>NC_142063.1:23777791-24087523 GCF_059756535.1 Pantherophis guttatus | reverse complement strand
TTTATCAACATCTGTTGTGGCCTGCCAGCGGCCTGCATGGATTGTGGCTGATCCCGACAACGAGGAGGCTGGTGTGGTATTGCGCCAGCAGCCTGCGCAGTCAGCAGCCAGCGCAGCCAGCGCTTGCGTCGGACAGCGAGGAGGCTGAAGAGGATGTGGTGCCAGAGGCAGAGACTCAGCCAGGGCCTTCAGAACCTCCAGAGGCTCCTTCAAGTGGAGATAGCGAAGTGGAGGAGCCTCTCCTCAATGCTCGAGCACACAGGGCTGCCAAAAGGCAGGAGTGGCTGCTCAGGAGGAGGAGGTCTCCTCGAGAGTAAGGCTTGTGGATAATTGGCCACTCCCTTAGCCTATTTAAGTCACATGCCGTTAGTAAGTTTCTTGCTAGAAACAACTTGTAATTATCATCAGAGCATTTTTGGAAAAGTTTTATCTTGCTTTCTGGGCTGGTTGCCAACCTTTGCCGGACTTTGGTTTATTCTTGCTACTTAATAAATTTGATAAGGACCGTTGGTGTGTGTCTATATCCTCGGGAATCTGGAGCTGGGGCAGAACAACATCAGAAAGATGGAAGACTGAATCAACCTTGAACTGGTCAGAATCGAACTGTTGACAGTCAGCAGAATTAGCCTGCAATGCTGCATTCTAACCACTGTGTCACTACCCCTCTAATTAGACCCATGCATGGATCTATCAACATGTAAGAAGATCTGTTTCAGGCTAATTAAGAGATCACTCAATTTCCAAAAGGAAATTGATAGCATAACAGTGCTGTCAGAGTTCCAAGTAACACCCCCAACAAAAGAAGACTCCGAGACCAGAAGTTCCTCAAAGTTCCATTTTTATTAGAGATGTCATATTGGCACATCTGGAAAAACCCAAATCTGAAAGCTTCCAGGTTTTCCCCACCCAGAAGAAAGTCCAAGTCCCTGCCCAGCACCCACATGTCCATCACATGGTCCAATCAAAGCACTGTCTCAACTGGAGATGCCTCCCAGTCACCCCACTCCAGGTGTGGGGCAGGATGTCCTTGACTCTCAAAGAAGTCTTTTCATCAGGTTCGCCTGATTCGCCAGTTGTGTCCCTTTCTGGATCGGGACTCCTTACGCATGGTCACTCATGCCCTCATCACTTCCCGCCTGGACTATTTTAACACTCTGTACATGGGGCTCCCCTTGAGGAGCACCCAGAGGCTCCAACTGGTGCAGAGTGCAGCTGCGCGGGTGGTAATGGGAGCGACATGGCGCTCCCATGTAACACCTCTCCTGCACGAGCTGCACTGGCTCCCGGTGGTCTTCCGGGTGCGCTTCAAGGTTTTGGTTACCACCTTTAGAGTGCTCCATGGCTTAGGACCTGGTTACCTACGGGACCGCCTACTACCACCAATAGCCTCCCACCGGCCGGTACGCTCTCATAGAGAGGGGCTCCTCCGGGTGCCATCAGCCAAACAATGTCGACTGGTGGCCCCTAGGGGGAGAGCCTTCTCTGTGGGGGCATCTACTATCTGGAATGAGCTCTCCCCGGAGATACGGAGGATCCCGGATCTGCGCACCTTCCGCCGCGCTTTGAAGACCTTTTTATTCCACCAGGCGGGCCTGGCCTAATTTTTTCCCTCTTTTCTTTTTAATATGCAAATTTTAATCTGTTTTTTAAATGATTGGGGTATTTTAATTTGTCTGGGCCAAATTGTTTAATTCGATTTTATCTTGTTTTTAAATTTTGTATTTATGTATTTTATTGTTTGGCTGTTCACCACCCTGAGTCCTTCGGGAGTAGGGCGGTATACAAATCAAATAAAGATAAAGATAAAGATAAAGAAAAGAATGTTATTATGGCTAGATATCTCTCCAACTCCATACAATCTCCCCTCCCAGTTTCCCACAGCACTAAATGTGGCAGCCCTGAAGATCCAAAGTAAAAGATGTCTTCCAGGACTAACAAGTGCACCCAAAAAAAACCCAGAGATTTTTCTGTAGTCATTTGCATGTTCTTTGAGAAATGCCAAATCTTAATGTTGCAGGTGTGAACAACAGGAACTGAGAAGGACCTACAAATATTTATCCCTCCTAGTTTATTTGGAGAGCAGCACTGACATTTCAACGTGGAGATTAGCTGTTGTGTGGGTTTCCTATTTTCACTCTCTGTTTTTAGGAGCTACTATGACAGTTTTATCTAGAAGCATAAATACAACACAAAGGCATATGGTGGCCTGGAGGAAGGAAGGGAAGGAGAACTGCAACATTTTGGAAGGAAGCCTGTGTAAAAAGCATTGCCTTTTATGCAGAAAAAACCATTGCTACCAACCTGCCTTCCATTGAGGACCTGTATACTGCACGAGTCAAAAAGTGGGCTGTGAACATATCTACAGACCCCTCATATCCTGGACATAAATTGTTTCAACTTCTACCCTCAAAACGACGCTATAGAGCACTGCACACCAGAACAATTAGACACAAGGACAGTTTTATCCCGAATGCCATCACTCTGTTTAACAACTAATTTCCACAACACTGTCAAATAATTTACTAAGACTGTATTATTATTATTATTCTCTTCTTTACTAGTATCTATCTCTTCCCACTTATTACTATAACCATTTCTCTTGTATCTTTCAATTTGTATTGTTTTTATTTGTTTCCTAGTACGATTTGATAGCTTATTAGTAACCTTGACTATCACTAAGTATTGTATCTTTTTATTCTTGGTGAATGTATTTTATTCTCCTTATGTACACTGAGAGCATATACACCTAAGACAAATTCCTTGTGTGTCCAATTCCAATAAAGAATTCTATTCTATTCTATTCTATTCTATTCTATTCTATTCTATTCTATTCTATTCTATTCTATTCTATTCTATTCTATTCTATTCATGTTGAACGGACAGGAAAGAACAGAATCGGCTCTCATTCATAAAACAAGGGTGATTCAGTCTGAAAACTATCTACCAAAATATTTAGGCTATCTCATTCATCCCTATACAGCACCTGCAAAGGGTGATGGAACAGGTAGTCCTTGATGTACAACCAGAATTGAGCCCAAAATTTATGTTGCTGAGACAGTAGTTAAGTGAGTTTTGCCCCATTTTATGTCTCTTCTGGCTACAATTGTTAAGTGAATCTCTGCAGTTCTTAAGTTAGTAATATGGTTGTTAAATGAATCTGGCTTCCCCATTGACTTTGCTTGACAGAATGTTGCAGAAATGTGATCACATGATCCTGGGACACTACAATTGTCATAAATATGAGTCAGAGTCTGAATTTTGATCACATTGCCATGGGGATGCTGCAATGGTCGTAAATGTGAAAAATGGTCATAAGTTACTTTTTTTCAATGCCATTGTAACTTTGAACGGTCACTAAACAAACTCTTATAAGTTCAGGACTACCTGGACTCCAATCCAGTGCATTTCACTTATGTTTCCCTGAATCTGAAACTCCCAAAAGTAGGGAATAATGGTGCTGGTTTTTTGGCAATTATGTTTAGAGACAACTCTGGGGCTTAGATTGTGCATCCTTGCCTGGAAAGAAACATTCATTCAGCATTAATTGTTCTCCAAGGAGAAGTAATAATATTTCAAAATAGGGAATCTAACTTTCAAAGCCTGGTAGACCTGAAATAGACCTGAGAAAAGACACTTAAGAAAAAAATGGGATGAAGCAAAGAAATAAAACAACCAGGAAAAATCCAAGGGGAGACACATATTGCCAGGTTATATGGACATGAAAGGAAATTCTTAAACAAGGAAACTATGTCTTGAAAAGATCTGTGGTCCAAACATCTTTGGTTTTGTTTTCCCTTGCCAATGTTCCAGCAGTTCACTATCCTGGATGAATGGCATAGGTTGAAATATAAACATCCAACTATTACTTATTTGGGAAAGTTCTACATTAAAAGCAAACATTTCAGAGTGAGTCTGTTGCAGAAACTCTACAAAATGGTTGCCCAATGACATGAAGATGATTGAGCGGATTCAGAGGTATTTCATGAGAAGAGTATTCCACTCCTCTACTCACAACAGAATCCCTTATGCCACCAGGTTTAAAATTTTGGGCTTGAACAATCTGGAATTATAGCCCCTGCAGTCTGATTTAACCATAATACACAAAATTGTCTGCTATAACGTCTTGCCTGTTGGCGACTTCTTCAGTTTTAACCACAATAGTACACGGGCAAACAATCGATACAAACTCAAGGTAAACTGCTTCAAACTCGATTTCAGCAACAGAGTGGTCAACGCCTGGAATGCTCTACCCGACTCCATTGTTACAGCCTCAAACCCTCATAGTTTCAACTTCAAATTGTTTACCGTGGATCTCACTCCCTTCTTAATTGGTCCATAAAGGGGGGATACATAAGCGCACCAGCCTTACCGTCCCTGTCTTACCGTCCCCATTTATTTGTATTTACTTCCTTTGTTTATGTTTATGTTTATATCTATACTTGTTATCTTGTACATGTTTGACAAACAAACAAACAAATAAATACATTTGGAGGTGAATTGGGTGCTGGCTTTTATTACCTCCAAGAGTCTCTTTCCATGCACTATTCTCACTACCTCAACACCTTAGTTTACTGAGACCCCCTAGGAAACCAAGTTCCAGCAACTATAACTGGAACATTACTGGAGTGAGACTTTTATTTTATTTTACAAAATAAAATTTATTTATTATTTTATTTTTATTTATAAAATAAATTTTATTTTTAAATTTTATTTGAGTCATTCTTGTTGGGCCTACCCTGTGGCTATAAAAGAGACAATGCAGACATGCCTCTTCCTTATTTTATTGTCAGATTGTCATCCAGAAAAATTTGCCAGTTGCCGTGGTTAAGGTTTTGGGTTTTGTTTTTCCACATGAAATCATGTCCTTTTCTTGAAGATTGCCTAGACAAATCCCTGAAGTTTTCTTGGCAAGGTTTTTCAGATGCGGTCTCCGATTGCCTCCTTCCTAGGGCTGAAAGAAAGCGACTGGCTCAAGGTCACACAGTCCCATCTTAGGCACAAAGCCAATTAGATGATCCTGGGATAGTCATTCTCTCTCAGTCCTAAGAAGGAGGCAATGGCAAACCCCTTCCAAAATCTTGCCAAAAAAATTTCAAGGACTTTTTGAGTCAGTCACTAAGAGTCAAGTCTGATTTAAGGCATATCTCCCACCCACCCAAAAAAACTTCAAATATTCCAAAGAAATAGCTCACAAGAATCATAGGCCACACTTTTTGTATTCCTGGCTGTCAACCTTGTGTCTCTGTAAGTTAGTGTTCAATTTAAGAAACAAGATCTGAGATACACCTGGTATCATAATAAATGTATACAAGTCCATGTATACAAGGACAAAATGGACCAGGGTCAAAGAGGCAAGCACTGACTCTTTCATTTTGCCCTTGTTCCCAAGTACCCTGAAAAGTTCCTGAAAACAAGGGAAAAGGCATTGCAGCTGAGTCTCAACCAAAATTATGCAATAAGACAAGAATCAGATTTCTCCCATCATCTTCAATTAAATACTCCATGTCTATTTTTAGCATCACTAATCTTAGTGTGTGTGAAGGAGACAGATGTTCTGATGGAGAGAAAAAATAATAACACTGGGACAAATGTCACCTGAATGTCAATTGACTGAAGCTGCTTTTTCACCTTGTCAGATATTTTGGAAGAGCAGAGAATAATTAACATAAGGCATAGAGAGAATGGTGAAAGCATCCCTATCTTATCAGTCGACAGACGTCAATCTACAGGGGCTTGATGTTCTTCTGTCCCCTTGCCTATCAAGGAGGAAAGGGGGCAATTGTGGTTGCAGCTTGGACACCGCCTGGATTCAATGAAAAGGAAGATATTTTAAAAGGGGGGAGGATTCTCAATCCCTCCCCATTGTGGGACCAATCAAGCCAAGTGAAGGGTTGAACATGGAATGGAAGTTAGTTAGTTAGTTTAAATGCCACCAATCTCACTGCCTCTAGTGATCTGGACAGTTTACAATAGTATAAAAGCTATAAGGGTGCCGACGGATGCCCTAATTAAATCATGAGCCTTGAGCCAAACTTCAAAAGAAATCCAGTTATTTATTAGGAGCTTCATGTCGGCTCATTCCCAAGTGTAGCCAACTTATGCCCCAATCATGACCCTGTTTCCCCCTTCCCCCCAGGGTGTGTCATCAATCACATTCATCAACAGAGCAATTTCGCAGGCTGTAGAGATCACTCCCCTCCGGCTGCTGTGGGTAACCCTGGGAGACAGCCTTGAGAGAGATAAGTCTGGAATGCGCATTTGTCTTTGACTGCCATGCTGTTTCATCAGTTTCCCATCCCCCTCGCCTATGGCAACTCGAAAGCAGGCCAGAGATGCTTTGCGAGTTAACAGCATAAATATAAAACCATTAAAATTAAATTTAACAATTAAATAAAAGATTAAAATCAAGAGCACAAACGATACAATGTAGATGTTTCTCTCTCATTTCATCAACCACTTCTAGCTTAGAGTGTCTCCATTGGGGCCCCAAGAGGCAGAGCCAAATTTTAAGGTTCTTCTAGAAGGCTGGAATGGTAGAGGCAGATCTGACCTCAGGAGGCAGTGTACTCTGGAAAGTGGGAGCCACAGCAGAGAAGGCCAACTCCTTGTCTTAAGTTGGTGGAAAATGTCCAAAATTGTTGCTTATTCTCATCTATAAAGACCAATTGAGAGAGATTCTGGGAGGGATGCCTTGATGTTTAAAGACTCTTACAGACTTAAGTAGCTCATGGTTCCCTTGGTTTGCAATGTGACTGTTAAACCTGGATTGGCTGAAAGCTGTCATTTATCATATATGTTTCTGAAGGAGGCAGCATCTGATTGGCTTTGCCTAGGTCAGGTGTGTCCAACCTTGGCAACCTTAAGACCATGGCTGACTGGGGAATTCTGGGAGTTGAAGTCCACAGGTCTTAAAATTGCAAGGTTGGCCACTCTGGGACTAGGCCCTTAAGCAGGTAGGACTTATTTAGATGGGGAATACTTGGTTCATAGATAGTCCTGGCAGCATTTCTCAATCTTGGGAATTTTAAGATCTCTGGACTTCAACTTCCAGAATTCCCCAGAGAATATTTGCACTGTAGACTAAAAAGAGAGGTGAGAAAATAAGGGATAAACTGCTTCCATATTGCTGCTTAGAAGACCACATGGATGTCTCCATGAAGTCACCATGTGTCAAGTTTGATTTGTAGAAGGCTTTTTAAAAAAACTCACATATTCCTCTATTCTGCATCAATAATCTTCAGACATTTCCATCATTCATTCAGCAGAAGCTCAAAAAACAAAAAAACAAAAAAAAACACACCCCACTGGAGCTTCACGTCTAAAAATGCATTTGGATTGTAACTCTAGTGCTCCAGGCTGATGTAGCACATTAAGATGTACAGTTTCATTTACATCCTTTGACTTTGCTCAGATCAATTAAGCTCGTTTGTCAGGATGGGGTTGAGGGTTGTCTCCGAACCATGAACCAGTTCACGAGCAAACACACTAGGACTGAAATAAAACTAGCAGAGGAGTCTTGTATAAAAATATACTTTACTTCAAAATGTTTAAAAAACACTATATCTTTAAAAAAGCACATTAATAACAAAGTCTTATCTTGGTTAAATGAAGCCAGACCATCTCCCTAAATTCCTCTCCACAATACCAAAATAGTCCATAAGAAAAAGCTAACATGACATTAAACAGCTTCGGTGTCGATACATCATCGAGGTGGTAGAAGGGCAGCAGCGTAGGCTTCATAGCTAAAAGTCACCTGTGAAAAACAATTCAATCAGCAAACGTGGCTTGAAGCTCCTGGGAGGGAAACTGTCCAGCAGCAACAGTTCAGATGTTGGCTTGCGTGCTTCAACTCAGCAAAAGGCAAGCCGAAATTGGAGACTTCAAAAGGCTCCCAGCTATCTCAACTCACAGTTGCAGCTAGCTCCGTGGGGGTATCTTTACACAGCTCTTCAGCTCCTTTTCTGCTGCTATCTCTGCTGCAGCCGTCAGGACTTCTTAGCTGAGTTCTCCTGAGCTCTGCTCTGGGCTCTGCATTCAGGTGCTTCAGCACTGGCTCTGCATCTAGGCCTAAACAGCGTCTAGGCCCAAATACCAAGCAGAAAGGTTCGTGCTTATATGGGGAGTTAACCTGCAATTAACTAGGGTGGGGAAGGCTTGCAGTTAATTGCAAACAGGAGATGGCTTGATTGGATCCATTGTTTGTGACTGATTGTTTGTGACTGATCAAGTAGCCACAGCAATCCTGAAAACACTCATGACACTGTTGCTATTGACCCTTTTAACTAATGGAAAACTGAGGCAACCTGGCCACCCTCATTGCTGTTTTTATAAAACTGATGGGAGTTTATTTTATTTTATTTATTTTGTATTTTATTTCATTTTGTATATTTATATCGCTACCCGTTTCACAAACATGTGACTCTGGGTGGCGTACAACACAACAACAAAAACTCCATAACGATCTAAAAACAATTCAAAATAAATAACCATGTAAAAAGACAGATAAAATAGATAAAACCCAAGAAAGCAGGAGAACAATCACTTAATTTCATACATCCGTTTTTCAGACTCCCTCTGGGATCCCCAAAACTAATGGGGAAAAAAGTGTACTAGGGCAATCCCCAGATGATCTCACCCTGCAGTTTCATGTAAGTGTTAAATAGGAGTAGAGGGACTACTGAACTTTGCTGAACTCCACATAATAAGGGTAGAGGGTGGAACCTCTTGCTCCCAGTTCAACAATTGATACTGGCCCACAAAAAGCAAGTGGGATTATTGTGCTTCTTACTCCCAGCCCAAAGAGCCAATCCAGGATACCATGTTGGTGGTATCAAAGGCCACTGAGAAGTCAAGAAGTGCAAGGACAGATGGACTGCCATATGCTGCTCCCTCCATGTGTGGAATTTTTTTATCTAACTTCAATCTCTACAACAGAAGCAGCGTTCAACTGTCAATACCAGACTTGCAAAGGCTGCCATTCTGCCTGCCCAGGTTAAATTCCAAGTGAATATTCATGGACCTCTTTGTATGAAACACATGGCTGGATTATGTGAAGCCTGCCCTGCATCACTGCAGTGATTGAATTGAGCCCTTTTTATTGTTATTATTATGACTTCCCTGCATCATTAATTCCTTCCACCATTGGCCTGAACACTAGCCAATTCCCTGCAGACAGAAGAAGAGCTAGTTACAGAATAGAACATGAGCAACTGCTGAGTTGGATTTTTCCAATGAGCCGGTCAAGAAATAAGCAGTTTTATTTATTTATTATTTTCCCTGCTGCACAGTTCACGTCTGCTGAGCAGAGGACTTGTCTTCTGATTGTCAGAAGCTGCTGAATTATTAAGGGAATGGGAGAATTTAACAGGAGCCACCATCCCCCTGAAGAGCACGGCATCTTCTGCAGACACCAAAAAGAGCAATGTGCACAAACTTGCAAGAAGCAGAAGAACCACAGGTGGCAGGGGCTTTTTTGGATTTCATCCCTCTTGCGCAGCTTGGCTAAGACACTGCTCAGCAGCAGTGCAGAAGGAAAGCAAAGCTGCGTCCTTGCTCAATTGCAGTCACCTCGCTCACTAGCCTTCCAAGCGGTGTCATGATTTTGATATTCTACCCCCTGAGCTGCAAATCATTTCTTTGCTTCCCACAACAGCATTCCTTCCCAGGTCCCGCAAGAACAGCCCAGGACAATGGATCTCCTAAGAGGAGTCATGTTGGGCCATCAGATGGTTTACCCAAGGAGATTGAACTTGCAAGAAGATGGTCATTCTTCCCTGCCTATTTGAGGTCATGCCAGAGAATATTTTGGGTATCATAAAGGAGGAATAAAAATAAGCTGAAGCAGCACTGTTAAAAATAAGATGTACTGCCAGCTCAGCTGATTTTAGGGGGACTAGAAGAAGAAAATATATATATTAAATGCAAGGCCACCGATAGTTTAGCTTCATAAGAGTTTTCAATTGTATAAACAGATAACATAGGTGATAACAAGGTAAAATCATCTTCAAGGTTTGTTCAATTTCTGCAGCATCATATTTAAAATATGGTTGCGATTACATAGCCATTTCCCTACAGCATTACAGTACCAACATTATTTTTTCCCCATTAATCTTTTGCTGGATTTTTTTTTCATCTTCCCATGCAGTTCTGATGTTTCACTGAGGTTTCTCATCCAAGTATTAACCAAGCTTGACTCTGCTTTAATTCCAAATCAACAAGGATGTTCAGGTGCTGGGATTGTATAGTGCACCTCAATTCCTTTTCCCATTTCCACCACCAAAACCTGGTGACAGATTCTGACATCTATGGGGTTACTAATAAATCATATAAATTCATGATGTCTTCCAATTTCTAATCTAACCAGTTATGTAATTTGGGTGGCTGGGACTCCTGGAAAGGGAAACCAAAACACCAAATTTGATGCCCCATACATGAATTGTAATCTCTAGTTGAAGAACAAATGTGTGGAAATATCCTACACTGATAAAATTATTGCAAGCTTTGATTCCTTAACTAAATGTCTTGAATGGGAAATTCGTTGCAATCAAGGGCATCTGCAAGGGAAGTCAACAAAATAAACATGGTAGCCATGGCTACACAATTGGAGCTTTATCCAAGTTTAGAATGTGCATTATGCACACTGCCCCTTTTCCATGTGTTGGACTCATGCTCACCACACATGAAAGAGGGATATCAGTTTCAATTACATAAATGCATCCTCAGTTATGACTTCAATTACATAATTGCAGTCACCATTATGACTTTTACACACACAAACACACAACAGACAGACAAACAGACAGACAGACAGACCTGAATCAGCAGTAGAATCCTTAGTGCTCTCTGTGGCAACTTGAAAGTTTGGTTGGTTGCTTGCAGACATTTCATTACCCGACTAGGTAACAACATCAGATGTTGAATGGAAGAGCCTTGGTGGCGCAGCAGACTAAAAAGCTGTTAACTAGCACTAGCTGCCTGCAATTACTGCAAGTTCAAATCTCACCAGGCTCAAGGTTGACTCAGCCTTCCATCCTTTCTAAGGTAGGTAAAATGAGGACCTGGATTGTGGGGGTAATAAGCTGACTTTGTATAAAAAAGAACACCGCTTTGGGGGGGGCGAAAGCCCTACTAAGCAGGTATATACAAAAGTATGAAGGCTATTGCTTAATGCATTGTAAGCTGCCCTGAGTTTCCGGAGAAAGGCGGCATATAAATCGAACCAATAAATAAATAAACAATAAATAGGTAACAACATCAGTGCTTGTGGCAGATTGGTATAAAACCAGCCCCCTTTATTGCTTCCTTTAATACTTAGGACAATATATATTTTTTCTGAAGACCTCTTTAGAAAGAGTCATATAATATCGGCTGCAATTTTATTCATTATTTTCCCTATCTATGGAGATTTTGTTCACAATGTGTATGGTTTTAAATATACATTCCTTAGAAACAGCTTTTTTGCCCACATTTCCTGGTATTATTTTTGTTACCTGCCCTATTTTCCCTATGTCATGTTCAGAAAATAATATCCTTTTTCAGCGCAACTTACAAACAAACAATTTGTGTGGATTTTTGGCTGTAGCAAGTAGTCAGTGCACTTCATTAGGAGAAATTTTGAACTGCTGTCCTTATAAAGATCCACTGAGATTTCTTTTATTTATCCAATTATTCCTGCCTTAAGGATCAGACCATACAGTATGGTATAAATAGGAAGAATATTTTTTCCAGACCCTTGAATGAGGTACTATTTGGATCCCAGACCTGTTCAAGATCTACCTTGTCACTCGTTAAAAATGACATCTCATCTTAAAATGATGTAGTAGCATCCAAATCAACACCAGCTCTTCAAACAGAGTAGATACGGTGTTTATTACCATCTATGGCTGTACAGTTCGAATCCAAGGCAAACCATTCAACATCACAGTAGTCCACGTCTATGCCCCAGCCACTGGTGCTGAAGAGGATGAAGTTGATCGGTTCTATGAAGCCCTACAAAACCTTCTAGAATTAACACCAAGAAATGATGTCCTTATCATCATGGGAGATTGGAATGCTAAAGTAGAAACCCAAAAGATAACCAGAATAACGGGCAAGTTTGGCCTTGGAGTACAAAATGAAGCAGGGCAAAGGCTGGTAGAATTTTGTCAAGAGAATATGATGGTCATAGCAAACACTCTTTTCCAACAACCCAAGAGACGCTCTACACATGGACATCACCAGATGGACAACACAGTAATCAGATTGACTATGTGCTCTGCAGCCAAAGATGGAGAAGTGCTATACAGTCAGTAAAAAGAAGACCAGGAGCTGACTGTGGCTCAGATCATGAGCTACTCGTCGCAAAATTTAGGCTTAAATTGAAGAAAGTAGGGAAAAGCACTAGGCCACTCAGGGATGAACCAAATCATATTATTGATAAATATACAGTAGAGGTGACAAATAGATTTAAGGAATTAGATCTGATAGACAGAGTGCCTGAAGAACTATGGACGGAGGTTCGCAGCATTATACAAGAGCAGCATTATGCAATTAAAACCATCCCAAAGAAAAAGAAATGCAAGAAAGCAAAATGGCTGTCTGAGGAAGCTTTACAAATAGCTGAGGAAAGAAGGGAAGCGAAAGGCAAGGGAGAAGGAGAATCTGGCCCTCTCAATTCCTGGCAAATTGATGGGGAAGAAATAGAGGTAGTAACAGATTTTATTTTCCTGGGCCTCCAAGATCACTGTAGATGGGGACTACAACCAATAAATTAAAAGATGCTTGCTCCTGGGGAGGAAAGCCATGGCAAATCTATCATTTTAGCAAATCTACTAAAAAACAGAGACATCACTCCGCCAACAAAAGTGCGTATAATCAAAGCTATGGTTTTCCTAGTTGCAATTTATGGCTGTGAAAGTTGGACCATAAGGAAGGCTGAGTGCCAAAGAATTGAGGCCTTTGAACTATGGTGCTGGAGAAGACTCTTGTGAGTCCCTTGGATTGCAAGGCGATCAAACCGGTCAGTCCTAGAGGAGATCAACCCTTACTGCTCTTTAGAAGGCCAGATCCTGAAGATGAAACTCAAATATTTTGGCCACCTAATGAGAAGGAAGGAGTCACTGGAGAAGAGCCTAATGCTGGGAATGATTGAGGGCAAAAGAAGAAAGGGGCGACAGAGAATGAGGTGGCTGGATGAAGTCACTGAAGCAGTTGGTGTGAGCTTAAATAGACTCCGGGGGATGGTGGAGGACAAGAAGGCCTGGAGGAATATTGTCCATGGGGTCGCAATGGGTTGGAAATGACTTCGCAACTAAAAACAACAATGGCTGAACAATTGTTACACATCACACACAAGGATTTCAGCCTTTCTGCTTTATGCCTTATCCTTTGCCACTCCTGACTACTCTGTATTCTTCAGATTTTTCCCCATTACTGTCTCTTAAACAAATGGTCAGTTCCTTCCATATTTGCTATCTTTCCTCTCTTATTGACCAGAGTTTAATTCATTTCTCAGACGTTTATGTCAGACACAAATAAGGCTATGGAGGGGGAGGTTACACGTTTATCAAGTTTCCCAACAGTTTTGAATATTGGAATAATATTTAGAGCCTGTTCTGTGAGCTTCACCACATCAGATTATCATCCCATTTTTATTATGGATTTGTGGTTAATGGAGTATTTGTGTTCCTGGTTTCCCAAGAGGGCAGTGCTCTACTTTGCTGTGAAGCCTTGTGATTGATTTGCTCTGTGTTTCAGATTAAATTCTAGCCCAAATCCTTTTCTTAATTTTCATATTTCGTTCTACTTCTCTTGGCCATGTTACAGCTCCTGCCAGTAATTTCTACCTCGAAGATATCCAAACCCCTCTCCCTCTCTCTGGTAGTACTTTATATTAGAGATTTATATATAGATACATATCTATAAATGTGTTATATTATTCATTAATGATATAATACAGCTCCGCAGGTATAGTCCTTTGACAATCTTCTAGATATCTTCTTCTCAAGAAGCTCACACTTGTCAGCATCCATTTTGAAGAGAATACTAATATATTTTGTCTTAAAGCAATAGAAATCATTTGCATGTGACCTAAATCTAGCTTAGTAGAAAGCTTTGTTTCAGAAATGAATGTTGTTTTCAGAGCAAATGTTGTTTTTGAAAACCAGGTATTTGGTTATTCCAAGTTTTTGATACGACACCAATGGCTGATCTTCTATCTTCAGGCAATTTTTTTTAAAAAATATTCCTTTTGACATACTATGCATCATTCATTTTGGATCTTGTAACTGCCTCAGAAATATCTCTTTATCTATAAGAGCCACAATGGTGCAGCGGTTAGAATGTAGTACTGCAGGCTACTTCTGCTGACTGCTAGCGGCAGTTCAGCAAATTGAATCTCACCCGCTCAAGGTTAACTCAGCCTTCCATCCTTCTGAGGTGGGTAAAATGAGGACCCAAATTGTTGGGGGCAATACCCTGACTCTGTAAACCACTTAGATGGGGTTGTAAAGCACTGTGAAGAGGTATATAAGTCTAAGCACTATTGCTATTATATCGGCAATATGCTGACTCTGTAAATCGCTTAGATGGGGCTGTAAAGCACTGTGAAGAGGTATATAAGTCTAAGCACTATTGCTATTATATCGGCAATATGCTGACTCTGTAAATCGCTTAGATAGGGCTGTAAAGCACTGTGAAGTGGTATAAGTCTAAGTGCTATTGCTATTGCTATTGCTATTGCTAGACCACAACTTGACAATATTGGTGTAAGTCTTCCACTAAAATACATTTGCCATCCATGTGCCATGTTTAAGGAACAGAAAAAAAAAGTCTGCACCATCAGGTTATTGTTCCTAATTACTAGCAAGAGAAGTTCGGTTTACTGATCTCCTTTCAGACAAATACATTCACTGTCTTCCTCAGACATATATGTTATGTTCCAATGATATTAGATGTAGGCATATGTCATAACAGAGACATATATAAGGGTTGATTCCACTGATACCATGCCTAGATTCTCACCTTTTTTGTGATCTATTTCATTTTAACATCATAGGACATGTACTCAGACTCATCTCAATAAATAGATTTTGGTGAGGGCCAAAAATTGAAGTAATTCAATATGAAATACGTAAGCTCTTGCAAACGTTCTTCAAATATATCTTATTAAGGGTGAGCCATAAATTGTTTTTTTTTTTAATTAGATGGCATATTTCACTGTGGCTGATTCTAAATAACAAACTATACATTTGAAGCTAATTATAAATGGCCAAGCTACATATTTATCTGTAGTAGCCCATCTTTTTTATTGTTTAATATGGGACTCAGAAGCTTTAGCTCTGACAATTAAATTTAGTTTAATACAATCAGCATGAAGATTAAAGGAAGAGAATATAAAGTACAATTATATATTGATGATACTTTATTGACTTGGTCTAATGAAACATCTTCAGTTCCTAATATGCTGCATTTAGTCAATGAATTCTTCCTCTAATCAAGATATTTAATAATGCTGAGCTTCTCAAGGGATACAGATTTTGGTTGTACTCATTAAACTGCCAACTGACTATAAATGTTGCTGATCTCTACAGATATATATCTGAACTCAGAATTGCTTTAGAGGAAAGAAGAGCTGAAGCAGAAAAGGGAAATTTAGTATGAGGCCCAATAATCAGATGCACATGACAATCTGGCATTTGTACAATGGGAAAACAAGATCAATCATTGCAGTGATTGATAACTTATTGTCCTACCCAAGGGTGGCTAAAAAACTTGAAGTTAAATTATTGCAAAATGCAAATCACTGCTGATCTTCAGAATACTTCTGATTTAAACATAATAACTCTTGGGGGGTGGGGATGCTGTCATCTCCACCTCCACAAAGTATGGCAAAGGAGTGCTTAACACTGTTCCATCTTGTTTCACTATTTTCTTTTTCTTTTTTTGTTAACTGTTACTTTCCATAAATGCTCCATCGACCTCATTACTTTGACAAAATGATTATTAATTATAAATAACTGTTATAATTGATACATAAATAATTCATCTATTAATTATGGTAACATTCACACTTTCATCTAGGAAGGAAAACAAAGATTGCCTACTTGCTTATTTGCATGTGCTGCAAACAGGAAACCGATCTATATACTACTAAAATTCTTCTGTCTGCTAGCACAGGGGTCTCCAACCTTGGCATCTTTAAGACTTGAGGACTTCAAACTCCCAGAATTCTGGGAGTTGAAGTCCACAAGTCTTAAAGTTGCCAAGGTTGGAGACCCCTGTACTAGATTGTTTGTAACCTTCAATTGTGTGAAATGGTGCATCATAAGACAACAGATGGGTTAATTTATAGAAAGTGTCCATGTCCATTCATGAATCCTGTGGGATTGAAATTTGACAAGATTGTGGCTGGTTTGGTGCTGCCATGCTGCCACACTGCCACTTTCAGCCATGGTCACATGACTGTCATTTCCGATGCTTCCTGTGAACTTCCTAAAAGGAAAGTTAATGGCAAAGCTGGCAGGAGGTTAGAAGTCACTCCTGTTCCCAAAGCTTTTCTGGCCACCCATTGTCATTTTGTTTCTTGTCTCTGAAACAAGAACCCAATGGGCCGTTGATTGTCTAGACTATATACTACTAAAACTCTCACTGTCATGGCCTTTAATGGGATGAAACGGTGCAATTTTTGTATTAAGTTACCTCCAATGGGTCAATTTACAGAATAAGCCCAAAATCCAGGATCCTTGACTCCTGAAAGAATGAAATTTGGGGAAATTGTAGCTGCTTCAATGCTTCCAACTGCTGCTGCTACTCTGCTGGGGTGGGGAAGGGAAGGGAAGGAGGGGAGGGAAGATTCAAAGTGTTCCCTACCAGATTCCAACAAATGAATTCAATGGAAATGTTAATTGTGTTCGAGGATCGTGCCCAATAACTCCATAGACAAGTTCTTATTGAATCAATTATTCTTTATTAATTAAGCATCTTATCGTTACAGGTACAAGTCTGGAACTGCAGCAGGACCGCATGGCTGACCCTTAAGTACCCCCGGGGCGTGGCTAAGGTAAGGAGGGGTTATTGGGTTAGGGTGGACCTTGGGGGTTGGCTTGCCCAGCCCCCCTGCTTCTAGCTCTGGGTCAGAGGCAAGGCATTTATTCATGACAAGACCCCCTCTAAATGCCTGGCCGAGATATTTTTGTGTGTTGTGTACCTGAGGTGTCTTTTTCAAGAGGACGCCTAATTTTGATGTGAGATACGTGTGCTGTTTATTTTGCAATGGCTTTGTTAGGATGTCTGCTGTTTGTTCTTCCATGTCACAGTGTATAACCTTCACAAAGCCTATGTTCATGAACTGCCTAACATGCTTGTACTTTATGTCGATATGCCTCGACCTTTGACCCACCGCTTCAGCCTTAGATATTTCCATGGCGGCTTTATTGTCCTCGTGCATGATGATGGGGTAGCTTGGCTCGGCCCATATGTCAGCGAGCAGGTCATCAAACCAGACCAGGTTGTTGGCGGCTTTGGATAAACAGATATATTCAGCCTCCGTGGTGGATGTGGCTACCAAGTCTTGCTTGCCCGTATACCAATGAACTGGGCTGTTGTTTAGAAAAAATATGTAACCCGAAGTGCTCTTCCTGCACTTCACGTCCCCAGCCCAGTCAGCGTCAGCATAGCACGTGAGTGTGGGTGTTGTGGTGTTCTCGGGTTCTAACGACAGGCAGGCCTCGGACGTTTGCTTTAAATACCTTAATACCCTTTTGATGGCCTCCCAGTGGTACACGGTGGGCTTACCCACGTGTCTTGACAGCAAATTGACTGGCAGTGCGATGTCTGGCCTGGTCCAGTTCGCAATGTACAGTAGGGAGCCTATGGTGGATCTGTATAAAGTGTTGTCCTTGAACGCCTCAGCCTCATTATACATGTCCTTCAAGAAATCTGGTTGCATTGGCGTTTCACACCCCTTGGCGTTTGTCATGCTGCATTTATGTATTAGTTCTAAAATTTTATCCTTCTGTGACAGCTGAAAACCCTTGCCTGTTTTCGTGATCTGCACCCCCAAATATTTGTCTACCTTGCCCAATATCTTTAGTGTAAAATGTTTTCCCAGCTCATTGGCGAAGTTATTACATTTGCTGGCTTGATCACCGATATACAATATATCGTCTATGTATATCAAAACATATTCGAGGGAGTTGTCTGACTTCTTGGTGAAGAAGCAGTTGTCGGCTGAAGTGGCTGAGAATCCCATGGATTTCAATGTCTTGGATAGGCACTCATACCAACGTTTCCCTGATTGTTTGAGTCCATACAAGCTCCGGTTTAAAATCCAGGTTTCTCCCTTTTTGGTGCTTTGGCTGGGTGGCGCTCTCACGTATATCTCTTTGTCGAGCTCAGCATGCAGGTAAGCGGTTTGCACGTCGAATTGGTGCACCTCCAGCCCCAGCAGTGATGCAATTACTAGTGCACATTTTACGCTCTCGGCCCTGACTGTGGGGGAGTACGTTTCCGTGTAGTCATCAGGGTATTTCTGGGCGAATCCCTGAGCCACCAGCCTTGCCTTGTAGAGCACTTTGTTTCCCTCTAGAGTTTTAACCTTGTAGACCCACCTAGTGCCTATGGTTGTCTTTCCTGTTGGGACTTTAGAGGGAGTGTATACGTTTAGTTCCCTCAGGCTGTCCATTTCCCTTTCCATGGCTTGTTCCCATTTCTCTCTCTCCTCATTTGCTAACCCCAGTACGTCCTCATATGTGTTGGGGGTTAGTTGGTTAGTGTGTAGGGATAGTATGTAGTCCCCTAACCTTTCTGGCCTTTTGCCCCTGTTTGTCCTGACTGGTCTGTCAGGAGGTGTCTCTGTGTCATGCATGTACCTAGCTTCTCTCTCGGTGAGTGAGTCCATTTTAATGTGCGGGTGGTTTTCCTTCCATCCCTTCACTGGTATTTCCTGTCCCTTGGGTTTGTTCTTTCCCTGTTCAGTGCCCCTTCCTGCTTGGTGTTTTATTTCCTTTTGATCATCCCATGGTCCGTCCTTGTTAAGGGACACCTCGTTGAGGTGTATTTTGGACCAGTTAGCGTTTTCGTGAAAAACAGCTGTTCGTGATATTACGAAATTGTTGCTGTTGTCTATGAACCTGTATCCCTTCGTCCCCGGTTCATAGCCCATGAACCTCAGCCTCCTGGATACCCTGTCCCCCTTACGCCTGAGTTGCTTGGGGATGTGCACATCTGCTGTGACCCCGAATATGTGTAAGTGTGACACCTGTGGTTTCCTTTGGTACATTAATTCGTATGGGGTTTTATTCAGTACGCTGGACCACAGTCTATTTAGAGTATAATTTGAATAAATGAGTGCTTCGGACCAGAAATGCTGCCCTAGGCCGGCATCATCTAGCGCGCACCTCATCATGGTCTGTAGCATTCCGTTTTTTCGTTCCACCACGCCATTTTGAAAAGCGGAAAACAGAGAAGTCGTGTAGTGGACCATCCCGCATGCTTTTAACCATCGCGAGAAGTCGCTTGATAAGAATTCAGACCCCCGGTCTGTCATTATTTGTCTGATTTTGGTGTTGTGCTGTGTCTCCACCCTCGCATAGAATTCCTTAAATTTTTGAAATACCTCATTTTTGTGTTTTAGGGTGTACACGAAGCCATAGCGGCTGAAGTCATCCACTATGGTCAGGAAGTACCTCTTCCTGTACTTGATGGAGGGCCTTAGTGGCCCCACTAGGTCCATATGTACAAGTTGAAAAATCGAATTAGTTGTGCGTACTGACTTCTTGGGTCTTGGTTTGGTTTTTAATTTGGAGCCCTTACAAATAGAACACTCGAGATAGTTCTCACAATCCTTTATTTTTATACCCTCAGAGCATTCCAACATTTTCTGCACTACGGGGAAACTAATGTGCCCTAGTTTTCTGTGTAATAGGTGGGCACAGTTGTCATGCATTGGTTTTCCTATCGTTGGTTTCTCCTTCCTGGGTGTCCCCTGTTCACTGGGCTCATCGGTGGTGTGTGTGTGCTTAACCCCCTCTACTTCCTTACTTGCGTTGTCTGCGCTATTGGGACTAACCCCTCGGTGGTTGTTTACTTCTGGCTGTTTGCTCTTGGTTGGGTGGAAGAATGGTAGTTCCCCACTGACTACTACTTTCCCTATCCCTTTACCCCCTCTGGTTACCTGTGCCTTTCCTTCTTTGAAAGTCACCTCGAAATTGTTATCCTTGCTTAGTTTTAGGGTGGCAAGGATATTATATGGTATATTTGGCACTAGAAGTACTCTCCGTACCATACCTATTCCTGGCACGTATGCGTTACCTTTGCCTGTTACTTGTACGTTATTCTGGTTGGCCACTTTCACTACAAAACTTTCTCCTGTGAAAGAGGTTAGTAGGTTGCGATCATGTGTGGTGTGGTTTGTGGCTCCTGAGTCCAGCAGCCATGTGCCTTCCTCCCTGTCTTGGCCTACGTGTTGTGCTTGATCCCCTATGCCGTACAGTGACCCAGTGTGGCTCTCCCTGGAACTGTCCCTGTGGTCTCTCCTGTCTCTAGGGCTAGGGGAATCCCTACGTCTGTGTCTGACCTCTGGTGAGCGTCCGCTAGTGTGTCTTGTCCTTTGCTCTGGCCTATCTCTCCTATGTATCCTGTCTCCTGTATTTTTAGGGCAGTCCCTCTTGTAATGGTTTCTTGACCCACATATATAGCACTCTGTGTTGCTGTGGCTCCTGCCCTGTGGCTCAACCTTTCTGCTGGGTCTTTGCTCCCTGCGGCTTAGGGAGCGTTCCTTTCTGATGCAATCCTCTGATATTAGTTTACTAGTTAGTAATTCAAGTGAGAGCCTCCCTGTCCCTAGATTGTCTATCTGCGTAATAAAGGTGTCCCAACTGGGGTCTAGGGAATTTACTATGATACTTATCATGGTCCTCTCGCTTATGACCTCCCCCCTTTGTGTCAGCTGGGCCCTAGTATTATTTAGTGATAGTAAATGCTCGCTCATGGGTGTCCCTGCCTTGAGTTTTGTGGCATAAAACTCCCTGGACAGCCTGGTGGTGCTGGCAACGCTTTGGCAGTAAAACAGTTTGTGCATTCTCTGTATTATTTCTAATGCAGTCAGGTGGTGGCTAATACTGGGGTAGATGCTGGGGGTAATGCTGGCAATGACAATACAGTAAGCTTTGTGATGGATGCAATCCAATTCAAAAGTCCAGGGTTTTTCTGGGGGGTCTGTAACCATAGATAACAGGTCTTCCTTAAGCAGGGTGGCCTGGAGCTGTTGATTCCAGTCCAGGAAATTCTCCCCATCTAGCCTCAGTTTAGGAAAGTCACTGGGCAAAGTCCCTGAATTGTAAGTTAAATTACTCACATTATGTCGCTGTCCATGGTTCCTCACATAAGGATACTCGCAATAAGGCAGAGGAACGACTGTGGCAAGTCTGAACTGACTTGTCTCTATGTGTCTGCGTCGGTGTAGCTCTATGTCCTGTTCCGTTTCTCTTACAGGGGCGTGCTGCGCATGCGTGAGGTTCATTTCTCCCCAGTCGCCGTGGAGTGAGGAGCTCGTCCATGCTGCTCCTGGGTGAAGGCCCCAATCTTCCGGATGGGCCTTCAGTTCCTCTCCGGTTGGCTTTGTCTGCTCGGGATCGTCGTGGATCGTCGCCTGGAGTCTCGGGAAGCGGTGAGGATCGCCGGTGGACGCTGGGAGTCCCGCTGGGGCCGCGAATGGTCCCGGATGGCCCGGTCTCGTGCGGATGCCGCCTGTGGGTGTCGGGCCGAGCCCCCTGCCCGCCGATGGACGTCCCCTGCCTGCGGATGGCCTCGCGGTCCACGGATCTGGTCCCGGTCGTCGGTCTGGTGAGTAGTCCCACCGCCCTTGGTGTCCCGCCTTAGTGGGTAGGCCCCTTAGGGGCTCTGGGTGGTCCTGGGTCCACGCGATGGTGGCATCCTTCCCAGGGTGGGCGTCGGTGCCAGCCCTCGTCGCGTTGGGGTCCCTTTTGTTTTTCAGCCTGGCGCCGGGGTGTATGGTCGGTATTTTCACCTTGTCCCCTAGGGCCGCGGCGATTAGTTCGATGGCTTTGTTGACCTCGGGCTCGGTAGGCGAGCCTGTAGGTTTGGTTTTTGGGCTTTTGTGTTTTTTGTAGTATTTTTGGTCGGTAGTTTTTGAGTAGGCCCCGATTCCCGCCATGGGATTTAAACCCCGGGAGTCTATTGGTGGGTGGTCGGCCATCTTTGATGATGCCGTCTCCCAAGATGGCCGCCGCGAAAAGGGCGCGAAGTCTCCTTCGGCCTTTGCGGTAGGTTTTTGGTGGGGGAAATCTTCCCTTACCGGGTCTCCTTCGCTGTAATCGGATTCGTCTTCATCTTCCTCACTCGCTGCTTCGCAGCCTTTGATCAGGCTTCGGAGTTCCGTGATGAGGCCGCTGTTGCTTTGCAACGAATCTATCAGCTCGAGGAGTTTTCCTTTTAGGTCGTCCATCTCTTCCTTTGAGGTTTTGTGTTTCGTCCACCCCTCGTTGCTCCTGGCCGGGGTGGATGGGTGGTGGAGTAGGCCGCTCGTCTCGGGTGCCTCTCCTTGCGTGGTTTCGGGTTGGGCAGATTGTTCTGCCATCTTCTTGGTGAATGCTCTGGTATTCACCCTGTCTGTCGTGGTCCCTTGCATGTTGTGGAGTATCAGGATTGGGCTATAAAACCATCCTCTGCTACCATATTGTTAATTGTGTTCGAGGATCGTGCCCAATAACTCCATAGACAAGTTCTTATTGAATCAATTATTCTTTATTAATTAAGCATCTTATCGTTACAGGTACAAGTCTGGAACTGCAGCAGGACCGCATGGCTGACCCTTAAGTACCCCCGGGGCGTGGCTAAGGTAAGGAGGGGTTATTGGGTTAGGGTGGACCTTGGGGGTTGGCTTGCCCAGCCCCCCTGCTTCTAGCTCTGGGTCAGAGGCAAGGCATTTATTCATGACAGGAAAAGCAGGAAGTCAGAAGTTGCTCCTGCTTCCATTGGTGTTTTTTTTCCCCTCACCTATGGTCATTCTGTTACTCTATTTAGGTTAGGAAATATCTCTAAAACAAAGACCCAATGGGAATGGGTTGTTTAGTTAAATATAAAATTCTACAGGTCACTTGAACTAATTTAGGTCAGAAAGAAAATATTATCAAACACTATCACGGATCAAATATCTAGATTGTGTGGTTTTATTCATAAACCTAATTCATTAGATTTGTGAGCCGTGGTGGCGCAGTGATTAGAATGCAGTACTGCAGGCTACTTCTGCTGACTGCCAGCTGCCAGCAGTTCAGCAGTTTGATTCCCACTGGCTCAAAGTCGACTCAGCCTTCCATCCTTCCGAGGTCAGTAAAATGAGGACCCAGCTTGTTGCGGGCAATAGGCTGACTCTGAAAACTGCTTAGATAGGGCTGTAAAGCACTGTGAAGTGGTATATATAAGTCTAAGCACTATTGCTATTATATCGGCAATATGCTGACTCTGTAAATCGCTTAGATAGGGCTGTAAAGCAGTGTGAAGTGGTATATAAGTCTAAGCACTATTGCTATTATATCCTATTTTGAGACTTCTACTAGGGAGGGCTTTAACTCAGTAAAAGAGGATTTTGTTTTTGTTCTGGGTTTTTTTATTTTTTATTTTTTTTTTATTTTTTTACTTCCAGACCATCCCAGTTTAATCTCTTACCCAAATTTCTAGAGAGATGCTACGGCTGCCAAAAAAACTTATGCAATCCTAGGCTGCATTAACAGAGGGATAGAATCAGGATCATGTGAAGTGTTCGTACCACTTTTTAATACCTTGGTAAGACCATACTTGGAATACTGTACCCAGTCACTACAAAATATATATAATATATATATATATATATAAATATATATATTTTGTATATATATATATATGTATATACATATACATATACATATACATACACACACACACACACACACATCTTTATATATATATATATATATATATGTTATATATATATATAAAGATGTTGAGCCTGGAAAAGTGCAGACAAAGAGCAACAAAGATGATTAAGGGACTGGAGGCTAAGACATATGAAGAATGGTTGCAGGAATTGGGTATGTCTAGTCCAGTGAAAAGAAGGATAACACTGTTCCAATATCTAAAGAGCTTGCCAACTTATTTTTCAAAGCACCAAAGACAAGAAGGAATGGATGAAAACTAACCAAGGAGAGAAGCAATCTAGAACTAAGGAGAAATTTCCTAACAATGAGACCAATCGGCCTGTAGAATGGCTTGCCCTCAGAAGTTGTGGCTGTTCCATCACTGGAGGCTTTTAAGAAGAGACTGGACAGCCACTTGTCTGGAATGATATAGGGTCTCCTGCTTGAGCAGGGGGTTGGACTAGAAGACCTCCAAGGTCCCTTCCAACTCTGATGATGTTCTACATTCTAGTTAATAATGCTAGGCTAGACAGACCCAGAATGATCTGACCCAGAACTACAGAGCTTCCTTGTCCATCGCCTTCGTCCAAGATGCAAAACAAACAAATAAATGACTACAAACATCCCACATGACCTGCAATTATTTTCCTTCATATTTGGGCAGAAAGAAGTAAAAGCTTCCTTAAATATGATTGATGGAGTTGAATTGATTTTCTGCTTTCACATCTATTTTGTATACTACATTGTGAATGTCATCGCATTCCTATGCATATGTTTGATGGGAGCACATTGCCTGTATCTGGAGTTTGTGAAAGAGAGCAATTTTTTTTTTAAGGCTCATTTTTGAGCTTTTCAGTATTCGGAGGCTGTAAACTGAAATAAACAAATAAGCTCAAAATCAAGCAACTGTCGAAATGGAAAGGCGCTTATCTAATTCTCTGTGCAAAGATAGGGACAATGAATAAGAAACTGATTTTATGCAAGCGTGTGTAGAGAAGAAATGATGAAATTATTGCCTGCCGGTTTTTGTCCCAAATTATCATTAATTCTGTAAGCATTTCCAGACATCTAAATGGATTGTTTGTGTATTTCTTTCCCTTGAAGAAATAAACCAGATATTTCTGCCAGTGCTGATATTGGGGGCTGTTGGAGGAACTGAGGCAAGAAATGAAGTTCCAGACCTTACTGATAAATTGAAAGTAAACAAATTGCATGCTCCTATCAATCTAAAATATCATAAAGAAGTGAAATCTGAAATTGCTGATATAGCAAGGAAATGCTAGGAAGTAGGCAATGTAAGACTTTTAAAAATGCACACAAGCTGTTTCAAAACGCTGTTACAAATATTTATGTTCAAGTGTACTTGAGCATGTCAGAATTCAGGAAGCCCTCAAAACACAACAACACAGCAGAAGTTGGGAAATCCACACCAATCTTTTGGCTACTTCTCAACTAAAGAATTTTAATGACTTATTTATTTCTCAGATATATAGGGCCTCCTGTCTCTATTGGAAAACTATGGACCATGAACCACAAGTTTGCAGACATAAACAATGTTCCATTCATGAGGATTGCTCCAAAATTCTCTTCTACTTTGACAGACATTTCTAAAGCAAATTCTCTTCCATCTAAATCAGGGGTGTCAAACTGGCAGCCTGTGGGCCGGATGTGTCACACACAGGCCATGCCCACCCCAGTTCCACAAAAGGAAAAAAATGTTGCAATACGTCACGTGACAGCAATGTAACACTGCAAATTTGACATCCGTAATCTAAATGAAAGACCACTGGAATTTTTTCCATGGCATTATTTAAAAGCTATTCTTCTCAATCTTAAACCCATTCTATTCATCAAATCTGTTTATCTATTTTTACATTTTTGTTAACATCTTCATATTCTTTATTTATTAATCTTGAAATTCTAATTTATTCATTAATATTTCCATTTCCTTTAAATTATCTTCCAGAACCAACACCAAATCTTCAAATACTTTTATAAGTTCCTTTTTTAAATTTTACTCTCATGATCCTCTCATTTTGTCTTATATCTCTATTCAGTATTTCAAGAACCAAAGTAAATAAGAGAGAAAACAATTGTCCTATTTGTTTTTTGCATCTCACAAGGTTTTGTTTTGTTTTGTTTTTTGTTAGTTGCGAAGTCGTGTCCGACCCATCACGTCCCCATGGACAATGTTTCTCCAGGCCTTCCTGTCCTCTACCATCCTCTGGAGTCCATTTAAGCTCACGCCTACTGCTTCAGTGACTCCATTCAGCCACCTTGTTCTCTGTGGTCACCTTCTTCTTTTGCCCTCAATCTTTCCCAGCATTAGGCTCTTCTCCAGTAAGTCCAGGTTTTGTTAGGTCTCCATTAACAATTATTTGTGCTTCCTGTGAAGTGTAAATTGATCTTACACATTTTATAAAGTTCTCTCCAAATTTCAAATCTGCCAAAATCTTAAATAAGCAAGCCCAGTTCAAATTGTCAAATGCTTTCTTTGCTTCAATATTCCAAAATGCCTGACACATTTCTAACACTGTCCTTTAAATGTCTCATAGGTAAAAACCCACACAAATCTCCTCAATATATTCTTGCAGAATTATTTTCAGTCTATCAGTTAAAATTGTTGTGAATAATTGATTGTTATTTTTCATTATGTTGTCCTTCACCATAAATTAACGTATAAAAATAGACCTCTTATGGTACTTTGGAAAGAATGACTTGGATGAGGGGATAGGTGGGGAACTCATTAAATTTTCAGATGACACCAAGCTGTCAGGAATAGCCAACACTCCAGAAGATAGGCTTAAGGTACAGAAGGATCTTGACAGACTTGAACATTGGGCACTATCTAACAAAATAAAACTCAATGATGAAAAAAGTAAGGTTCTACAGTACATTTAGGCAAGAAAAACCAAATGCACAGGTACAGTATAGGTGGTACCTCACTCAATAATAGTAACTATGAGAGAGATCTTGGAGTTCTAGTAGACAATCATTTAAATATGAGCCACCAGTGAGAAGCAGCTGCCAAAAAAGCCAACACAGTTCTAGGCTGCATTAATAGAGGGATAGAATCAAGATCATATGGAGTGTTAATACCACTTTATAATGCCTTGGTAAGGCCATACTTGGAATATTGCATCCAGTTTTGGTCGCCATGATGTAAAAAAGATGTTGCGATTCTAGAAAGAGTGCAGAGAAGAGCAACAAAGATGATTAGGGGACAGGAGGCTAAAACATATAAAGAACAGTTGCTGGAATTTTGTATGTCTAGTTTAATGAAAAGAAGGACATTTGTCACAAAGAAGAGGGAGTCAAGCTATTCTACAAGTCTTAAAGTTGTCAAAGTTGGGCACCCCTGCTTTAGATTATTCACTTCCTCTGACATAATAGTTCTCTCCGAAAGCAATTGGATTCCTCTACTGTTTTTATTTGTAGGACTGGCCTTTTTCAAGCAGTGTTTTAAGTGTGTGTGTTTTTAGATTCATTTTTTTTTTTTTGCTGGTAAGAGAGGAAGAACAATAGTTTTTAATAGTTTAATAGTTTAATAGTTTTTAATAGTTTTTCAAACCTTAGAGAAAATTTGACTTTAGGAACAAAAAGCAGTTTTCTTCTGTCATGCCACACAGACATAATGTTTATGTAAATGGAGATAACAAGAAAATGTCTATCAGGAAACAACTTTAATATCCCCTTTATTTTATTTTATTTTAGTGACTATTTTTTTCCTCTGCTTTATAATTTCTCTTGTTTCACCAATTGAACCCAACCCATCAGGAATTCCAAAAGAAATGAAATAAGATAATGGAAACACATTAGACAATCATGTTTGCATATGCAACATGGTGCCAGTAATGGCATATTGAGGACACCGTTACTCAAAGGAACTGTCTCCTATCAATGCCTTTGATACAGATCTGTAAAATCACAATGGAGAAATCCAATGCAGAAAACCTATCACAAAACCGTATGTTCTTTTCAGCAAAGTATGGGTAGATTCTTCAGGTACATTTCAGGTAATAAGAGAAAATGAAGATTGTATCTGTCCAATCATAAAAAACATGGCACAGATCATCCTCCGGATGAACTCCTCTGACACAACAGTCTTCAAGTGGTATGATCAGAAGTCAAGCCATGTTGACAATGAACAACACCAGTTTGACTGCGATGAAAGCAAAGTCATTGGCCATAACAAAACTCACTATGCATATGGATTTATCGAAGTCTGGCACTCTAGAACGGTTGCAGGAACTGGGTATGTCTAGTTTGATGAAGAGAAGCACTAGGGGAGACATGATAGCAGTGTTCCAATATCTCAGGGGTTGCCACAAAGAAGAGGGAGTCAATCTATTCTCCAAAGCACCTGAGGGTAGGACAAGAAGCAATGGGTGGAAACTAATCAAGGAGAGAAGCAATCTAGAACTAAGGAGAAATTTCCTGACAGTTAGAACAATTAATCAGTGGAACAACTTGCCTGCAGAAGTTGTGAATGCTCCAACACTGGAAATTTTTAAGAAGATATTGGATAACCATTTGTCTGAAGTGGTGTAGGGTTTCCTGCCTGGGCAGGGGGTTGGACTAGAAGACTTCCAAGGTCCCTTCCAACTCTGCTATTCTATTCTATTCTATTCTATTCTATTCTATTCTATTCTATTCTATTCTATTCTATTCTATTCTATTCTATTCTATTCTATTCTACAAATGGATCCATCAATAAATACATTGACTAAGAACCAGCATATGAACCTATAAGAAACCGGACTACCCAAATGACCAATTAACGACAGATCCAACCATCCCCTCACCAGTTGAATTTTGTGCCACATGAACAACCAGTCACATGACCAACTGACAACACCACCACACAAGACCTATATAAATGGAAGAAAACTGGAATAAGACACTTCAACCAAAACCCCACTGAAGATGTTACCTAGTTTGGTAACAATATTCCAAGAGCAAGCTTGGAGAACAAACCACTGCCAAATCTATAACCCGAACTACAAATATTCTCTACTATTTCAAAGAACAGTCTTCATTTTCACCCAGTTCCATACTTGACGCTTAGGAAAAGCCAGCTAAAACAAATAGTCTCCTAAAATTCAAGGGCAAACGGGTTTTTTATCTTCACAAGACCAAGAGAAATGGATTCATTGGAGTTCTGGAGTTGGAGAAAATGTCTCCGTAAGGACTTGTTTGCTACTTGCACTACTTGAATGGAATTTATGATTCGACAATCAGAAAAAAAGCATGTTGTGGTAAGTATGCTGCTTTTCTGGATAGATTTGATGTTCATTGTAGGAGCCCAGCTTATAATGAATATGGCTGATTTCATTGAGATGTCACATAGAGGGTCCTGTTTCTATCAAGAGGACACTTATAATTCAGTGTTCATTATCTGTCCTTAATTCACCCAAGAAAATGAACACCTAAGCCACTACTTTTACTTTATAATAATTTGTACTCAAAACGTTGATGGAACTGAATAAGCACCGGTGTTGGCAATCTTGTGAAAATTCTCTCTGACTGCTGAGACAAAATGTTAATTTTATGGCTTCTTACAAGCTTAAAGGGAATAATTTGGACCACTCTAGCAGAGCCCTTCTTTTGAGGGCTCCCCAGTAAATGATAATTACAAAAGGCTGCCACCAGTACAGTTGAAATTCTTGAAGCTTCCTATTATGTCCATCTGGGGTGTTCTTAGCTCTTCACCATAGGGACCCCAACAACTCTGTGGATAATTGATTCCATTGGCAAACTGTTCTTAAATACAAAAATGCTTTAGATTTCCTTGCCCAGAGCCCAAACTGCAGAACCTAATAAAATCTTGTGCACATCCAGAAAACAGAAGGAGTAGGTTTCAACCATGACATCTAGCATACAGGGAAAATTTTAATGAGAAATTCCTTTTTCAAAGTAAGGAAACCAAATCTCCAGATAGAAGAAAAATGGTTAGGAAAAGGTGATGCAGAAAAATAAAATAAGGGAAGGCAGCAATGGAGAAATAAGAACTGACCACAATTGTTAAATATATCTATACAGGGGTCACAGAATCTAGAGTTGAAAGGGAACTCAGAACCTATCTAGTCCAATTTTCTGCTCACTGAAAGATCTGAATTTAAAGCATTTCAGACAGATGCTTAGATAATCTCTCTTTGAAGACCTCCAGTGAAGAGAACATGCCACTTTCCCACTATTTGAAGTTCTTAACATGGGAGATACCTTCTAATAGTTAATCTGAATCTACTTGCCTGGAATTTCGATCTATTCATTTTTATGTTTATTTTATTTTATTATTTTATTTTATTTTAATATTTATTTTATTTTATTTTATTATTTTTTTATTTTATTTTATTTTATTTATTTTGTCAAGCATGTATTAGATAACAGATATAAGTATAAACATAATTATGAATAGATGAGATGGATACAAATAAAAGGGAATGTTAGGACATTATTTTGGTCATGTCCTTCAAGGTAACTAATAGCACATACTCTCACTTCTTTATGTGATAATGTTTGAGATATCTGAAGACTGCTACCCTCTTTCCCACAGCCTTATCTTCTAAAGGCTAAAGGTACAGGTCTTTTAGCCATTCTTCAAAGGATTTACTTTTCAGTCACCTCACATTGTTGACAGTTTTCCTCTGAACTTCACTCTAATTTGTTGAAGTCCTTTTTAGGCCACGGTGCCCAGATTTAGACAGAGAAGGAGCAGAATGTATAGGGAGAGTGGTGGGGGAGTTGATCAACCACTTCCAGTGTTGATAATCCCCCATTAGGACCTGGCAGAGCCAGGTCTTCAGACTCTTGTGGAAGGTCAGGAAGGTATGAGCCAATCTCACCTCAGGGGGCAAGATGATCCAGAGGACTGGGGTTCCTTAACTGCCAGCAGGGTTGAAGCAGGCCTGTCCTAGAGGGGAGAGATGGGTCCTCAAGTAACCTGGACCCATGCCATGCAGGAATTTATAGGTCTGTGATGGCAAACCTATGGCACATGTGCCACAGGTGGCTCACAGAGCCCCCTCTGTGGGCACGTGAGCAGTTGCCCAGCTCAGCTCCACCATGCATGTGCAAGTGCCTCCTGCCAGCTAGCTTATTTTTGGGTCTCTGGTGTGGGGGCGGGGCACATGCAGGAGACACGTGCACATGTGTGTGGGGTCTCATGTGCATGCATAGGGGTGGGAGGGGGTCTTGCACACATGTGCAGGGGGTGGGGGGAGCGTGGGGGGAGCAGTCCATTCCCTATGCCAAAACTGGCCACAGGTTGGGGTGTGGCATGCCCCCCTGTGGCCTGTTTTTGGTCCCAGGAGGCTTCAGGGAGGCTTGCCAGGCCCTAAACGGGCACATAGGGGGCCCTATGTGGGGGGGTGGGGGAGCACGGTGATTACACACGAATGTGCAGGAGGGTGGGAAAGCACAAGGGGTCATGCACACATGCATGGGGGGCACGGGGAGCATTGCATTATGGGTGTGGGCACACACACACATGACCCCCCTGTGCTCCCCCTGCTTTTGGCACGTGGCGGCAAAAAGGTTAGCCATCACTGTTATAGGTAATGACCAACACATTGAACTGTGGAAGCAATCTGGCAGCTAATGTAGCTCGTGGAACAACAATGTAACAGGGACTTCTGTAGGGACCCCAAAGACTCTGCACCAGTTGAAGCTTCCAAATGCCCTTCAAGGGTAGCTCCATGTAGAGAATTAATACATCCCAAAATAGCATTTGGCTTTTTTAGAATCTGCATCATTTGGTTCATTTTTTGCTTGATCGGGTAGAACAACCAGATTCTTTTCACATGTACTCTTGCTGAATCAAATCTCCCCCATCTTATATTTGTACCAGTGGTGAAATCTAAAATTTGTTACTACCGGTTCTGTGGACGTGGCTTGGGGGGGGGTGTAATGTGACTGGGTGGGCGTGGCCAATTTTTTTTTTACTTTTACATGTAAAACCATGTTAAAAAATGCTTTCAAAAGGCTCTGACGATCCAAGCTGAGTTGCCTGATCGGCAGGCAACTCACCTGGGATCGTCAGAGCTTGGCTCATCAGAGGCATTTAAAAGAAAAAAAGCCTCTGATGATCGCCCGGCTCATCTGGGCATGGGGGGCGGTGGCAGGGATTTTTGCTACTGGTTCTCCGAACTGCCCGCCACCATCGCTACCTACTCGCCCGAGCCGGTCTGAACCGGGAGCATTTCACCCCTGATTTGTACCTTTCATTCTTGCCTCCCCACCAGGATTTTATCCTTCTCCATGTTAAATTCCATCCTGTTTGCTTCAGCCCACATGATGAATTATGGCATTTTACAAACGCAAGAAACAAATATGGCCGTTACAGTATGGCCAATAAATATCGGTAACAATGACTTTTCTTTGTTTTTGGTTAAAAAGAGAGAGGCGGTGAGAAGATAAATTTCTCCCTGTTCCCCTGGCATTTGGGACTGGTACATACTAGCAATCCATCCAATGGTTTGCAGAGGCTGCAATCTCCGCTCTTCATCTCAAGGGTGTACTTCTATTTGCAATTTATTATAACAGCAAATGGTTCAGTCCTCCACTCCTTTCAGGGCATTAATCTAGTGTGGGCAGTTGGGTGGGTAGGGCTGTGTGTGTATTTGTGTTGGTGTGTGTTTTAAAAAAAAACATCTACAAAGGGGAAGATGGCTGGCAAGGATTAACTATGATGGTTTAACCAAACGCCTCGCTGACAGATTCTCCTCCCTTTTGATTTCTATCAACATTTGAGGTTCAAATGTTGCAATGTGAATAGTTTCTACTGTTCAATTTGATTAAAGGGAAATTGCTTGTGGAATGTAATTTCAGAAAAGAAGATAATGTGAGTGAAATTTTCAAGCATTCTTGCACCGGGGTAACTTTCTTGCACTGCTTTCATTCTAAAGGGATCCGAGAGGAGTTTAGGAACACCCTGGATTTCACTATTCAATCCTCTCTACAAAAGTCAACCATCACTCTAGTTTCTGCCTTTCCATTAAATACCAAGAGGAAATTCATCCTGAGAAATTCTTTCCAGGGTTGTAAGCTGGTTGTAAGCTATTAAGCCCCACATGGCATAAGGCTTGGTTACTGGAAGGGCTACATGTCTCCTAGGACATCTGCTTTACCAATTTGATCCTGCAGGGGTGGTGTAAGTCCAGGTTCTATTGATTGAACAATGCCATCTCTTAAGATACAGGCAACCGTTCTTCTCTGTAGCAGTCTCTATCCTCTGGAATGAGGTTGCCCCAGAGATCCAGATGGTTCCCATTCTGTTTTTCAGAAGAGCTCAGCAACGGAGAGTGGAACCCTCACTTTGTTGTGCTTGCCATCTTTTATTTTTACTGTTTATGTTTTATTGGTTGCCTTGATTTTGTTTTGGTTGTTATGAGCCACCCAGAGTCATTGAGAGTTGAATAGCATACAAGTTTAATAAAGTATGATTGGTTGCATAGTCAGCCAAAGTTTTAGACTGTCTGTCTATCAAGTCCTTCCCAAGGATCTGGGATAAGGCAGATGTTATAATATTAAAAGTATTGTCACTGGATGTAAGCTGTTCCAAGTAAAGCTGCCTTTTGCAATTGACTACTAGGAATTTTGTCAATGCTGATAGTGTTCAAATCATGCTCCAAGTCAGAGATGGGTTTCAGCAGGTTCTGACCAGTTTTGGAGAACCGGTAGCGGAAAATTCTGACTGGCTCCACCCCCATCTATTCTCTGCATCCCAAGTCCCAGCTGATCGGGAAGAAATGGGGATTTTGCAGTAACCTTCCCCTGGAGTGGGGTGGGAATGGAGATTTTACTGTATCCTTCCCCTGCCATGCCCACCAAGCTACGCCCACCAAGCCATGTCATGCCCACCAAGCCACACCCACAGAACCGGTAGTAAAAAAATGTGAAACCCACCACTGCTCCAAATGTCTTGTAATTATCCCCAAGGCACCTATTACTATTGGTACTATTTTTAATGGTTAGAAGCTTAACAAAAAGAGATCCCACCTAGAATTAAGGAGAAATTTCCTGTCAATGAGAACAATTAATCAATGAAATGACTTTCCTGCAGAAGCTGTGGCTTCTCCATCACTGGGTTTTTTTTTAGAAGAGATTAGGCAGCCATTTGTCTGGAATGGTATAGGATCTCCTACTTGAGCAAGGGATTGGACTAGAAGAAATCGAAGATCCATTCCAACTACGTTTTTTTTGTGTGTGTGTGTTCTATATTCTGAGTCAAATACTTTCTTTCGGTCAATCCAAACCCCATTCAAGTTGGTTTTCCTTCTTTTGCAGTTTTCCAAAATAATCTCCTCAATTAGCAGCTAATCTTATATTTATTTATTAAATTTATATGCTGCCTATCTCACAGCTTACAGACACCATAAAAAGAAAGATAGAAGATATTAAAATATTTAATATTAAAATGAACAGAGATCTTCTTCTCACTTCCAATATGGAATGCCCCATTAGCATTTATCCCTCTGCTGTTTTATTCCTCTGCTGTTATTATTATTATTACTATTATTTGCACCCTAGCTGGAAATCCTCCCATTAAGACTCAGGTATCTGTAATAAGACTGAAGAGGAGAAGAAAATGTTTTGTGGTCAGCTGTTCATTCATTTTTTTTCCATTTTTTTTATTATTAACATATTTAAAAAAAGAAATTAACATACATAACATACATGAATCATAATATATAATATATAACAATATACAGAATACAAACAATCGAGTGCTCCCCCACCCCTCGGGATCATTCCTGCTTCCAGAATCTTAAAGCTTCTTCAGCTGTTCATTCATCTGACTTGTTTGCCTCTAACTAAATTTGAAGAACAAGAACTTACAGATTAGTGTTCTGTTTTATCTTTCCTTAAGCCCAAAAGACAGCAATATCTATTGCACTCTTCATTTTTAACAATACTTTTCTACTATCTAAAAATGACGTTTCCAAATCTTATTGTATACAAGTACAATACTTGTACTTGTATAATATGATTGTATTTGTACAATATAAAAAATGGGACGCTGTGGCTCACTGGCTAAGACGCTGAGCTTGTCGATCGAAAGGTCAGCAGTTCAGCGGTTCAAATCCCTAGTGCCGCAAAATGGGAGGAGCTCCCGTCACTTGTCCCAGCTTCTGCCAACCTAGCAGTTCGAAAGCACGTAAAAAATGCAAGTAGAAAAATAAGGACCACCTTTGGTGGGAAGGTAACAGAGTTCCGTGCGCCTTTGGCGTTTAGTCATGCCGGGCACATGGCCATGGAGACGTCTTCAGACAGCGCTGGCTCTTTGGCTGTGTAATGGAGATGAGCACCGCCCCCTAGAGTCAGGAACAACTAGCATATATGTGCGAGGGGAACCTTTACCTTTACCTTACAATAGTTTTCCTCTAACACTCATTCATGTATAATGATAGATTGTAGCAGTGTTTCTCAACCTGGGCGACTTTAAGATGTGTGGACTTTAACTCCCAAGATTCCCCAGCCAGTATGGGCAGCTAGAGGATTCTGGGAGTTGAAGTCCACATATCTTAAAGTTGCCCAGGTTTAGAAACCATGAACTGCAAGCATAGGGCCTGGTGGCTCAGCAAACTAATAGCATTGTGATTAACACTAGCTGTCTGCAATTACTGTAAGTTCGAATCTCATCAGGCTCAAGGTTGACTCAGCCTTCCATCCTTTCTAAGGTAGGTAAAATGAGGACCCAGTTTGTGGGGGCAATAAGCTGACTTTGTATAAATATACAAAAGTATGAAGGCAGTTGCTTAACGCATTGTAAGCCGCCCTGAGTCTCCGGAGAAGGGCGGCATATAAATCAAATTTTAAAAAAAAATATCACAAAAGGAAAAATTCTCGATCCCTCTCTAGAAGTTTCAGAGCATGAAACCAAAGAGAACATGACAATAGGAGAACAGATTGTCTAAGCTGCTCTTAAAATATTGAGCTATAAAACACAAGAGTGTAAGAACCTTCAGATGTAATTGAACAATAGAATGGTTCCTATGTTCTTCAAGTCACAAGGAATGAAGGCGGGAGGAAGGAAATAACTCAGCTCTCATCTCTTATTTAACAGCTTCTTCTACAAAGGGTAAAAATGATTTCATTTTTCTTTTCAAGTATCAAGGAAGCAATACTTTACAGAGGCGTTCTGTGCATGTGAGAGAGAGAGAGAGTGAGAAAGAAAGACTGAGAAAGAGAAAGGTCAATTGACCTCTAGCTGAATGGGCCATACTCATACCCAACTGCCAAACATACCTTGGAGTGTTTCCATAAAGCAGTTCAAGGGACATCAACAACATTTATTGGACTATGAAATGACTCTTCACAAAGTGAGAAAAGGGCTCGGGCCACACAGGCAGCCCAATGTGTTTCCTTTATTGTGTGCACAAGTTTGGAACAATATCTATAAAATCAAGAGTTAAATGGTCCATAAATCCAGGTAGCCCCTGCATAGTGGAGACCAGGAGTGTTTGCTAGTAAGAAGGAGAATCAACAACCTCTGTGTGAAGCCAGGGGTTCACAAAACCTTGGAAAGAAAGGGTCAGCTGCTTTTGCTTTCTTTAAATTAAGCATTGTTACTCTCTATAAGTCATATCAACTAACCTTCGCCCCACCAAGTAGTTTCTCTTTAGAACAGCGGTTCTCAACCTGGGAGTCGCGACCCCTTTGGAGGTCGAACGGCCATTTCACAGGGGTCACCAAAGCCCTCTCTCGCCCCCCCCCCACGCCTTCACTCACCCTCACCCTCTGTCTCTGTTGGATCGCCCGGTCGCCGTTCGCTTACCCCGCCCACTCCCAATCTATTGCTGCCTCCGGAGTCCCAGCTGATGGCTAGAGGGAAAAAAAACTTTAAATTCTTGCCCCGGGGCTTCAAAGAGCTAGCTGCAAAGAGGTAAATTCCTGGAGCAAATTTTTTTCCCCCTAGCTATGCTGAAAAGAGAAAGCGAAAGCAGGGTCTTTGCTGCAATGTGACAAAATGAGGCAGAGAGATTTCTTTTTCTTTTTCCTCACCAAAAAAGGTAGGTACAAAACTGCAAACAATGGGAAATTTAGGGCAAGAGGAGGTTCAAGATTTTAAAACACAAAAGAAAAAAAGCTCTATTTAACTAGGGAATTGTAATAATTGAGATACTATTAATTGTATATTGTGTTGAAAGCAGAAATGGTTAAGTTGTGGTTTGGAGGAATATATGGGGGAAATTATTTGGTTTATTATTATTGGTAAATATAATTAATTGATTTGTAAGAAATTGGATTGCATGGAAATAACTGGAATATTCATGTTCATATTGATTAATATACAAAAAAGATAGTTATATAACTAATTGATTTATATTAAAATATTGAATTTGTATTAAACAACTGTATTACATAATTAACCAATGTGAGGATGGATATAAAAATAGATGACAATGCGAAGGGGTATAATATAGAATAGAAGGGAAAAATTGAATTTGATTAAGATTAGAGATGAGGATGAAGGGTAATATTGGTTTTTTAAAAAAATAGATGAGGAATAAATATGGTAAAAAGGAAATATAGAAATTGTAAATTTAATTGAAATGACTAAATACTGTGTTGGAAGAAATATCCTTCTGGGTTCTGCTCCAAGTGGGGAAAAAGACACGGGAAACATGGAGACTGCTTGGAAAGATGTTTTAATGGTGGACAGGATCACATGGCTTGATGGGGCCCATTGTGTTAGTTTCTGTTGCTATTGTGTTGCAAATGTCCTTTGACAAAGGATTGACTTTCTGCCTCTGGCCCATTAACAAAGGGTGGGAGGCAGGAAGATGGGAGCTGCTTTGTCTGTAAAATATGCTTCTCCATTTCTCATCCAGGGAAATATAATATTCTGCCTTTTTAATATTTCCCAAAATATTTCATTCTTCTAGGAAAGGGGTGGGTGCTAACCTCCTACAACTGTTTAAATTTGTGGACCGGCCAAATACTCTGTTCAAAGAAAATACGTTGTATGTTTGTATGTGTGTTTCTAATTATTGCTATTTATTCCTATTTGTTCTCTTTTATTCTTTAAAGTTTAACAATTCATTCTTTATTTTAATATCTTTATATTTGTTTGGGGTTGGCTTTCTTCTCTTTCATCTTTTTTATTGTACAGCAATCTTTCTCCTCAAACCTACCACCTCTGTCTTTTTTTTCTTACTTACTTTCTCTTCCCCCCCCCTCTTCTTCTCCCTACTTCTTCTTTCTCCTTCTCCTCCTCTTTTCCTCCCTCTCTTACCTTCACTCCTATTCTAATTTCCCTTCCCTTCCTTCATCCCTCTCTATTGCTGTATCCTTTTATGCATATGGACTACTCAGAGGGCTGAAAAAGTTATTTTTGACTGGTCCTTGCACTTTTGATCAGTCCTCGAACTTACGACTGTCCTCACAATTTATGTTTTTGCCCTATCTTGTCACCATGGTGAAGAGAAACAGTTGTGAAATGAGTGACACGGTTGTTAAGAATGGTACAATGGGCATAAATGATGACCAGTCATAACTGCGAAGACCGGTCAAAAGTGCGAGGACCTGTCAGAAATAACATTTTTCAGCCCTCTGGGTAGTCCTTTTGTGCACAGGGACTACTCAGAGGGCTGAAAAAGTTATTTTTGACTGGTCCTCGCACTTTTGACCAGTCCTCGAATTTACGACTGTCCTCACATTTTACGTTTTTTGCCCTATCTTATACCATGGTGAAGAGAAGCAGTTGTGAAATGAGTGACATGGTTGTTAAGAATGCTGCACAGGCATAAATGTGAGGATGGTCATAAGTGTGAGGACCAGTCAAAAGTGCGAGGACCTGTCAGAAATGACTTTTTTCAGCCCTCTGAGTAGTCCCTATACACATAGCCATGGCCACCCGGTCACATGACTAGCTAGCCACGCCCACAAAATAAGCCACGCCCACAGAACCGGTAGTAAAAAAAATTTAGAACCCATCCCTGGTTGGGGGTCACCACAACATGAGGAACTGTATTAAAGGGTCACGGCATTAGGAAGGTTGAGAACCACTGCTTTAGAATAAGAATAAGGTTGCACAGAGATCAATTTGGGAAAGTGATTAATTAATTCAAATATTAGTAGATGTATATATGGGGGCGCAGTGGCCTAGAGGTTAAGATGCTGGGCTTTCCAACCAGATGGTTGCAGTGGTGAAATTCAATTTTTTTTACTACCGGTTCTGTGGGTGTGGCTTGGCGTGGCTTGGCGGGCGTGGCTTGGCAGGGGAAGGATACTGCAAAATCTCCATTTCCACCCCACTCCAGGGGAAGGATACTGCAAAATCCCCATTTCTTCCCCACTCTTGGGGGAAGGATATTGCAAAATCTCCATAACCACCCCACTCTGGGACCAGCCAGAGGTGATATTTGCCAATTATCTGAATAACTCAAAATTTCCATTACTGTTCTCCAGAACCTGTCAGAACCTGCTGGATTTCACCCCTGGATGTTTGGCAGTTCAAGACCCAAGTACTGCATGATGGGGTGACCTCCTATTCTTTCTCTAGCTCTTGCCAACCTAGCAATTTGAAAGCATGCAAATGCAGGTAGATAAATAGGTACCACTTTGGTGGGAAGGTAACAGCATTCCAGGCATCTCGGCCTATACTCATGCTGGCCACATGATCACAGAAGCCTCTTCAGACAACCCTGGTTCCCTCAGCTAGGAAAGGGAGACAAGCACCACCCCATAGAATCAGACACAACTGGGCAGAGGAAACCTTTACCTTTTATGTATTCTAGATTTGCCAAATATACAGGAGAAGCCAAAAGAAATATTCAGTCTTTGCAATTCTCCCCCAAGTATGTATCAAAGGGAGAAAATTAATGGGTAAAAATGCATTTATAAGTGAGGAAAAGTGCTTGCAAAAAAGATAAGATAAGAGCAGGGAAATGTGTTGTCTATCTAACTGTTTACGTGAATTTTTTTCCAATTTGTTTAAACAGCATAAATGAATAGAAACCAGATGCTACTCTGGATATCTTTGGATACAATCTATTTCTATTAGCCACCTGGGTAGGCTCTAAAGAAGGCTAGCTTTCTAAATAAATAGAAAACTCTGGACGCTATTAAATAGTACTTTGACCCATATCTAGAAACCTATCATCATCTTTGCATCATTCATTAACTCTGTCCATTGCTCATCATAAACAATCAATTTAATCATGTTTTTAGATGCAGCCCTTTTCCATGTGTGCACATGAAAAGGCATGCTTAAATCACAAACATTCAAAAAAAGACTTTTTTTCTATACATATACTTACCAATCATTCAAAGTTTACAACAGACATGGTGAAACAGGATGCCTTTTAGCAGGGTTCCCTTAGAATGGCTCAAATAAGACCTATAGATCAAAAGGTAATAAAGAAAATATTAGAATGTGCTGAATTGGACAGGTTAACAATGGAATTTAAAGATGAAGAGGAATCAGAGTATTACTTAACATGGGACTTATTGTACAAATGGTTAGATAACAGGTGCAGAGATTAATAACTTAATAACGAAAGAAGATCAACAAAATAGAAATAGATACAGTTATATAGATATATATAAGAATGTAGGTCTTTGGTTATTCGGGTTTTCTCCCGCATAAAATTGGAAGTGTCTTGGCGACGTTTCGACAAAGTCTCATTCATCATCTTCAGGCTGGTGTTTTCAGCTTCGTGCTTCTAGGAGCAATGTGTGATCGCAGTTGTTTCTTCCTTTTAACTGCCAGTGGGGGTGTGAACTGATTGGGTGGGAGCTTGGCTGTGTTCTGATTGGGTGGAGGTGTGTTCTGATTGGGTGGAGGTTTGGCTGTGCTCTGATTGGATGGGGGGTTGGCTGTGCTCTGATTGACCTACATACAAACATCCGCGAAAACCTCAGAAAACATATACAGTATAAGAATATATACTATAAGCAATAGTACTATTGGACTGTAAGTCACTATAGAGTAAAACATATAGATGATAAATGTATAGAGTGTTATAGTACAACTATGAAAATAATGGTGATAACTATGACGTACAACATTATGTATTTAAAAGAGACTATATTGTATGAGTACGAGAAAAATGGTTATACTCAGGGTGTATAATAATACTATCTATTCTTAAAAGGGACTTGATACAGCCAGTACACTGTCATTGCAAAAGTGGAAATGTGATGTATAATAAAAGAAAATGTATAATAAAAATATTTTTTTAAAAAAAAGAGTGGCTCAAATAAGATTTTGGGCAGCCTTATTTGCAGAAACTTTTCATTCAACCGGTCAGCTCCTTCTTGTAATCCCTCTCCCAATACAAAGCAAAACTCACCCCTCTGATTTACACTTTCTCTTGTTTCTCCTGGCCACAACTCCTGAGAGATTCAGTTAATTTTGATCAGTTAAAATAGCTCAGCTTAATTTTGAGGGCTCTGTACTTTCTCTCATCTCAGGTAGCATCTACAGAAATAAATACCTGTGGTCCTTGAAAAGACTGATAACAATTAAGGATGTGAGTGTGTAGCCTTTAAAAGATTTATGAACCATGCTAGTTATTCCAGAGTAATGTTAGCAAGTATAATCTCTTAATGCCAGGACTGGATTTCATGGTCACGAGTTAAAAGTCCAGAATATTTAAATGATCCTTTAAAATCTTATTTCTTAGAAGGTTCTTTTTGCCATATGTCTGAAGACATTTCGTTCCCTGAATGCTTGATTTGTTTAAGGTATGATAGGTTTTCTAAGAATGAAAATATGGCAAGTTTCAGGGAGAAGAAACAAATCATCTTATTTTAAGTCCATATAACATCTGTTTCCACTTATCAGCCTGTTCCATCATTTGTTCCCATTAACTTACAAATTTCTTTTGTTTGTTTCCCAAATTGTGATTTTGTTATTATTTGCTCTGCACATTTATTTCTTCCCTCCCCTCCTGAAATTTTGAGTTTCTAGAAAATATTTTGTATGGGATGGTCCTCAAATCGTGATAAAAAAATAATAAAATGGTTGAATGTTTTCTGAATTCAAGAGGATAATTTGCTGATCTTATTTTACAATCATGTCTTGGATATCTATTGAAAAGGACTTCTACACTCATTAGGATTATTTTAAAAAAGCAAATATATATGAATATATCTACTAGAAATAGCTCTTAGACTTATATACCGCATCATAATGCTTTACAGCACTCTCTGGGCAGTTTACAAAGTCAGTGTATTGCTCCAAACAATCTGGGTCCTCATTTTACAACCTCAGAAGGATGGAAGGCTGAGTCAACTTTCAGCTGGTCAGGATCGAACTCCTGGCAGTGGGCAGAGTCAACCTGCAATACTGCATTCTAACCACTATGCCACCAGGGCTCGTATCCAAAAAGATTCAAAATTCTTCTGGCTATATGGAACGGAAGGATGAAAATTAGTGCTAAGAAGGAGCAGAAGAAAATTTATTTCTGTAATCCACCCAAAGTCACTGAGAATGATTGGTGGTCGTGCAATTTTTTAAAAGAAATAAATAATGTGGTTCTTTAATTAGATGGCAATTTAAGCAGAGGAATGACTAACTTTGTTGAAGCAGGTTTTAACTTTATTTCTTTTTTATGGACGGTTTTGCATATTTTAATTATAATTTTGTATTCACATGAATTTTATCATTAATGTACTCTGATTGATCTAAGTTAAACTAGGTTGGACTCAGTTAATACTGTCTTGGATGAAAGATTACCTAGGAATCATAACAGAACAGAATAATAGAATTGGAAGGAACCTTAGAGGTCTTCTAGTCCAATTCCCTGCTCAGGCAGGAAAACCCTATACCATTTCAGACAAATAGTTGTCCAATCTCTTCTTAAAAGCTTCCAATGTTGGACCATTCACAACTTCTGGGGGCAAATTGTTCCACTGATTAATTGTTCTAACTGTCAGGAAATTTCTCCTTAGTTCTAGGTTAAATCTCTCCTTGATTAGCTTCCATCCATTGCTCCTTGTCCTGCCCTCAGGTGCTTTGGAGAATATCCTGACTCCGTCTTCTTTGTGGCAACCCCTGAGATATCGGAACTCTGCTATCATGTCTCCCCTAGTCCTTCTTTTCATTAAATTAGACATTCCCAATTCCAGCAATCGTTCTTTATATGTTTTAGCCTCCAGTTCCCTAATCATCTTTGTTGCTCTTCCCTGCACTCTTTCTAGATTCTCAACATCTTTTTACACCATGGCAACCAAAACTGGATGCAGTATTCCAAGTGTGGCCTTACCAAGGCATTATAAAGTGGTACTAACACTTCACATGATCTTGATTCTATCCCTCTATTTATGCAGCCTAGAACTGTGTTGGCTTTTTTGGCAGCTGCAACACACTGCTGGCTCATATTTAAATGATTGTCCACTAGGACTCCAAGATCCCTCTCACAGTTGCTACTATTTACCCAGGTACCACCTATACTGTACCTATTCCAGTAATGGGTTGCTTCCAGTTCTGTCCGGTTCTTGCGAACTGGTAGTAAAAGTGGCGGAAGGCTCCGCCCACCTGCCCGGATGTCATAAGGTATGATTTGCACATGTGCAGAAGCTTCTGCGCATGTGCAGAAGCTTCTGTGCATGTGCAGAAGCATGCACCCACATGCTCCCATTGCAAACCGGTAGTAAAGGTAAGTAAGACCCACCCCTGATCTATTCATTTGGGGGGGGGGTTTGCCTAAACATAGAACCTTACTTTTTTCACCATTGAATTTCATTTTGTTAGATAGTGCCCAATGTTCACATCTGTCAAGATCCTTCTGTATCTTAAGCCTAACTTTTGGAGTGTTGGCTATTCCTACCAGCTTGGAGTCATCTGCAAATCTGATCAGTTCCCAATTGTCCAAATCATTGATGAAGGTGTTGAAGAGTACTGGACCTAAAACAGAACCTTAGGGTACCGCACTGCATACTTTCCTCCATGTAGATGCAGTTTCATTGAGGATTACACCCTGTGTGCGGTTGGTCAGCCAGCTACAAATCCATCTGGTGGTGATCCTGTCTAACCCACACTTTTCTATCTTATCAAGTAATTGGTTGGGTCTACTTTATCAACTGTCTTACTGAAGTCCAAGTAAATTATATTCACAACATTCCTCTGGTCCATTAATTTTGTCACCTTGTCAAAGAATGCAATAAGATTTGTCTGGTATGATCTGTTTTTGCAAACCTATGTTGGCTTTTGGTTATGACTTTGTTTGCCTCTAGGTGTTCGCTGATAAGGTTGTTACGTAGAGTGTATAGTTGGAAAAAAGTATCTCAGAAGAAAGAAATATTAAATAATTTCTACACAATGTCAAGAAAATTGCATGGATGCATTTCCAAGAGGTCAAACTCAATTCAACGGGACATTTATCTTTTTATTAATTATTCCTGAGTTCTATTTTTTCAGGAACACATCATACAATGAAAAGACAAATAGCAGCCTTGTTTGACTTAGTTCTCTATTATTCTTATAAGATTTCAATCCTTCCATATAAACCATAGAGGAAACAGGACTAGATGTATTAAATCTACTTTATTCTAAGGGTACATTAACAGAATCTTACAAGTCTGAAAGTACAAAACTTCCCACTGCCCTTTTTAACTGCTTAATCCATTAGGGTGGGTCCTTCCTCAGTTTCTTTCAATGTGTTCTGTCCCCATTCCCCACACAGGCAAACACACAACCAGGCACGCCTGCCAAGATTTTATTAAGCAATCAGACTAGAAACCCTTGCAGATAAGAGTTTTGGCAGTAAACTGCGAAATGCCTGCCAAGTCAGTTTTCACTTACAGTAAGCAAACGAGAGTTTATCCTCAGTCCGATTCAGTAGCAAAAAGTAATCCATGAAGCAATAGTTCGCCAAGGTCCAATCCAAATATGCACAAGCCAGATTTCAGGTAACATGATGTGACTCTCAGGTTTTTAACTTTGACTATCACAAAGCCTGAAGAGCAATCACACCCACTTTTATTCCTTGTGGGGAGTGGCTCAGTGACTCAGCTCAATCTCTGGCCCTCCCACGCCTCTTTCATTGTTGCGCACGCTTCTCCCTCTGATGCTGCCTGGGATCAAGCCAGGATTCATCATCCTCGCTCCCTATCTGTTGTTGTTCCGATATGCTTTCCTCCTGGCATATCCCAGGCTGTTCCTCTTGGCCTTTGGATGGAACCTGAGGCATTGCCAGAGAGGAGGGTCCTGGAGAGGGAGGCCTTATCAGTTCCTCCCCATCACCTTCTGAGTCCTCTTCCTCTGTTAGGACAGGCTCGGGGGTCGGGGTCACAACACAATGACTGTTAAGAAACTATGGGCTTCTGCCCCTCTTTTTCAATCATTTCCTAGTCAGCATCTCTTCCTCAAGATCATCTATACATTCCACTTCATTAGATCCCTGAATCTAAACTAGTTTGGACATAAATACTAATGATTGGTATTTGTTTTTTTAAAAATCAGATTTCTTTGTTTTATTTCTAAATATACATTTCAAATAGCATCACCAATATATCACCTCCCATCGACCCGTGCGCTCCCACAGAGAGGGCCTCCTCGGGGTACCATCAGCCAAACAGTGCAGGCTGGTGACCCCCAGGGAGAGGGCCTTCTCTGTGGGGGCACCTACACTCTGGAATCAATTGCCCCCAGAGATAAGGAGAATCCAAGACCTCAGTGCCTTCCGCCGTGCCCTTAAAACCTTCCTTTTCCAGCAAACTGGGCTGGCCTAATTTTTTAAGTGTTTTTAATTGTTTTGTTTATCCTTTTTAATTAATGGGGCCAAATTTATATATATATTTAATTGTATTTTAATATTTGTACTTGATGTTTTTACTTGGCTGTTCACCTCCCTGAGTCCTCAGGGAGAAGGGCGGTATACAAATTCAAAATAAAATAAAAATAAAATAAAATAAATTGTGATAAGTGCGTTCTTTTTTCCTTTCTATTTAGAACAATGCTGATAGATAAATACATTTTAATTGCTTCATCTATTCAGACAAAATTAATTATTTCCAATAATAACAGAAGAGAAAAGCATTGCTTTTTTTTAGCAATGCTAGTCCCCTAGCAATCCTAGTGGCATTCATCACTCTTGATGATCTTTATCAGTGGAGGTAATGTTCCATTCCTTTCATTCCATTCCTGTTCCTATTAGGTCTTTTCATAGCCTTTGATATCATTTATCATGGTATCCTTCTGGCACGATTGGGGACAGGAAGTAAGGTTCTGCACTGAATCTACTCCTTCTTCAGTGGGCAGTACCTGCTGAGGAGAGGAGAAAACATGATTGACTCAATGGTATGAGTTACTCATATCACTTAATTAATTCCCAGTTCAGCTTTCTCCCATCACTATTTAACATTTAGATAAAACCAGGGGTAGGTTCTACTTAACTTTACTACTGGTTTGCATGCGCAGATCACCCAGGGTGACATCATGGAGGGTGGGCGGAGCCTCCCATCAGTTTTACTACCGGTTCTATAGAACCGGACTGAACCACGAGCAACCCACCACTGCATAGAACTACTGGAAAAAGTCTTCTATCAAATTGGGGTATGGTATCATCACAACATCACTACCTCAGGCTGTACAAGAGATGCTGTTAATGTCTTCACCCAATCTCTGAAGATTATCATCATCTGGATGGAATTAAACAGGCTGAAATTGAACTTTAGCAAGATAGATCTGGTGTTTGTTCATGATGGTTCTCTTTAAGCCTCAGTGTTGTCAATGAGGTAGTGTGCCCATTGCAAAGCAATTCTGTGACATAGGCATTCTTCTAACTCCAACATCTGAGCAGGTGAAGGCCATGGCTAGGGTGCCTTTAATACCAATAAAGGAGTATATTTGTATCTCAGGGTTGAAATGAGAGGGCCTTGGTTGTTTCTGAGTTTGGTTGTTTTCTCGCAGATGTTTCATTACCCAAACATTACCCAAATTGATGGTGTTACCTAGTTTGGGTAATGAAACATCTTGTCAGCGTTTCAACGCTGGCATAGAGAGCACAGGAGAGCGAGAGATAAACTCTGAAACTTTTGCCTGCCAGATCCCTTTGAAGTAGGGTTGTCATGGAAATGAGGGGAGGGGGCACATTCCTGGGAGATGACAAGAAAAGGAGTCTGAAGAATGACTTGGAAGATAGCCAATGAGAAGCAGAGATTTGGAGATCGGAAAGGGAGGGATTGGGGGGCAAAAGATCAGTCTTGTCTGCGCTGAGTCATGATCCGGTGGCTGTGCTCAATTAAAGAAAGATTTCCTTAAAAGATTGGCAGTTTGGAAATTCATTTAATTTTGAGATAGCATCGCAGTCTGACACATCTGCTAGGAGATAACCAGCTCCAAAGGTAACAAGGACCCCTCAAGGTGGCCTTTGCCAGTTCTCACTAGTGAGAGAGTCTACCCTCACTAGACTTGCAGGTCTACCCAGTGAAGCAGAACCTTACACAATGATTCGTGCCCTCTTTACTATGTAAATGAACTACCAGAAGGCAGTCTATTGGGGGCTCGCTCTGAAGAACACTGAGAAGTTTCAGTCTGTCCATAAACCAGTTATTGTTTAACAAATTGCACCAGTGCTTTGGAACCTTCATTGCCTTCCTATCTGCTTCAGCTCCATTTCAAACAGATGGTTTTAATCTACACAGTACTATTTGGTTTAGCACCAAAATACCTTCAGGAGCATCTCCAGATGGAATTAGCACCCCCTGACTCGTACTTTCTAGAAGAAACTATAAATGGTCCCCTACTTCTGCATTGTGAGGAGGCTGAGATACCTTGCCATTGCTTATCTGTTGGTCATATTGTGGAAAAGATTCCCAGTTGGTAAGACCCACCCACCTCAGTGGAAATTTGGTTATAACAGCCTGCATTGGTCAAAAATGGTTTTTAAATTTATTTACTACAATCATATTTGTAAATGGTTGCTAAATGAAAGTGCCTAATCCACAAAATGTCTTGAAGGGGGAGGCTATTGCAAACTCATTGAAGGCAAAGCAGAGAAAGTGGCTTTATAACCTGATAAATTGAAACTGAATTTAATGGATTTTTAGGTTTCATTGAATTGTTTGTATAAATAAAAGCAAGACTGCTCTAGGTTGATTTTCAGCAGTTCATACAACGATATTTAAGACACCTCCCATAATTTTCTATCTTGTCTATCTTTCTTCTCCCTCTTTGTCTAATTGAGCATGGAATTTATAAATATTGTCTCATAATTCTGTTGGTACTCTGTACATTAACTACAGAGGAGGAGGAGGAGGAGGAGGAGGAGGAGGAGGAGGAGGAGGAGGAGGAGGAGGAGGAGGAGGAGGAGGAGGAGGAGGAGGAAGAAGAAGAATAGTATAATCTAGATGAAAGGGGCATTTAAACCCACTGAGTTTAACCCCCACCTCCTAATTGAAGGGATCTCTTTGGCAGATGGCTGTCTAATTTCTGCTAGAACAATTCTACTCAAAGAAAACCTACAATCTGACTGGGTATTTGATTCATCTACTAAGCTGTCCTCACTACAGGTGGTCCTTGTTTACTGACTGACTCCTACAGGAACAGTTCACAGTTCTGCCAATGATGAAAAACTAACTTTACAACCAATCCTCACTTTACAAACTCTACAGGTCTGTAAAGCAAAGGAAAACTGACTTTCATTCATAAACACAGTCACAATTTCACTTCATGTCTGCTTCAATTAATAACCAGTCCCAATTGTAGTCCCTAAATGAGGACTACCTGTATTAATCTTTTTTTTCCTGACATTTATTGGAATCTGCCTTTCTGTAATTTGAAACCCATTATTTCCGCTCCTGTACTCTGGAACAATAGAGAACAGATTATGATTCTATATGTGACACCCTTTCACGTATTTGAAGTGTTTGTCACATGCTTGCCACAACAATATGCTTTCTAAATAACAGTTTCTAGTTCCTTGATTTTTCTTGTTGCCATTCTCTTATTTGACTCCAATTTTTGAGGTGCGGTAATGGTAGCAGAAGTGTAGCAGAATAAGTGGATTAATTTTTGGTCCTTGAAGAATTCTTCTTTCCCTTTGTCAATACAGATACAGTAGTCACTTACAACCACAATTGGACCTGAAATCTCAATCATTGAGGGAATGTTGTTAAGCAAGAGGCACCTGACTGCTTGTTTCAACAACCACAATCCTGACTCACCCAGTTGTGATTGTTCATGCAGAGCACTGGGGAGACGGCCTGGGCCTCTATCACACCTGGAAGGGTTGGGCATTTTCCCCACTCCTACAAGGAGAACAATTGTAATAATAATGGCATTCACTAGTGTTTTCATCAGATTTTAAATACATTCCTCCAGCATGCCGAAGAAATTCCCCTCCCTGCATGGAGGAGAGGAAAAATCCCTTGGCATGCTGGGGAACAGACCTCAAATCCATTTTCCCGTCTGCTTGCAAATTTCCCTATCAACTTCTGGATTAACTTTCTTGGGAACCCAGGAGAGAAGATTACAAATGGCGACCACATGATCACAAGGCACTTGGCAACCGATCGTAAATACAAACAGGTTCCTATGCACCCAAAATGCAACCGCATGACTGGGGAAGTGGTGCATCATTTTACGATGGCCTGAAGTGTTTTATGAGCTGTAAAACACCCTTTCTGAAGCCAACATGACTGTGAACTGTCATTAAATTGAAGACTACCTGTATCTTGACAAATGTTTCTCCATTGGAAAGTTCCTTCACCAACGTCCTGACAACATCCCTATAAAATATGAAGCATACTATCAACATTTATTTACTGTCATACAGGAAGGAACTGTCTGTGCCACCTTGATTGTCCACCTAAGGACAACATTGTGTTATATGCAATAGCATCTAGGTATTGCCAAATATCAAGCGGACTATTGTATCAACAACACAGACAGTAGACTCAGACTACAAGCAACTCCTCTTAAAACCTGGAGCAGTCCCCAGTTCCCTAGAAACCAGATCAGTCCATTATTAAAACAAGAAAGAATTCTTTTTTCTATTCTGTCCAAAACAAAGATGCTTTTAGCTCTTTAAATCAACAAGTAGAAAAAAGAACATAAGTAGTTGAATATTGATTTCACCATAATTATAGCTCTTGATTCATAGCAATCACTGGAATTTTGTATATAATGGCTTCATAGCTTTTCTGAAAAACAAATATACTGTATATACATATATATATATATCTGAGTTTGGTTTCTTTGGATTACTATTCCAGATGTTTTTGATATCAGCCTGGAAAAGCTTATCTTATATGAAGACATGATGAAAATTAATTTCTCAACAATGGACAGACACAACTATAGATCCTAGATCAAGCCAAGTCCAAAAATATCAGACAACTTCTGGAGGCCTGACACTCAGACAAATCAGCCATCAACAGGCATATTGAAATAATCATCTACATACCACTCAAAAGAGACAATCGAAAAGCCTAAAAGGAAACAAAAGACCAAACACCTCCTCACCAGCAATCAACACTCAAAGGAGCAAAGATTAACACTAAGATTAACAATTAAAAACTAACAAGAAGTAAACAATACCACATTCAACAAACTACCAACGCATACAAATAAACAGTAAACCACCTAGAACACTCCCACTAACACCAAGAGGGCAAGCCATTACTATTATAAAAATAAGAGTAAACCCCACTCCCTTCTAGCACTGATGATGTTACCTAGTCTGATAATGAAATGTATGCAAGAAAGCCACCAAGCTCAGACAGCGCCAAGAACCTACAGTTCAACCTGAACTACAAATTTATTTATTTATTTATTTATTTATTTATTTATTTATTTATTTATTTATTTATTTATTTTTAAAATTTTTATACCGCCCCCTCTCCCGAAGGACTCAGGGCAGTGAACAGCCAAAATTAAAAACACACAATACAAATATTAAAATACATTAAAACGAAATTAAATTTATCTTTGGCTACCCCAATTTAAAACCGCTTACCCATAAAATTCCCCAATTAAAAGATTTTTAACCCAGCCCAGCTTGCTGAAATAAAAAAGTCTTCAGGGCCCGGCAGAAGGTACTGAGGTCTGGGATCAGTCGTATCCCTGGGGGTAGTTCATTCCAGAGGGCAGGTGCCCCCACAGAGAAGGCTCTTCCCCGGGGAGTCGCCAGCTGACATTGCCTGACAGACAGCACCCTGAGGAGGCCCTCTCTGTGGGAGCGTGTTGGCCGGTGGGAGGTTATCGGAGGCAGAAGGTGGTCTCGTAAATAACCGGGCCCTAAGCCATGGAGCGCTTTGAAGATGAGAACCAATACCTTGAAGCGCACCCAGAAGACGACTGGAAGCCAATGCAGCTCGCGCAGGAGAGGTGTCATGTGGGAACGCCATGTCGCCCCCATAAGTACCCGCGCGGCCACATTCTGCACCAATTGGAGCTTCCGAGTGCTCCTCAAGGGGAGCCCCATGTAGACAGCATTGCAGTAGTCCAGGCGGGAAGTAACGAGGGCATGAGTACAAATACAAGTTATTATTCATTATCTACTATATTATCTACTATATCATTCACAAATACAAGTTATTTGTGAATGATATAGTATTTAGAAATAGGAAAGAACTCCATTCCTTCTTCACTGGTTATTTAAATAATGAGCATTGAACTTGAGGCTTTGAGAGTCATCATCCCTATCTGTCCATTTGTGTCAGAAAAGTGATCAGCGCAAGAACAAAATGATTGGTGCAGTAATTCTGATTGGTGCTCGGCAGCCTCTAGTCACTGTTTAATAAGGTAAATTAACATAAGTGAAGGGACTGAAGGGAGAAAAGCATACATTTAACATCAGGAGGAAATAATAGTGTCTTCTGAGAGGATCCTAATTGCATTATTCAAAAGTTTTTAAGCAACTGACTTTCCAAATGCAGTCTTGGGGCAAAGCAGATTGATTGTAATCAAGGCAATTTAAGGCAGGTCTAACTCTACTAGGGGGAAAAAAATCCACAGACCTATTGAATGTGCTGATTTAAATCAAGCTTTCTTCAGAAATGCAGGTTAATTGTCTGGAATAGCCAACTACTGTTGATGTAGTGCTACACAGTTTTTTTTATAGCATAAAAGGGAGTATATTAATTATAATTTCATAGGCAGACATACTGCCCAGCTTTATTTTTGACTGCTCTTCTGGATTGAATTAACAATGCTCAAAGGATTTTCTCCAATTGCTGCAATTTTCTGGCAGTTTTATTAAAACAGGATCAAAAAGATATCATTGCAGAATTTTGTCTGCTCCCTTACAGATTCAAATAGCTTTGAAGCTCAGGTTTCCTGAGCTTGAATGACATAACAGAAAAGAAGGCAAATGACCTCCAAAGTCTACCACTCTTCTATAATCAAGGTTACCAATGACAGGAAAGGGTACACAAATCAAATCAGCCTAGAATCGGTTACAGAACTGCCAAATAATTAATGTTTTCATTAATGGAAAAGCTGTGCTTTCTTTCTAATTACACATACGATTATCAGAGTATTGACACACTGCAGAATGATACATGATGATGGTGGTGGTGATGATTTACTATGCCTTATTATCATTCTTCATTAGCATTTAGTTTATCACCTTTTTCATTCTTAAGTTTAAAAAGATGGGGTATGTTATTCAGTTGTAATACTCAAATAGAATTCAAAATACATTTATTTTGCATATAAACTAAGAAACATGTTAGTGCAGCTTATACAAACAGCTTTAGTAACTTACAGAACAGATCTAGTTGCAACGAGGAGATTACAATTGGAGGGAAATACTCCTTTCATAGTGTGAATGGAGAGGACTTTTCAAGCTAAGTTGGAGATAGCTTCAGATGCACTGAATTAAACTCCTTTGATTCTCTCAAGAGGGCCCAGAATAATAGCTTTTTTCTACCTATTATTGCAGGCTACATTCAAGAACCATTCTAATATAATAGCAATATTGAAAGCAGCTCCAGTATTTCATATGTACATGTAATCTTCAGTTTACAACCCTAATTGGGGTCAGAATTTCCATTGCTAATGGAATGGAAATGGAGTTAAGTGAGCCCCACCCAATTTTATGATTTTTTTTGCCATGGTGTTAAATGAATCATTTTGATTGTTAAGTGAATCATACAGTCATTAAGTGAATTGACTTTGCTTGTCAGAAGCCAGCTAGGAAGATTGCAAATGGCGATCATGTGACCCCCCCACCCAAGATGGGGCAACCATTGTAAATATATGCGGGTTGCTAAATACCTGGATTTTGATCATGTGACCGTGGGGATGCTTCAATGATTTAAGTTACTTTTTTCAATACCATTGTAACTTTGAATGGTCACTAAATGAATGGTTGTAAATCAAGGACTACCTGTAGGGAATACTATCCTAGGTCCTAAATGTTATTCCACCCTTCTCTTGCCTGGGTGCCTTCCCAGTTATAAAGACTTCAACTTCTAGAATTCTCAGCAATTTTCCATGCTGGCCCAAATTCTAGGAGTTGAAATCCACACAGCTGAAAGACACAGTTTGGAATAGGCTGTCCTATCCTATAAATTTTAGCAAAGTTCATCCGTCTTGATTTTTTTTTTAAAGTGAATTATGGATTGCTTTACTCAGCTATGATTTGGAATTAGATCTGTGTCTCTGTGCCCTGAAAACCCTGGTAATGATTAAAAAGGTCTAATATAGAACCTTTAAAGTCTAATATAGGACTTGAGGCACTTCCGTTCAAATTGTAAAACCCCTTTTAGTTGCTGTAGGCCAGAGGCAGAATCCTTGTATATAAAATTGCTGTCCCTGGTGCTGAGTTTAAAGTGTTTTAGATTAGAACTCTTAGCAGGCACCTATGAAATTGCTAATCCCATATTGTGAATCATTTCCTAACTGAGTTATTGCTTGCTGGCAGGATAGTGTTTAAAATTTCTTATATTATTCCCAATAAACGAGTTGGGAAATAAATCCATAGTGATAAGAAATAATAATGCATGGAATACATTACTCCAATCATGTCCAAGTATACTTGCAGCATCTACCAAATGCAGATATAAAGGGGAAAATACTTTGCCATGCATTTATTCATTTATTTTAAGAGAAGGTAGCTACACATATTGTAACAACAATCCTGAGTATGCCTAAAGAGGTACAAGCAACTGAAGCCTATAGTTAGAAGAAACTCTATAGTTAGAAGGGACTTCTAAAATGTGTCTTAATAGAATAGAATTTTTTTTTAAATTGGCCAAGTGTGATTGGACACACAAGGAATTTTTCTTGGTGCATATGCTCTCAGTGTTCATAAAAGAAAAGATACGTTCCTCAAGAATCATAAGGTACAACACTTAATGATAGTCATAGGGTACAAATAAACAGTCAGGAAACAATATCAAAATAAATCGTAAGGATCCAAGCAACAAAGTTACAGTCATACAGTCATAAGTGGAAGGAGACGGGTGGTGGGAACAATGAGAAGATTAATAGTAGTGCAGACTTAGTAAATAGTGACCATGTAAATAGTGATCAATAATGGTGACCATGCAAATGTCAACCGGAAAGTTTAGCCTAAATAATAACAAATTCCCAAATATTTGCTTTGTTCATGCACATCTTTTCCTATCTAAGATTTTGAAGCAGAGAATGAATGCTGCTCTAGGATTTTGTGCATTCCTGTTCCACACGCAATGGATTTAGTATGAGAGGATCACACCATTTTGCATGCATGGAAATCCATGATAAAGTTTTGTTTAGTTCCTTTAGACTTGCTTCTCTCAACCTATATTTGGCCCTCAGCTAACAATTGCATTTTAAAAAGAGCAATTCTGATTGGACAATGCTTTCCTCCCATGTGACTTTGTGCATATTTCATTTTGTGCAGCAGACTCCATGTGTTAACACCCAGCGTGTGTTGCTCCATCAATGTTCGTCAGCAGTGAGTGGGTTGAGTTTATTTTTGGCTGCCAATTTTTATCTCTTGAGAGAGGATCTGGTAAATTAAGGGATGGCTGGGATCCTTTTTTTACAACAGCTTTTTATTTTTGCTTGGGAAAAAAAAACAGGAAACATGATTAATATTGTGAGTGATTGCTTTAATAAAGCAAGTCCTAGTTTTGCCATATTGAAATACGAGGGCAATTCATACCTCAAAATTGTAGAAACACTAATTGGAGGTGCCTGACCTTGGGGCTATGTTAGTGATTTGTAGTTGCATTCATCAGCAACATTAAGTGGCTCCTTTGAGCACTTGTGTTGGCCCCAAGGATTAAAGTAGTGGATCTTTTTAGAAGGCAGTACATGGAAATTGTATGCAGAGCTAATTTTATTTGGAGCAAGACATTCGAGATGATTTTTTTTCCCAACTTCTTCTTTGTTTACCTATATTCTTTCATTGTTTTTTTTTCTTTTCTTTCTTTCAATCTATGGTTTTCATAACACCGCTGGGTAAAACAAGGTGTCATTTTCTTAGGAATAGTCACGTAGATTTTCCTAGCCAAATGTAAGTAACGTTTGGCTAGGAAGCCATAAAGTCAATTGTGAATGAAAATCAGCTTTGGTGATGTCATACAGCCCGTTGTGAGTGAGATCTGGCTTTCCTGAAGCAGCCCACAAACCCGAGCTATCTAATTTTCCCCCTCCCTTTCTCCCCTTCTGCCTTGTGACAACCATGAGGCCTCAAAGATGCCCAGGTTCACTTCAGGGCTGACAGAATGGTTGTAAGTCGAGGACTACCTGTATCTAGACATTAACAAACTGGGATGTAGCTAGCAAAAAAGAGAAAAATGAGACAATTTGAGACAGGAAATACAGGCTATCACCTATTCCAAGATTTAGAGGAGGCAGATCTAAGGAGAGAAAGAAAGCACATAATAAATAATTTATAATAACTTGTTCGAGGAATTATCATCTTTTAATGATCCAACCCACCTGTTAAAGTGAAATGGAAGTTAGCCATGTGTCCTTCATACTGCTCGACACCCTTGAGTTTTCAAAGTTTTCTATCAAATTTCTGGGCAGGGAAGTTGGATGGACAATTTTTCCAGTAGAACTCATTAAACATTTTTTTCCAGGTGAGGACTGCCCTCTAGCAGTAGCAATAGCAACAATGGGGGAAAAAAAAACAACAGATCTGAGGTGCATCTCCTTGGGACTGAATTAAAGTATCAGATGACAATGAAGTTACAGACTACTTGATGATGACTAGTAATTAGTGCAACCCTCAGGTAGAGGTGTTACATGAGTATCCCAAGGTATGCCTGTAACTATTCAAGCCATCATGTTCTGGACCAACTGCAGCTTCCGAATGCTATTCAAGGGTAACCCCATTTAGAGTATGTGACAGTGATTCAATCAACCATTTAGTCCACCGCCATTCTTTTTGGCTGTTTTTGATCATGCTTACATTATTTTACTGTGCACTAAATAATGTAAAGCATTTCTTTCAGGTCTTCATCACCACAGCCAGGGGAGCCTGCAGCTGTTGTAGCTTTCAACTAATATTGGCTGCGATCACTTTCTTTTCCTCCCCTCAACCAGGGTTATAAGGGCAAGGTCAAAAGCAGAACTGCCTTTCCCTTTCTCCTCTTTAATACATTCAAGAACACCTTAAACCAATATTTGGTATTCAGTCTATGTTAGGCTTAAGGAGAAAGACTTCAAAGAGGGAAGAATAGACTAACGTAGGTATTCAGTACAAACTGCAGTGATGAAAGAAAGAAAAAATGACAAAATGTGCAGTATAACAGCAGGATAGAAATCCTGCCCTTTCATACTTGCACACCATCTAAGATTTAACTAGGCTTTAAGGAAAGACTTAGCTCAAGAAAACCAGCCGAGAAGATTGAATACATAGAAAATAACTCTGCTGTGTGAGACTTCTGCAGAATAGATGAATCTCAAGACACCATCTCAAAGTATAGGAATTTGCTACCTTTCCTCAGAAAAGCATACAGGGAAGCAAAGTCTTTCTCCCCCTAAGATAAAGACATAGGATAATGAATTCTACTTTGAGGTGGATGAGGGAGAGATCCGTTCTACCCCATGCAACAAAGCGAACCTGAATTTCACATGACCCGTTTTCTTAGCGTGTCCAAATATTGTCTTTACATGTTTAAAGTGTGTTTAATATTTAATCGATGTTCAATTCTGCCAGCCCAGTTCTTTAAAGTGCAATGATGTGGATTACCACCTGCTGGTCTTCCTCTCTGTCTTTTGGGAAAGAGTAGGAAAATCTTTGATTTCAGCAATTTTCTTATGAATCATTAAATAAGCTCATGGATAGCAGGAAGAGAACTTCAGTTGGATGAAACTAACGAGGGCAGGGGAGTCGGGTAGCCCTTGCTTTTTGTAAATCTGCCTACAGCATGGGTGTCAAACTCACGGCATCACGTTGCCATCATGTGACATTTCGCTATGTTTTTTCCTTCGCAGAGCTGGGGTGGGCATGGCCTGTGCATGACTCATCCAGCCCATGGGCCACCAGTGTGACATGCCTCTTCTGTTGCCCTCCACTGTCAAACCAGGCAGAAGCCAGGTTTTCTAAGTTAACCCATACGCAGTCTGCCAAAGATAGCACAGTCATTTTGGTCTTGACTGACCTTCCTACAGATGTGGTGGGAAGCAAGTTTACCTTAGGTATAGATAACAGAATAACAGAGTTGGAAGGGACTTTGAAGTCTTCTAGTCCAACCCCCTGCTTAAGGAGGAAGCCCTTTATCCGTGATGGCGAACCTATGGCACGCGTGCCACAGGTGGCATGCGGAGCCATATCTGTGGGCACGCGAGCGTTGCCCTAACTCAGCTCCAACGTGCATGTGCATGCCGGCTAACTGATTTCAGGGTCTTCCGGGCCCACCGGAAGTTGGGAAATGGGCTGTTTCTGGCTTCTGGAGGCCCTCGGGGGGGGGAAGCCATTTTTGCCCTCCCCAGGCTCCTAGAAAGCCTCTGGAGCCTGGGGAGGACAAAAAACAAGCCTATCAGGCCCACCAGGCCATCACATGCCAATAGTGGGGGCAGCATGGGGGGTCACGCACACATGCACAGGGGCTTTAAATTATGAGTGTGGGCACACACGTGCATGACCCCCCATGCTCCCCCCCTCCCCGCTTTTGGTATGCAACGGCGAAAAGGTTAGCCATCACTGCCCTATATCATTTCCAATTTGTTCTTAAAAACCTCCAATAATGGAGCACCCACAACATCTGGAGGCACGTTCCACTGATTAATTGTCCTTAGTTCTAGGTTGGTGCTCTCCTTGATTAGTTTCCATCCATTGCTTCTTATTCTGCCTTCAGATAATAAATAACTACTTTGCATTAATAGCCAAAGGTCAAAGAGTAATGTGTCCTCTTAAAGTGTGCCACATTCTCAGGCTAAGAATTGCTTTTTGGTGTTAGGCTCAGGGGTGGGATTCAGCTGGTTTGGACCGGTTTGGGGCAAACCAGTAGCTCCAACAATCAGCTGAGAGCAAACTGGTTCATTCTGACGATCAGGTCAGCCCGCCCACCTGTCCCTGCACTATACCTACCTATATTTCCTTTGTTTGAAGCCCAGCCGATCGGCGCAGTAGAGCGGATTGCCATGCCTCAGCTGTTTTACTCACCGGGGCTGTAGTAGAAGGTAAGTTTTAGAGCTGTTTTCAAACGCACTGTGCACATACAGAGCTCACTCTCAGCAAACTGGTTGAATCCCACCACTGGTCAGGCTGAAATCTTGAAGGCTATTCTCAAAGAGCCTTGGTGGCGCAGCAGACTAAAGTGCTATTAAGTAGCACCAGCTGCCTGCAATTACTGCAAGTTCAAATTTCACCAGGCTCAAGGTTGACTCAGCCTTCCATCCTTCCGAGGTAGGTAAAATGAGGATCCGGATGGTGGGGGCAATAAGCTGACTTTGTATAAAAAAAGAACACCACTTGGGGGGGCCGAAAGCCCTACTAAGCAGGTATATACAAAAAGTATGAAGGCTATTGCTTAACGCATTGTAAACCGCCCTGAGTCTCCGGAGAAGGGCGGCATATAAATCAAACCAATAAATAAATAAATAAATAAATAAATAAATAAATAAATAAATAAATAAATAAATAATCAGCAAGAGCATGATAACACAACACCATCTTGCAGTATCTTCATGAGGAGTCTGTAGAGATTCTCAGTCATCTAGGTCATGGTTGTCCCAAAGGTCCTTTTTCAGGAGGCAACTGGACTTTCTTGTTTTTTTTTCTTTGAAGATGTTTTGCTTCTCCTTTCATTCCCCACTATCCTGTCTGGGCTGAAGAAGCTTCTTGGATGAGAAGTGAAAGTCTTCAAAGAAAAAAAACAAGAAAGTCCAGTTGCCTCCTGAAAAAACACCTTTGGGATTTCATGAGGAGCTACTGTATAGAGTACTTGTGGGTGATCTCTGGTTCTCTTCTTTGTTTGGAGTGGTTGTAACAGTAGATTTACATCACCACAGTCATTCGCACTGCTCTGCAGAGCCACCTGCCATTTCTTTCTCTGGAAGTCCAGTCAAAAGTAGAGGCTTTCCCATATCTCCATCACTGGTTCAACTGCTTTGTTATAATGTACTCTATCCATAAGAATTCAATTCTATTAAATATTTTATAGTGACAAATGTAGGATCTTCCTGTGACTTATCTCCCTAACCTCTGTAATACTGTTGGGTATAACACATTTGGAATATTGCATCCAGTTTTGCTTGCCATGATATAAAAAAGATGTTGAGACTCTAGAAAGAGTGCAGAGAAGAGCAACAAAGATGATTAGGGGACTGAAGGCTCAAATAAATGAAGAACAGTTGCAGGAACTGGGTATGTCTAGTTTAATGAAGAGAAGGACTAGGAATGACAAGATAGGAGTCTTCCCCTATCTAAGGGGCTGCCACAAAGAGGACAGGGGTCAACCTATTCTCCAAAGCACCTGAAGGTAGAACAAGAAGCAATGGATGGAAGCTAATCAAGGAGAGAAGCAACCTAGAACTAAGGAGAAATTTTCCGACAATTAGAACAATTAATCAGTGAAACAACTTGCCTTCAGAAATTATGGATGCTCCAACACCGGGGTTTTTTAAGAAGAGATTGGACAACCATTTGTCTGAAATGGTATAGAGTTTCCTGCTTGAGCAATAGGTTGGACTAGAAGACCTCCAAGATCCTTTCCAAACCTGTTATACTGTATATTTCCTCTTATACTGTTTGTTTGTTTGTTTGTTTGTTTGTTTGTTTGTTTGTTTGTTTGTTTATTTATTTGTTCGATTTATATGCCGCCCTTCTCCGGAGACTCAGGGCGGCTTACAATGTGTTAAGCAATAGCCTTCATATTTTTGTATATTCCTGCTTAGTAGGGCTTTCGGCCTCCCCCTAAGCGGTGTTCTTTTTTATACAAAGTCAGTTTATTGCCCCACAAACCGGGTCCTCATTTTACCTACCTCAAAAGGATGGAAGGCTGAGTCAACCTTGAGCCTGGTGAGATTTGAACTCACAGTAAATGCAGGCAGCTGGTATATGTGTGTGAAACAATATCCACAAGCACGCACTGAAAAATACCCAGCAAAAAATAATACGCTTTCATTGAGATTCTGTGCAGCTTCTTAATGAGCTACAGGCATTTTTCTCTGCACATTGATAAAACAACAGAGAGCTGTGATTCAGCTTTGCATGCAATTATATTGTGCTTGGGTTTTACAGGGATTTATCTGTGGGAAGATGAACTCTAGTGATGTGGGGGACAGAGACTGGAAGGAACTGAAAGCTCAAAGTTGTTTTACATGAACTATTGAATCTGTTCAATTTTGAAAAAAATATTGGGTTCTTCTGAACTCCAGCATGACAATGATTTTAAGTTCAGAAACCTCTTCAATTTAAGCCAATTACACTTTAAGGTAAAGGTAAAAGTTCCCCTCGCACATATGTGCTAATCGTTCCCGACTCTAGGGGTGGTGCTCATCTCCATTTCAAAGCCAAAAAGCCAGCGCTATCCAAAGACATCTCCATGGTCATGTGGCCGGCATGACTGAACACCAGGTGCATGGAATGCTGTTACCACCCAAAGGTGGTCCCCATTTTTCTACTTGCATTTTTTAAACTGTTTTCAAACTGCTAGGTTGGCAGAAGCTGGGACAAGTAACGGGAGCTCACCCCGTTATGCGCCGCTAGGAATTCAAACCACTGAACTGCCGACCTTTTGATCAACAAGCTCAGCATCTTGGCCACTGAGCCACCGCATCCCTCTAATTACACTTTAGATACCTTTTATTTTATTTCTATAATGTATTTATTTATTTTATTTTATTTATTTTGTCGCATTTCTATGCCGCCCAACTCCCAAGGGACTCCCTTTCAAAATCAGGTTTTTCCATTACATCTAGTTAGACCAGGTGTGTAAGCTATGGATTTAAAGAAAGATATTACAGAAACATGGTGCTAGGTTGTAAGCAGTTACTTAGGGCCAAATGCTTCCATTTCAATAAAGGCCACACACAGGTTGTCTTTATGTCTTTGGTATGTTTTACAGCCAACTAATTCTCCTCCACAATTGTACTAATTGACTAAAAAATGAATGTGGGCAATTAGTTTGCTATAAAAGGGCTAAGCCAAGTTGTTATCAAGAGTAAATCCAACAAAGATATCCATCAACTTTCCCTGTTATAGTGCACAAATGAAACATCTGAGATAATCTCTGATGCAATGTAAACATGGCCAACTACAAGCTTTTAATTACTTTTTCATTCATTTCCTTGTCTCAATTAGTTTTCCTACATGTATCTCTTCCATCGGGATGTTCATATGAAAAGTCTGGTTGCAGTAATGTGAACAAGATAAGAACTGTAGTGGAAATAAAAACTAATCCCTCAAAAAGCTGCAAGAAATGCCTTCAATCAAATAGGTTTAAGGTATTCCTAAATAATAGGATTGGGTAGCATTGCTTACTTAATGGCAACTAAACGCAAAAGTAAAACAGTAATGCCTTATTTTTCAAGAAAAGGAGATGCCACATCAGGCGAAAAAAAGGACCAGAGGTGACATTTATTTATTTATTTGATAATATTTATATGCCGCCCTTCTCCCGAAGGACTCGGGGCGGCTCACAGCAATAAAACAAGACAATAAATAATGCTAAAAATCCAATTTAAAATCCCCAAATTAAAACTGTAGCTCCCAAACAGATCAGAAGATTTGCTGAAAAAGCCATGTCTTCAGGTCACTGCGGAAAGAGCAGAGGTCAGGGGCGGTCCGGAGCTCGGTGGGTAACTTGTTCCAGAGGTTTGGTGCGGCCACAGAGAACGCCCTCATCCTGGGCGTCACCAGCCGACATTGTCTGGCTGATGGCACCCGGAGGAGGGCAGTCCTATGTGAGCGCACTGGGCGGTGGGAGGCTGGTAGAAGGTGGTCCTGCAAGTACCCTGGACCCATGCCATGAAGGGCATGGGTCCATGGACATGATAGCAGTGTTCCAATATTTGAGGGGCTGTCACAAAAAAGAGGGGGTCAATGCACCTGAAGGCAAGATAAATAATGGATGGAAACTAATCAGGGAGAGATTCAAACTAGAACTAAGGAGAAATTTCCTGACAGTGACAACAATAAACCAGTGGAATGAGTTGCCTCCAGAAGCCATCATTGGAGGCTTTTAAGAAGAGACTGGACAACCACTTGTCTAAAAAAGTATAAGGTCTCCTACACAAGCAGGGGGTTGGACTAGAACTGTGATGGCGAACCTATGGCACGGGTGCCACAGGTGGCACGCAGAGCCATATCTGTGGACACGCGAGCATTGCCCTACTCAGCTCCAGCGCGCATATGCGCACCAGCCAGTTAATTTTCGGGCCTTCCGGGCCCACCTGAAGTCAGGAAATGGGCTGTTTCTGGCCTCTGGAGGGCCTCCCAGGTGGGGGAGGGAAGGCTGTTTTCACCCTGCCCAGGCTCCAAGAAAGCCTCTGGAGCCTGGGGAGGGTGGAAAACAGGCCTACCGGGCCCACCATGCCATCACGTGCCAAAAGTGGAGGTAGTGCGGGGGGGGTCACACGCGCATGTGCAGGGGGTGGAGCACATTGAATTATGGGTATGGGCACACACATTAACGACCCCCCCCCACATGATCCCCACTTTTGGCACGCAACAGCAAAAAGGTTAGCCATCACTGGACTAGAAGATCTTTAAGATCCTTTTCTTAAGGATTAGAGAATCCTTAAGATTCTCTAATAGGTAAAATAAAACAGGTGATCAAGCCAATTTAGACGACAATAAGAATCCATAAATCCACTCCTGTTCCCATAAAGCACTCTAGTAAGATCATATGTGCATGTGATGTCAGCACCCTATTTTTCCAGACTGTGATAGTGGCTTGGCCTTGAAGAAAATTAATTGAGACAAACTTCTCTGTCGTGAATTCATTTTCAAGTGAACTGGTATGATTTGCCAAAACATAATCCTTTGTGAAATGATTTGGCACCCAATTTACAGAGTATACTGTCTGCCCTCAAATATTTCTCAGCTCAAAAATAGCACGCAAAGGCATACTTTGCACAATAATACAGCATGCCATAAAACTGTTCTTAGTGGTAATAAATAAGTGTACAGTATGATGTAGCACTCAAAATGAATGGATCAATTACTGATTATGTACTAATCACCAAGACCAGATATACATAGGTTCATAAATCTGTAATGTTAAACTACAATATAACTTTTATAAAATAGTATAGAAAGAAGAAGATTTGGACAGTAAATCGAAGTAGCCCTTTCAGTACAAGGTATAAAAGTGATTCAGTTTTGAAGAAGATGACAAGTCTACCTAAAAAAGAAATCATAGTAAGATGCAAGAAAACAAATGGTGGAGGTAAGATTACTTTTCTCCAGATAATCTAAAGACTTCTGAAAATAAGAAATAAATTTGACCTATTCTTCTGGATGATCTTGGGATGCATGTGAATAACTGTAGCTTCCAAACCATATCCACAGCAATCAAGAAGCTATATCAGATATTTTCTCCACTTAGAAAGAAAGCATGATAGTGCATGTAGACTAGAGGTCTCCAAGCTTGGCAACTTTAAAACTTGTCGACTTCAACTCCAAGAATTCCTCAGCCAGCCATGCTGAGTTGAACTCCACAAGTCTTAAAGTTGCCAAGTTTGGAGACCCATGCTGTAGACCAGGGGTGTCAAACTCGATTTCATTGAGGGCCACATCAGGGTTCTGTTTGACATCGGAGTGTGTGGCCAGGATGGGCGTGGCCAGCTCGACATCACTTGTGTAACCAAATTCCACTTTTGCTAGTAGTTTGTTTTGCTAGCACTCTGCCAGCAAAAACAGAGCTCGGGAGGGGCACGCACGGCCCTCCCGGGCTCCATTTTCGGCTGTGATGGCCTCCTTCAGTCCTCTGCCAGTGAAAACAGAGCTTGTGAGGGCCACACACAGCTGCCATGGGCTCCATTTTTGACTGCGACAGCCTCCTGCAGCCCTCTGCTTGGGCGGCTCTGTTTTTGCTGGCAGAGACCCTGCAGGCCGGTCCTTCACTGTTTCCAGGGCAACCCTGTGGGCCAGATCTAAGCACCCCGTGGGCTGTAGCCAGCCTGCAGGCCTTGAGTTTGACACCCCTGCTGTAGACTATAGAAGCATATGCTAAGGAGGTTGGCAATGCAACTATTTCAGAGTATCTCTGGGTATGATTATGTATCTGAGAGTGGGTTTCAGTCCTAAAGAAGAGTTGTGGACCAAAAAAAAAAAAGCCTAATAAAGAGACTGACCCAGAAACTTTGTTTTTTACCATGACCAACTTTGCCAGTTGTGGGTACCCTCTTCCCTTTCCCCTTCCCTCTTCCTGCAAACAAGAACTTCACAAGTGCATCAATCTACAGCAAAAGCTTAATGGGAGCCAACAGTTAGTGGATGAAAACTGAAAACTCCACATGGTAAATAAGACGCAGCTTGTTAACAATAAGAATAATTAACCACTGGAACAGCTTGCCCAAGGGAAGTAGCAGATTTATCTGCCTTAAATGAAACTTGGATGTCTTTCTGAAGCAAAACAGTAGCATGTCACATGATTCTTTTACTGTAGAGCATTCACAGAGAAATCTTAAAATCCAGACTTTGAGTTTCTTTGGATTTTTTTTTCCTCCCCAGGAAGAAAGAATACCCAAAGGGATACAGAAATAGTACTATTTATAGACAATAGCGACCTCACACAAGGGGGGAAATTGCACTTTTGGGATAACCACGTTTGGGAGTTTAAACATCCAAATTGCATAAAGAATATGTGAATAAACAAAAAAAAACCTAGAGATGGTTATTCCCCACTACACTGTCCTAAAGAGACCCTAATCTGTTCTTTCTCGTTTCTGCTCCAGCCACTACACACTATAAAAGGAGGTGAGGATTGGCCACTTTTATTTTATTTTTTTTCCTCTTTTACATTTTTAATTGCACTGGAAAGGATGAACTGACTATGTGCTTGCACCATATTGTATGGTCCCATGATCAGCCTGGGAAGTATTGCAGGAGAAGTGGTATTTCTAATGAGTTTACTACACTATGATGAGCATATTTAATTAATTAATTAATTAATTAATATTGCTGCCTATTCACCCATGGTGACTCAAGGTGGCTTACAGAATATAAAAACCACATTTAAAACACAGTAAAACTAATAAAAAATCAAATAAATTAATGCAATAAAATCACCCCCCACCTCCCGGCCCGACGACAGCAGATCACAAGAGCCATTTTATGGGCTCCATCCCGCTCTGGGTTCCCCAGGCCTGCTGACAGAACCAGATCTTGTTGTGGCCCGCCAGCGGCCTGCGCGGATTGTGGCTGATCCCGATGAAGAAGAGGCTGGTGTGGTATCGCACCAGCAGCCTGCACAGCCAGCACTTGTGTCGGACAGCGAGGAAGCTGAAGAGGATGTGATGCCAGAGGCAGAGACTCAGCCAGGGCCTTCAGAACCTCCAGAGGTTCCTTCCAGTGGAGAGAGCGAAGTGAAGGAGCCTCTCCTCAATGCTCGGGCACGCAGGGCTGCCAAAAGGCAGGGAGTGGCTACTCAGGAGGAGGAGGTCTACTCAAGAGTAGGGCTTGAGGATAATTGGCCACTCCCTTAGCCTATTTAAGTCGCACACAGCTAGTACATTCTTGCTGGAAACAACTCGTATTTATAATCAGAGTATTTTGGTTTATCATATCTTGCTTTCTGGGTTGGTTGCCAACCTTTGCCAGTCTTGTTTATTCTTGCTACTGTTAGTGTGTGTCAATATCCTCGGAAATCCGGAGCTGGGGCAGAACAGGTCTTCAGCACTTTCTGGAAGAGAATTAGAATGGGGGCTGTTCTAATCTCTGGGGGGATGATGTTCCAGAGAGAGGGAGCTACCATGGAGAAGGCCCTTCTTCTGGGTCCCACCAGGTGTATCTCCCTCGAGGATGGGACCCGCAGCATTCCCTGCCTCCCCGCTCTGATGGGCCAAGATGGGTCAGCATAGGGCCAGTTTAAATTCTAAACAGAAAATTCTGTCAGATAATAATCAAATAATGGCAGTTTAGTCTAGTGAATAAGGTAACAGTCTAGAAACCAGGAGACCATGAGTTCTAGTCTCACTCTGGTGGCACAGTGGTTAAAATGCAGTATTTCAAGTTACCTCTATCCACAGCCTGGAATTTGATTCTGATCAGCCTTCTATCCTTCTGAGGTTAGTAAAATGAGGAGCCAGATTGTTGGGGGCAATATGCTAACACCATAAACCACCCAGAGAGTTCTGCAAAGCACTATGGGGCAATATATAAATCTAAGTTGCTATTGCTATTGTTATTGACTTAGGCATAAACACCAGCTGGGTGACTTTGGACCAGTCACTCTCTCCCATTTCCATCCCAGTGGAAGAAACTGGGAAGGAGGAGGAGTATTAGGTATGTTTGCCGTTTTGAGTTATTTATAAAAATAATGAAGGCAGGATATAAATAAATAAATATTAGGTATGATTGCTGCCTTGAGTTCTTTATAAAAGTAATAAAGGTGGAATACAAGTAAATAAAGTAAAAGTAATACCTCCTCGCTTAATCTAATATAATGAGTAAAGTCTAATTGCTCTTCCCATCAGCTAAACAATGCCAGCTGGCGGGCCCGCAGGGGAGGGCCTTCTCTGTGGCTGCCCCAGCTCTCTGGAACCAGTTACCTCCTGAAGTCTGGACCATCCCCACCCTATTGGCCTTCTGAAAAGCGGTGAAGACCTGGCTTTTCCGGCAGGCCTGGGGCTGTTGATCTCGCTCTTGTGATCTGACGAGATCTGGCCATGAATGGTGTGAATGAGTTTTTAATGTTTTTAATTTTTCAATGTTTTTTTATAATGATTTTTTAAAATGTATTGTGAGACATCCTGAGTCTTCGGAGAGGGGCAGCATATAAATTTAATTAATTAAATTAAATTAAATTAAATTAAATTAAATTAAATTAAATTAAATTAAATTAAATTAAATTAAATTAAATTAAATTAAATTAAATTAAATTAAATTAAATTAAATTAAATTAAATTAATTTTCAAAAATCAGACAGTCCCAATAATTATCAAGGGCTTCCTGTAAATTATCAACTAGAAGGAGTTAGAAGCTGGTGAACTCCTTCCAAGATTATCCATTGGAATGTTGACTATTATCCTTTTTATGGATCACATCATTACAATCTGGCTGAAATACATACAGGTTGTCCTCAAATTGCGACCACAATTGAGCCCAACATTTCCATTACTAAACAAGGCAGTTGTTTAGCAAGTTGCACCCCATTTTACAATCTTTTTGTCCCCATTTTTAAGGAATCCCCACAATTGTTAAGTGACTCATTTGTTGGTTAAGTGAATATGGTTTTCCCCATTGACTATGTTTGTTGGAAGCCAGCAATAAGTATGAAAAGCAGTCATAAGTTAGTGCCATTATAATTTTTTAATGGTCACCAAATGAATGCTGGTAAATCAAGGGCTAGCTTTTATCTTATGAGGTCAAGCAGTGGCTGCAAGCAGAGAAAAATCTTAGCAGCAAATGATGGTTAAGGATGGGTTTACTAGATGATGAGGAGTCAAATCAGAGTCAAATCAAGGAGTCAAATCAGATTAAACCAAAAAAGCAAATGTGTCATAAACAACCACACTAGGGTTTCCTTTCTAATACAGAGAATTATAAATGTGCTTGAGGCTTAATGCCTCTCTTGCTTATTTAAACTTATCTCATCGAGGAATGCTTTTTATGTTGCGTTCAAACTCAACTGCATTTTATCTCTTCATTTTAATGCTCCAGTAAATTCATATTTATTCATTAACGTTTTTACCAACAGGATCCTCGATCAACAGTCTAAATAAACAGCTTTTTCTTTTATCAAATTAACAGTCATTCTGGTCCCTGTCTCCAGTATTGCCACATATTTTATAGAATCATATAAAACAGCTAAGAGCCATGGTGGCACAGTGGGTTAGAATGCAATATTGCAAGCTAACTTTGCTCACTGCCAGGAGTTTGATCCTGAGTGGCTCAAGATTGACTCAGCCTTCTATCCTTCTGAGGTTGGTAAAATGAGGACCCAGATTGTTGGGGGCAATATGCTAATTCTGTAAACTGCTTAGAGAGGTCTGTAAAGCACTATGAAGCAGTATATAAGTCTAAGTGCTATTGCTCTTATAAATTTGTAGGTTTGTAAGAAACTGCCGGGACCCTTGTACAGTTTGCAAGAAAATCAACTGCACCATCTATGAAGATTATTAATGATGGGTAATGTTGATAGGAGAAAAGATTGTCATCGATGGAATATGCTGTTTTTCCATACCTTTATTTTGGGACCATTTGGCCAGTGTATGAATGTCTTCCTTATGGCTACAGAGTGATTTGTAACCTTTCTGGCTTCTTATACTTCAATTAAAAGTCTTCACTTCTCCCTTTTCCAAACTGGGAAAATACGGGTAACCAGGGTAGCTTCAAAGGAGTAAGAAGTTCAAGAGAAGAAAAAACACAGTAATATCCTCTGCCCCTTCAATAATAAAGGATAAGGTTGAAAAACAAAAGCTGAATCTCTATGAAAAGGATGCTTCTGAGAAACTGCCAGCAGATTTTCATTCATTCATTCATTCATTCATTCATTCATTCATTCATTCATTATTCATTCAATTTCTATAGCTGCCTATCTCAAATAAGTGAGACTGGGTGGCAAACAATCTTAAAACAATTAAAAACAGTTATAATATAAAATTAAATATATATGACAGCTAAGACAAAATTTCATCATAGATGTCAATACAGCCAGGAAATGGCTCTAGGCCGGGACACAAAGCCAGATCTTCAAAGCCTTTCCAAAGATCAGTGTCAGAGGTGGTATTCAGCAGGTTTTGACCAGTTCCGGTAGTGGAAATTTTGAGTAGTTCAGAGAACTGGTAAATAGCACCTCTGGCTGGCCCCACCCCCATCCATTCTCTGCCTCCCAAGTCCCAACTGATCGGGAGGAAATGGAGATTTTAGAATAGAATACAATAGAATTCTTTATTGGCCGTGTGCTTAGACACACAGGGAATTTATCTTGGTGGATACGCTCTCAGTGTACATAAAAGAAAAGATACATTAGTCAATAATAATAATAATAATAATAATAATAATAATAATAATTTTATTTATATACCGCCCATTCTCCCGAAGGACTCCCCTGGGGTGGGGAGGGAATGGAGATTTTACAGTATCCTTCCCCTGCCATGCCCACCAAGCCATGCCATACCCACCAAGCCACAGAACTGGTAGTAAAAAATTTTGAATCCCACCACTGATCAGTGGGGTAAGGGTCATCCTCAGTTCTGATGGGAGAATGTTCCAGAGGGCAGGGGCTACAAGAGAGAAGACACATCTTCTAGACCAGGGCTGTCAAACTCCCGACCCGCGGGCCGAATGCATCACAAGCTGACTACACCCATGCCTGGTTTAACGAAGGGGAGAAAAGTCCCAATATATAACGTGATGCCGTCGTGATGACGTGAGTTTGACACCCCTGTTCTAGACATTCCTTGGCTGACAGGATCTGTAGTTGCCATACCAAACTGGACTGGAAACCACTGGGGAAAAAATGGTCCTTCAATTAACCCTGTCTCAAACCATGAAGGGCTTTAAAAGTTAGAACCAGCACCTTGAATTGTACTTGGAAACACATAAGCAACCAATGCAGCTCTCAAGAAGAAGTGGTGTTACGTGTGACATATCAGACACCATTTACTACTTGTACAGCCACATATGGCACCAATTGAAGCTTCTCAATGGTTTTCAAGGTCAGTCTCCTGTAGAGCATTTTGCAGTAATCCAAATGAGAAATCACGAGGGCGTGAGTGATTGTGAGCAGAGCCTCGCACTTTCGTCTGAGAACTAGGGTGAATGAAAGGCAAAATGTGTCACACAAATTGATTTGAGTCTGTCCATTGCCTGGAAGCTTCTTTGCAAACAGAAAAGGTTCCTCAATTTTGCTGAGGTGCATCAATGAACTGCCTACAATTTCAGGACCCAAATGCACCCCCAAAGCTGTTGGGAAATCCTCAGATCTCTACCAAACTTGTCACAAAACTGCAGTTTTTCACAAGGCAGAAAGAGGAATCTGTTCAGTACAAGAAAGTCAATTATATTTACTGGATCTAATGAGATTCATTTAACCTTACTTAAATACAAATTAAAACTAAATCAAATTTAGTTTTATGATGGTCTCATCCTCTTCATTGTTCTGACCCTGCCCATTCTTTAGAGTACCACCTTTGAAATGCCTCTGAAAGGGCAAGCACAGACAAAACAGCTCTCTTCCTCCTTCTACAGAGCTTAATGCGGCTATAAAAAGTCATAAGCATTAACATTCCCATTAGATGATTAACTTGGTGCAGTCATCCTTTACATGTTTCTGAAACCAGACTGACCAGCTTGGCCAAGAACATCTCTTCAAAATGCAGGCAATGTTCTCGAGAGATCATACATCTTGAGCTGCTGCTTCAAACTTCACTCCTTTCCTGTGTCAGCACCTCAACCAAAGCAAACACCACATTTGACTTTTTACAGAGCTAGCTCCTGCAAGGACTCTCCATGTTACCAGTAAGGTCTTTATTTGAGATTGCTTTAATTTAGACTTATTCACAAAAGAGTTCAGTATGACTTATCCTAGACTGTACACGGTGACTCAGTGACTGTCCAAACATAGCTGGTGTATGGCTCCCATAATCCAGACCATTGATGATGCTACCTGAAGCTGATGGGTCTGAAGTCCAATGGTACTTGGCCTTCAGCACCGACATCCTGCAGGGTAGCTGATAGGACCAAAGTTATTGAGTCATGCACGGTATTTAGATCAAATTCTGGTCCCCTTCAGCTAGGTGCTTTAAAATGCTTTAATTTTCCATCTATTTTCCCTAGCAAAGATGACTCGGTAGGAAGTGCTATTGGCCAAAATGCCATGTTTGAAAAATATTAATGAACATAAAATGTTAATTTCAGTCATTAAGTTCAGCCATCACATTTACAATGCAATCTTCTGCATGGTATGCAGATACAACAATTAGAGAGGCAATAGATATTAAATGCTTTAAGTACTTGAATGGAGATGACATTGTTGTAAACACACTTCTCTATTAGAAGTATTTAGGTTACAATCCCATGCTAGATCCTATTCCTGGAGCCATAGGATTTGTTTTCCATTCAAGAACAAAGATATCTTCAAGCCTACAGTAGGGACACACAGACATTGAAGTTATTTGCCATTCATATGTCTAATGAACAAAGTTCTCCTATCTCCTTGCTGTAAAAACCTTAAATTTACATGTAATCTATGTAGGGGTGGGCTGCTGGGGATTCGCAGGGGTTTGGGAGAACCTCTAGCTAAGATTTTGTGCAGTTTGGAGAACGCCCAAATCCCACTCCTGCCCCTCCCAGGAGTCCCCACGTGGCCTGTTTTGGATTCAGGTAAGTGCAGGGCATGAGGGGAGGCTCGGGGAGGGCGAGAAACCGGCCTACCGGAAGTTTGGGGAGGCCAGAAATGGGCCTGTTTCTGGCCTCCAGAGGGCCTCCAGAGCCTGTGGAGGCCATTTTTGCCCTCCTGGAGGCTTAAGAAAAGCCTCCGGACCCCAGGGAGGGCAAAAATGCCCCCCACCATGGTGCAGGAGGCTGACTAGGCCACACCCACTATGGCCATGCCCACCCAGCAACCGGGCAGAGAACCCCTTGCTAAAATTTTTGAAGCCCACACCTGGTTGGCCCTGACATTGATTTAGATTTCTCTCCTTGTACTGTATTGAATGCACTGATAGAGAATTCCAATTTTAAAGCAAAAACTGCGGGGGGGGGGAGAAAAGTCCTTTTCCTACTTCACTTCCCCTTATTGGCAAGATCTCAGAAGGACTTAGACATCTTGGAGACTCAAAGCACTCCGGGAAAAAAAAAGTTGGATTACCTTGTTAGTCTCCAGTAAGTCATCTCCTGATATACTTTCCGCCCCACCCCCACAATACTAATGGAAATTGAAGTTCATTTCTTCCTCCCAGACCATATCATGCTTTGCAAAATCTGTGTACCTAACACAGAGTAAATCATATATGAATGCTATGTACATAATTTATGCCCCCATTTTGATGGTTCGGATTCAAAGATCCTTTGTTGTACAAGGGAGGGAAAAAAATGATGTCAAACATAATGGAAAGAAGATGCCATTAATCTTGAAAATCACTGCTCTTCCCGGAACAGTTGAGATAGTCTCCTGAGGGAAAGCGAAGGGGTAGGCATGGGGAAGGACAATTAATAGTTAATCTGGAATGGCCCATAAGATAAACACTGCCAATGTGTGGGAAGAATTTTAATTGTAAAAAGTATTTTAATTCAAAATTACATTTATTCCTGTACTGCCTTGGACCCTCCCTTTAATCATTAACATGATGCACTAGTAACCCAAACTAGAAAACCATGTTGTAAGACCACTAATCCACTTCTTTCTCTAGTAATTAATGACCCGGCTAAACTAATTAAGCTGTACAAATAAGAGCAAAGAAGGAAAATCCTTTACACAAACTTCCTTGAATATTTGATTAAAATATTTTCACCCCCACTGGAGTTGTATATCCACCAAGACAGTGGTGAAATTCAAATTTTTTTATTACCGATTCTGTGGGCGTGGCTTGGTGGGCATGGCAGGGGAAGGATCCTGTAAAATCTCCATTCCCTCCCCACTTCTGGGGGAAGGATATTGCAAAATCTCCATTCCTACCCCACTCTGCGGCCAGCCAGAAGTGGTATTTGCCGGTTCTCTGAACTACTCAAAATTTAGCTACCGGTTCTCCAGAACTGGTCAGAACCTGCTGAATTTCACCCCTGCACCAAGGTAAACATCAGCAGAAACATGTATACATACACCTATGCTCCCTCACAAAGACCACCTTCCCTATAAAAAATACCTGACCTCTATGACTCAATTTGTAGCTATCTTCCAGTTCTATTTCTACGTTCTAAAATCTACCTGCCTCCTCTTTAACAGCACATCCAATATTAAGCAACCCAGCTTGAAACCAGACCAGAACATTCTTCTGACAAATGTATAATGGCAGAAAAAATGACTAAAAAATAAAAAAAATGTATAGTTAAAAAGAACCAAATTTATGAAGCAATTGAACTGAAAATACAAAAAAAAAAAAAAACCCTGCCTGCAGTTAGCTCATGCAAAAAGAATCCTTTCAAAAAAGATCATTTCTAAACATGTTATGAGGTTATTTTGTCTGATATTAGTCATTCAAAGTCAATTTATTTAGCAATCTATGCTTCTTAACAATAATTATCTTTTCCCATTGTGTCTCCTCTTTCATTTGTTAATATTAATTCTGGCATTATTATTATTATTAGTGGTGGTAATAGTATTCCTACTCGGAAAATGAATTTGAATTGTCTGTGGGAACTTAGCCGTTTGTAACTTTAAAATGAATAGTAAAATAATTGCAGAGGCAAGCACTGTTAGAATGATCAGCTACCTTTAACAGCACTGCATACATGGAAGGGAGTACCTGTGTGGTAGTTAGAATGCAGTATTGCAGGCTAATGTTGCCAACTGCCAGCAGTTCAATTCTGATCGGCTCAAGGTTGACTCAGCCTTCGATCCAGGGGTGAAATCTACTTATCTTCCTTACTGGTTCGGAAGCGCGTGTGCGCGTGTCATGTGCTCATGCACACCTTCTGTGCATGCGCAAAACCTTCTGCACATGTGCAGAAGGTAAAAAAACATTACTTCCTGGTTAAAACCAGGAAGTAATGACACCCAGGCAGCGATCACTACTGGATCGCTGAACCACAGGGAAAAATCGCTACCGGATTGGGCGATCTGGTCCAATCCGAGAGCATTTCACCCCTGCTTCGATCCTTCCAAGGTGGGTAAAATGAAGACCCAGATTGTTGGGGACAATATGCTGACTCTGTAAACTGCTTAGAGACGGCTGTAAAGCACTGTAAAGCAGTATATAAGTCTAAGTGCTATTGCTAACTGTTGTTAAGGGATGAACAACAGGGCATTGCTCAAATTATATCACCCAAACAGGGAACCTTCGTTTACAAATCATTTGGCTTCTGAGAACTTGTAGGAAAACGGACATAATATCATTGCTATGGTTACAGTCATAATTTTTAGCCTTTTTTGATGCAGAAAAAGCCCTGCTGGGTCAGATCATAGGCTTATCTAGTCCACCATTCTGAGTCACACATTGGTCAACTGGATACATTTGGGAAGTTTGCAAGCCTGAACAGGAAAGTGAAAGCTCCTTTCTATTGTTAATTCCCAGCAACTTGTATTTAAAGTAAGCTGCTTATCAATCTGGAGATCGTAAGCAGCCATCAATATTAGTAGACATCGATAGCCTGTTGCTCCATGAATCAGTGCAGTCAATTTTACAACTGTCCAAATTGTCTGCCATTACCCCGATTGCTGGCAGCAGATTCAACCACTGAATTATGCACGGTGTAAAACAATACTTCCTTCTGTTGATCCTGAATCTGCTTGCGTTTAATTTCACTAGATGACCTCAAGTGGACGAGTGGAAGGGAAAAACTCTCTGTACAATATATAGTTATCTATGCTGTATGCAGCAGTTTGGTTTAGTGGTTAAGGCACCAGGGTAGAAAGCAGGAGACTGTGAGTTCAAGTCCTGCCTTAGTCATGAAAGCCAGCTGGGGGCAGTCACTCTCCTTCAGCCTAATCCACCTCACAGGGTTGTTGTTTGGGGGGGAATAGGATGAGGAAGGTCTGTGGGATATGTTTGACACCTTGAGTTATTAGTAAAAAGAATAAAGGCGGGAAAAATAATGGAATAGAATGGAATAGAATAGAATAGAATAGAATAGAATAGAATAGAATAGAATAGAATAGAATAGAATAGAATAGAATAGTTGGAAGGGACCTTGGAGGTCTTCTAGTCCAACCCCCTGCTTAGGCAGGAAACCCTACACCACTTCAGACAAATGGTTATCCAACATCTTCTTAAAAACTTCCAGTGTTGGAGCATTTACAACTTCTGGAGGTAAGTTGTTCCACTGATTAATTGTTCTAACTGTCAGGAAAATTCTCCTTGGTTCTAAGTTGCTTCTCTCCTTGATTAGTTTCCACCCATTGCTTCTTGTCCTGCCCTCAGGTGCTTTGGAGAATAGCTTGACTCCCTCTTCTTTGTGGCAGCCCCTGAGATTTTTTTTTTTAATTTTATTTATATGCCGCCCTTCTCCGGAGACTCAGGGCGGCTTACAATGCATTAAGCAATAGCCTTCATACTTTTGTATATTTATACAAAGTCAGCTTATTTCCCCCACAAACTGGGTCCTCAATTTACCTACCTTAGAAAGGATGGAAGGCTGAGTCAACCTTGAGCCTGGCGAGATTCGAACTTACAGCAATTGCAGACAGCTGGTGTTAATCACAATGCTATCAGTCTGCTGAGCCACCAGGAACACTGGTGGCTCATTGGAACACTGCTATCATGTCTCCCCTAGTCCTCTTTTCATTAAACATATAAATAAGTTTTTCCTTAATTTTCTTTGTTCTAGAATAAATATCCCAAGCTGTTTATTCAGAGATGTCTCTAAGCATTTGGGTTAGAAGTTATAGAATCATAGGGTTGAAAGGGACCTTGGAGGTCTAGTCCCTGCCCAAGGGGCTTGGACTAGACCTGTGATGGTGAACCTATGGCACGCGTGCCACAGGTGACACGCGTAGCCATATTAGTGGGCATGCCAGCTTAGCTCTGGGGCGTATGCGCGTGCCATCCAGCTGATTTTCGGGCCTTCTGGGCCCACCAGAAGTAGGGAAACAGGCTGTTTCCTGCCTCTGGAGGGTCTGGGGGCGGGGTAGGGAAGGCCCGTTTTTCTTACTTACCTGGCTCCAGATCCTTTCTGTGTATCTGGGAACAGCGAAAACAGCCTTTCCCACTCCCTTGGAGGCCCTACGGAGGCTGAAAGGGCCCATTTCCCCACTCCCGGTGGGACAGGAAGTGATGTTTTTTCCTGTTCCCCAGCCTCCAGAGACTCCTAGAGAGGCTCCTACAGACTCCTAAAGAGGCTCCTACAGACTCCTAGAGAGGTTCTGGAGGGTGGGGACAGCAAAAAATGTCACTTCCTGTCCCACCGGGAGTTGGGAAATGGGCCCTTTCAGCCTCCGTAGGGCCTCCAAGGGAGTGGGAAAGGCTGTTTTCGCCGTTCCCAGATACACATAGAGGATCTGGAACCAGGTAAGAAAGAAAAACGGGCCTACCAGGCCATCATGTGCCAGGAGCAGGGGGGAGGGGGGAGGGGGTTGCGCACACATGCGCATGGGCACGTGCGCACGCGACCCTCCCCCACCCCCCTCTCCTGGCACGCGATGGCAAAAAGGTTAGCCATCACTGTCCTATACCATCCGGTTGTCCAATCCCTTCCAAAAACCTCCAGCAATGGCGCACCCACAACTCTGAGAGGCAAGCTGATCTTTTGATTAATTGTACTCCCTATCAGGAAATTTCTTCTTCTGTTGTCCTTCTGGAATGCATTCCAATAGCAACAATGTTCTTCTTAAGGTACAATGATCAGAATTATACACAATATACCAAGTTGGTCTCACTATAGATTTGTATAAGATTTTATACAAAACTTATTTGTATAAGTTTCCCTTCTAATGTTCCCAAGCGTGGACTTTGTCCTTTTTACAACAATTGCACATTGGATTGATGCATTCATTGAGCTATCTACCATGATAATAAGATCCTTTCATATTGTACTTTTCTGAGATTTTGTATTTGGGCTGCTTTCTTTTTTTTTTATTATTAAAGAGTTTTACAGAAAGAGAAAAAAACAAAAAAAATTACAAGTATTTCCCCATTCCTCCCTCCCTCCCTTCCTTTCTTCCCCCCCCCCCCAAACTTCCCAGAACAAAATACAGGGTATACAATTGACAATCATATGCTAAACTAAGCTAATAAACTAAGGATTCCTATCCCCCCCCTTCACACTTTAACTCCCCTTTTACAACTAAGCATCAATACTCTTAATTTTTCTATTCATTCACAAAGCTATTTGATACTTTTTAGTCCGATATTTGTTTTGAATATAATCAATCCATCTTCTCCATTCCGATATATATCTTTCTTGTGAGTGATCTTTCAAATATGCCGAAATCTTCGCCATTTCTGCCAAATTTGCTACTTTGAATGTCCATTCTTCAATAGTAGGCAAATCTTCCTTTTTCCAATATTGTGTCACCAAAAGTGTAGCTGCAGTTATTAAATTTAAAATCAATTTAGTCTCTATAACCGTACAATCTGTGATTATACCCAGCAAAAACAATTGTGGAGTAAACTTTATCTTCTTTTTAAGAATATTTTAGATAATCCACCATATTTTAATCCAAAATGCTTTAACCTTTTTACAAGTCCACCATATATAATAGTAAGTGGCATCATCACAATCACATCTCCAACACTTAGATTGTAAATTCAGATACATACAAGCCAACTTTTTAGGATCTAAATGCCATCTATAAAACATTTTATAAAAATTTTCTCTTAAATTTTGTGCTTGCATTAATTTTACGTTTCTAACCCATATTTTTTCCCAAGTTTCCATCATTATTGGTTCCTGAATATTTTGTGCCCATTTTATCATACAATCCTTAACTAATTCCATTTCTGAATCTATTTCTATCAATACATTGTATAATCTTTTTATATGCATTTGACCTTGATCTCTAATTTGTTTTACCAAATTTTCCTCGTTCTGCATGATACCAATTCTCTGATCTTCTTTCCATCTAGCTTGCAACTGACCATACTGAAACCAAGTTTGAATTATTCTTTCTTCTTTTAATGCGTTTAAAGATTTTAACTGCAATACCCCCCCTTCCATTTTAAGAAGCTCTTTATAAGTAATCACCTCTTGCTTTTGTTCTATACTTATATTCTCTATTGCATGTCTGGGTATTGCCCATATAGGTAGCTTATAATTTAACTTATATTGATACTTTTTCCAAACTCGTAACAAGGCATTGCTTAATATATGGCTTTTAAAGGTCTTATCCACCTTTTTATCATATAATAAATAAGCATGCCAGCCATATAACAAATCATATCCTTCAATATTCAATATTCTTTCTTCTGTTGAATTAATCAAATCACTAATTATTGTTAGGACAGCTGCTTCATAGTATAATCTTAAATTAGGCATTTTAAGACTTCCTCTTTCACGTATATCTTGCATTATTTTTAACTTTATTCTCGGTCTTTTCCCTGCCCAAACAAAATTATTAATACCCTTCTGCCATTCCCTCAGATTTTCATCTTTCTTGAGTATTGGTATCATTTGGAACAAAAATAGAAACCTAGGTAGAACATTCATTTTTATTGCTGCTATTCTTCCCAACAGGGATAATTGTAGTTTTCCCCAATTCTCCATCTCTTTCTGTATTTTTTGCCATAACATTTCATAATTATTTTTATATAATTTTACATTTGAGGCTGTGATATATACCCCTAGATATTTAACCTTTTTTACTATTTCAAATCCTGTTAGTCTTTCTAGTTCTTCTTTTTGCTTTGCCATCATGTTTTTAGTTATTATCTTTGTTTTTTGTTTATTTATTTTAAATCCAGACATTTGTCCATATTGGCTAATTATATCCATTAAACCTATAGATGATTGTACTGGTTGAGTTAAGGTAACAACCAAGTCATCTGCAAATGCTCTTAATCTATAATCATGATGTCTGATTTTAATTCCCTTTATTTTATTTGTCCCTCGTATTTTATTCAATAAAGGTTCCAAAGTTAAAATAAACAATAACAGTGACAAAGGGCATCCCTGTCTTGTTCCTTTTTCAATTTTAAAAGTTTCTGTTAAACCACCAATAATTATTATTTGTGCTGTTTGTCTCTGATATATTGCTCTAATAGATTTTATAAAGTATTCTCCAAACTGCATCTTTTCTATTATTTTCAATAAAAATTGCCAATTCAATCGATCAAATGCCTTCTCTGCATCCAGAAAGATAAATGCTGCAGGGACTTGGTTGTTCCTTTCTAGATATTCCAATAAGTTTACAATTTGTCTTACATTACCTTTCATTTGTCTCCCACTTATAAATCCAGATTGGTCATTATGGATCATTTGTTGCATAATTAGCATTAACCTATTTGCTAGTATTTTACAAAAATCTTATAATCAGTATTTAAAAGCGATATTGGCCTATAATTCTTAGGTTGACTATGATTTTGGTCCTCCTTTGGAATCAATGAAATAAAAGCTGTTCTCCAAGAAGGGGGTACATCTCCTCCAACTTGGATCTTCTGAAATAGTTCCTTAAGCAGTTCTACCATTTCTATTTGCTGTTATAATAAACAGCTGTCAATCCATCTGTGCCTGGAGCTTTACCCCCCTTCAACTGTTTAATTGCTAAAATAATTTCCTCCGAAGTTATTGGTTGGTTCAATCCTTCCCTCTGCTCTGATGTAATTACAGGAATATTCTCCTCCTGTAAATATCTGTCTATGTCTTTACCTTGAATTGTATCACTAGCATATAACTTTGTATAGAATTCTAAAAAAGCTTTTTTAATCATATTTTGTTGATATACCTCTTTACCCTTGAATTCTATCTTCTCTATAGTACATAGCTTTTGTTTCTTCCTTAACAAGTAGGCTAACCATCTACCTGGTTTATTTGCATTACAAAAAGTATTATGTTTAGCATATTGTAAATTCATTGCCACTTGGTCTGCCATCAACATATTAAATTGCCCTCATAACAAATTTATTGTTTCTTTTATTTTCTTATCTGTTGGGTTCAATATGAGTGCCTACTCTTTCATTTTTATTTCCTCTTCTAAATCCCTCCATTTTTTTTCTTGTCTATGTCTATATTTATTATTCAAATGTATTAAGGTTCCTCTCATATATGCTTTACTTGCATCCCAGACCATTTCCATAGGTGTACTTTTGTTCGTATTCATAACAAAAAATTCCTTCATTTGTTTTTTACATTCTTTCACATTTTCCTCATATCTAAACAAGTTTTCATTTAACCTCCAAGACCTTCTGGGTCCCTTTTCCTGCTCTAATTCCATCCACACCAGACTATGATCAGATAAAATTCTTGAACATATCTTCATCTTCTTTACCCTAGAAAAGAAATCATTAGTAATCAATATGAAATCAATCCTGGAGAAGGATTGATGTCTGTCAGAAAAAAAAGTAAAATCCTTTTCTTCTGGATTTCATACTTGCCAAATATTTCTCAACTCCATATCATCCATTATATCAAAAAAAGAATTGGGCAGTCTTGCACGTTTTTGGGTATTTTGAAGTAATCCTTTTTTGTCCTTTTGAGTGTCCAGTACTCCATTCCAATCACCCACTAATATACATGATTTATAATCCCATTGTATTATTTTAGTATGCAAAAACTTATAGAACTTTTCTTGCTGTTGATTGGGAGGATATACTCCAATTAAAAGTGTTTTCTTCCCCTCTATTAAAAGTTCAATTGCAATATATCTTCCTTGAGCATCTGCCTCAATTAATTTAGCTGTTAAATCTGTCCTTAGGTATATAACTATACCATTTTTCTTCTCTGGGGCAGATGCAACAAAGTGTGTTCCCAATCTTGAATTTATCAAATATTTGACAAATTATATCATTTTTAAACTGTTTCAGATAATGAAATATTTTCTTTCTCTTTTGTGGTGAATTTAAACCATTGACATTCCAGGTCAAAAATTTAGTTGCCATTCTTGGCACCTTGAAGCTTTAAAAGGGCTAGCTGAAGATCCTCCTGCACCTTTCTCTTTGGCCTTGCCCCCCCCCACCCCCCGCTTCTATTTTTGTAGCTTCTTGAGCTTTCATTTGAATTTGCTGTATCTTTAAATCTAGTTCTTTTCGCTTTGCTGCTGCACGGGTCTGCCTTTGTTCTTGTGGTTCTTCTCTTTTTTCTGCTACTTCCAAAGGTTGATCAGTACCAAAGAATTGCAATAAATCTTCTTCAATAAGCGAGGTCTCTCCTGCAGCTTGTGGCTGTTTACTTTCCTTCTCTCCCTGTATTGCCAGCTCTTCTTTTCTTCTCCTCATTTCCTGAGATGGTGGGCATTCAGCCTTTAATACATTAGTATAAAAATCTCTTGCCTTCCAAATTGTGTTAAGGCGATACCTTTCTCCCATATAATTCACCACCAGTCCAGCTGGAACATCCCATCTAAACTGAATCTGTCAATTTCTAAGTTCATCCACCAAGAAAGCAAACTCCTTTCTGCTTCTCAACATTTTGGGGGGAATTTCTTTCAGCACTAAAACCTCTTGTCCTGCCATTTGAAGTTTATTTTTATAGAAAGCTTGTAAAATTTCATTTCGGGTCCTCCTCGTTGTAAAGTAAATCACAATATCTCTTGGCAGTTGATTCTGTCTGGCAAACCAAGAATTAACACAATATATTTTGTCAATTTGCAATGAGAGATCTGCTTGTTGCTCCCCAGTTATCTTTGCAAAAGCCTCTGCAAAGATCTCTCTCAAATTCTCTCGATTGTGTTCTCTCAAACCTCTTACTCTCAGGGCAAATTCCATCGCTCTATACTGTAACATTACTACTTCATCGTCTGCCCTATCCACCTTGGTCTGAACTTCATCCATTTTATTTTCCAAATTCAAATTGGACTGATTAATTTCTTCTACTCTTTCATCCAACAACTCAATGTGTTTTGCCAGACCCTGAAATGCCATTACTATGTCTTCTCTTATTTCTTTATTCCGAGTTTGTATAACTTCTTTAATTTCAGCCATTTCTTCAGACACTCCCTTAATTTTCCCCTCTAAAAAAGAAGTTTGTTGCTTCAAAGCATCCTGCAGAGATTCCTGTGGAACCTCCAAAGTCAATATTTGTGGGTTTGAAGTAGACAAAGATTGTAATTTTGATTATTGTGCTGGCGATCCAGCACTTTTGAAACCAGATTTTATTTGCTTAGAAGCCATTTTTAGCTTTCAATTTATACTTCCTACAGCAACCAAATCAGTAAGTCCAAATGTTTTTAAATCTTTTGTAAGTATTATAGTTTATTTAAAGTCCAAACTGTAGTCTTTCCACTTTAAATCTTTCTTTCTTTGGTGTAGAATCCAATAATCTTAAATAGCCTTAGAAGTCTTGGAAGCGCTAACAATGTTAACTATCACTTTCACTATAACTTTCACTTTCACGCTCTGTTACAGTTCAGGTGCCATTTTTGCTTTTGTTTTAAAAGTCTTAGAAGGAAGAAGTATAGACACAGTTCAGTACTTGCAGTTGCTAGGACTCCTGTTTTTGTTCTGCCTGCTTTGAGCTTATTTTGAATCTGAATGTTGATTGCAGGGGTGGTCGTGGCATCTTGTTCTGCTTGAAGCAGAAAAGCCTCGGATTCGGAGCTCAGCCAGACTACCAGGGAGCTCTCACCCTCCAAGCCCCTAGCAATTGCTCCTAGGGGTTTTGGGGAGCTCTACCTTAGTCCGGCTGCTCGCCTTCCTCTCTTCTCCCGAGGGGAAGGTTTCCAAGCCGCCAGACAGCTGATTTGCGCTGTCCTGGCAGTTTTAATGAAATCACTGGGCTGACAGTCCGAAAGGAGCATCTGTCAGGGCCTGCAGTGCCACCGGAAGTCTATTTGGGTTGCTTTCTTATACCCCATTTCCCCCTCCTCCTCCTTCCCCAAATCAATACAAATTAGTAGTGATTTTCTAGCCAGATAAATGTCTTTATGCCAGAGAACTGCTGCTAATCCTCATGCTGTTGTTGTCTGATAGGGCAGCACAATTATTTTTCCATCTGATACTCAATGTCAGGATTTTCTATTCTAAATAATCTATTGGCTTCTTAAAGGATTAAGTAAACTGCAAGAGGGATATTGAAAACCATTATAGCCAGGAGAGAAGAGACATTATAGAAAAGTAATTATAAGCCCCAGGGGCTTCAAAGCACTAAACAATAACACAAATGAATGAGTGGTGTGGATGAAACAACTTATACAATGAAGCCAATGCTGAGCTATTTCTTCTCTGTCTTCATGAAGACAGTCTTTTCAAAGCGATAGTAAATGGGCTACTGAAGCTAGAATGAACTGAATGTCAACAGGGGAAAAAGCATCTGGTCACGGAGTCCTGAACCTGAAAACAAGGTGCTGCTGCTTTAAGAGTCACACCAACTGTAACAAATGGATTTAGGAAAGCAGAAGAGCAGCATTTCCTGAAGATGCATAGGGAAAAAACGGTCAGACTACTTTAATGAAGAGTAAAGAGATGCTGTGCTCAGGGGAAGTCCAAAGCAACTCTCCCAAAGCATCTTGGAAACATATACTGCCTTATTAGTTATTCCTATTGAAATGCCCAATGCTAACTCCACACTTTCCTAAAGGAAATTGAACCTGACTGTTCTTTGGAAGGACAGATACTGAAGCCGAAGCTCAAATATTTTGGCCACCAAATGAGAAGAGAGGACTTCTTGGATAAGACCCTGATGTTAGGAAAGATGGAAGGCAAAAGGGAAAGGGGACAGCAGAGGTTGAGATGGTTAGATAATAGAATAGAATAGAATTCTTTATTGGCCAAGTGTGATTGGACACACAAGGAATTTATCTTCAGTGCATAGGTTCTCAGTGTACTTAAAAAATACATTAATCAAGAATCATAAGATACAACACTTAGTGATAGTCATAGGATACTAAATAAGCAATCAAAGTCATACTAGGAAACTAAATAAAACAATATAATCATAAAGATACAAGCAACAAGGTTATAGTCCAGTGGGGAAATGTAAAATTTGTTACTACCGGTTCTGTGGGCGTGGCTTGGTGGTGGTGGGTAATGTGACTGGGTGGGTGTGGCCAATTTTTTTTCTTTTAAAACCATTTTTTCTACAACCTCTTCGGTGAGGTTGTTAAAAAATGCTTTCAAAAGGCTGTGATGATCCCAGTTGAGTTGCCTGATCGGCAGAGGCTTTTTTTCTTTTAAAAGCCTCTGCCAATCAGGCAACTCAGCTTGGATCATCAGAGGCTTTTAAAAGAAAAAAAGCCTCTGCTGATCAAGCAACTCAGCTGGGATCGTCAGAGCCTTTTGAAAGCATTTTTTCTACAACTTCTGAAGAGGTTGTAGAAAAAATGCTTTTAAAAGCCTTTGACGATCCCAGCTGAGCCGCGTGATCATCAGAGACTTTTTTTTTTACTTTTAAAAGCATTTTTTCGGCCGAAAAGGTTGTAGAAAAAATGCTTTTAAAAATTAAAAGAAAAAGCCTCTGATGATTGTGCAGCTCAGCTGGGCAAGGAGGGGAGGCAGGGGTTTTTGCTACCAGTTCTCCGAACCACCCGCCTCTATCACTACCAGATCGGGTGATCCAGTCCGAACCGGGAGCATTTCACCCCTGTTATAGTCATAAGTAAAAGGAGATAGGTAATAGGAAGGATGAGAGAAGAATATTAATACAGTCTTAGTAAATAGGTTGACAGTGTTGTGGGAATTAGTTGTTTAGCAGAGTGATGGCATGCCTGGAAAAACTGTCAACGTTTTTAGATAGTGTCAATGATGCAATGAACATGGATTTGGGCAACTCTGGGAGCTGTGGAGGACAGGGAAGCTTGCCGTACTGTGATCCATGGAGTTGTGAAGAGTTGGACATAACTTAGTGAATGAACAACAACCCCACATATTATGGGAGTAGGGCCAATCTGCAATAAACATACAGTTATTGTGCCAATGGCTATTTTTAAACCCAGAAATAGCCAGTTTTAAAGAGCAGCAAAAGTCCAGCACTTCCTATTTTATTTTATTTTTATTTTATTTTATTATTATTTTATTTTATTATTTTATTTTATTTTATGATTTTATGATTTGATTTGATTTGATTTGATTCTTTCTCTCCCCCCCTCTCCCTCCCTCCCTCCCTCCTTCTCTCTTCAGGAGCCTCACTGAAATGTTACAAGAGAAATTATATGGATCTCTCCTTTTTCCAACCTTCTGCTTTTGTTAACACTAAACTGCCTACAATCTGCCAAAACCTCCAATTGACTTTGGCTCACATCCATCTATTCTCCATGTTCTTGTTGTCAGAGCAACTGTATAGTAAATATTTGCTTATCTGTCCTTCTTATTATGAATATTACCACTCAGGATACATCTAACAGATAAATATAGATTATCTTTTTATATTTCCATGTATGAATTGATAACAGTTAATATTGTGGAAACAACTCCTCATTGTCCCACGTTTCTAAGGGGGAGAGAGGGGAGTCAAAACTAGAAGGCTCAGCTTCTCCATGGCATGCCAATGGTCTGGAATAGTCTCCCAGTGAAGATCAGGCCCTTCCTTGTTGGTTTTCAGAAAGAGTTAGAAATGGAACTATTTCTAAATATAAATACAATAAAGAAAGAAGCAGTAGGCCTTCCATCATGCTGTTGTAGCTGCCATCTTGTTTGACAACTTTCATCCCCCTTTGATACCCATGAATATATAAATCTGCTCCAGAACAAAAACACGGGATCAGTTTCTACTTCATGCATCCTTGATCAGGTCAAATGGATGGCTTCCTTATGAATGGCTTTAAGTTGGCTGAAACTGTACTTTCAAGATGATTTGGTGAGGTCTTCCAAAGAGGAACAACCTGGCCAGAGATATTCTGAATCTTTAAGAGAGCAATGGTGCTAGATAATTTTTTTTAAAAAAAGATTTTTATTAATTTTTCAATAAACACGAAACCAAAAACATACATACAAAAATACAAAAATACACACAAAAACTGAAAAAAACAGAAAAAAAAGAATGCAAGAGATACAAAAAGAGAGAGAGAGAGAGAGAGAGAGAGAGAGAAAGGAAAGGAAAGGAAAGGAAAGGAAAGGAAAGGAAAGGAAAGGAAAGGAAAGGAAAGGAAAGGAAAGGAAAGGAAAGGAAAGGAAGGAAAGGAAAGGAAAGGAAAGGAAAGAGTGGGGGGAAAGAAAGAAAAAAGAAAAACTTTTTTTTTTTGCAGAACTGTGTCCATTTGCAAACCTTATCCTTATAGAATACTTATAATCTATATATTTTACTTCATCAAATTTTGTTATGTCTGAGCCTGTTTCATCTTTCTCTTTTTAATCCATTCGTACCATTTCTCCATGATACATAGTACTCTGAGTCTGTCATTTCTTTCAGTTCCAATGTTAGTTTGTCCATTTCAGCGCAATCGTATTTTTTTTTATTATTATTTGATCTTCGGAGGGCATCTTCACATTTTTTCAACATTGTGCAAAAGCCAATCTTGCCGCTGTCATTATATGTAAAATCATATGTCTTGTCTTCTTATCGTAGGTTTTTCCCATTATTCCCAGTAGGTATAATTCTGGTACAAATTCTAGTTGAATACCTGTTATTTCTTGCAACCAATTTTTTATTTTTTTCCAATATTTTTTTGATTCTGGACACAGCCACCATGAGTGGTAGAAGGTACCCTGTTTCTGTCCACATTGGTGCTAGATAATTTTATGTGGTTGACAAAGTTCCAAATAGTGCAGTCTTGGAATGTGCTGGAATTTCTAGCATGTACTGTATACATTATTGAAATAGTGACGTCTACGCTGGCTTGGACATGTCGTGAGAATGGCTGATGGTCAGATTCTGAAGGATCTCCTGTATGGAGAATTAGTGCAGAGAAAGCACCTTAGAGGGAGACCACAGCTGCGGTATAAGAATATTTGCAAGAGGGATCTAAAGGCCTTGGGAATAGACATTAATGACTGGGAAATCTTGACCTCTGATCGTTTGGCTTGGAGGCTAAAGACGCAGCATGGCCTTCTCCAATTCAAAGAGACACTTGTTCGGCAGGTTGAGGCAAACAGACAGTCCCGGAACGAGTGAAATCTGGGGGCTGGGCAAGGGACAGAATATAACTGCCCTCAGGGATTGCCGCTCTCGAATTGGCCTTTTTAGTCACACCAGATGCTGTTTTAGGACCTCTTTCCAGAGCACGATACCATAGTCTTTTGAGACTGAAGGTTGCCAATGCAATGCAATGTTTCATTAATTTATTATTAGACTCTTTGCCTGTTCTCTGAATGCTTAATACGCCTCCTTCAACTCCCATCTTGATCTCACTATGAGTCAGCTCAAGATGAGAGACAATTGATTTAAATCACATAGTGAGGTTCCCTGACTAAACATGAACCTGGATCTCCCCAGATGAAGCAATTTAATCAGTATATCACATGGACTCACTTTATTCTGGAGTCTGAATTGAGCATTTTTACACTCCCCATTTAACAGCCATGCACATTATTTCTGCAGCTATGAGACTACTAAGATTTATAACCCCACTGATAAATAACTAATAATCTGTATTTTACAACTGCATCAACATTACTGACATGCCAAGTAGAAGCAGGGAAAAAGGAAGGGGAATCTGATCATATGCAATTTAATTCATTTAAATCATATCACGAAATCATGACTAGAGCAAGAAAGTGGAATTTGCTTTCTCTCATCAGATATAAAGTGCATTTACCATTTGTTGAAGAGGACAAATATATATATATATATTTGTATATATATATATATATATATATATATATATATATATATATATATGTGTGTGTGTGTGTGTGTGTGTGTGTGTGTGTGTGTGTGTGTGTGTGTGTGTGTGTTTCTTCTAGCCAGGTTTTCCTTACGTAGCCAAGGTTTTTTTGTAGCTCCAGCTCAGTAGAATCACATCTACTCGGTTCTGGGCTTTTTTCCTTTCTGACACCTAGCAAGCTCTAACTGCTAGGTGGGAGACCTAAATAGATCCATTTCTAGCTCGTTAGCTGTCATCAGTAGGCCACACCCATGTCTTATGTATCCTCCCTGTAAAGGTACAGTATCCCATCTAGCAGTTAGAGCTTGCTAGGTGTCAGAAAGGAAAAAAGCCCAGAACCGAGTAGATGTGATTCTACTGAGCTGGAGCTACAAAAAAACCTTGGCTACGTAGGGAAAACCTGGCTAAAAGAAAAACACACATAAACCCTACGAAGAAGTAAGAAAATTGATACTGTACCTTTACAGGGAGGATACATAAGACATGGGTGTGGCCTACTGATGACAGCTAACGAGCTAGAAATGGATCTATTTAGGTCTCCCACCTAGCAGTTAGAGCTTGCTAGGTGTCAGAAAGGAAAAAAGCCCAGAACCGAGTAGATGTGATTCTACTGAGCTGGAGCTACAAAAAAACCTTGGCTACATAGGGAAAACCTGGCTAGAAGAAAAACACACATAAACCCTACGAAGAAGTAAGAAAATTGATATATATATATATATATATATATATATATATATATATATATATATATATATATATATATATAATCAAGTAAACTAATTAAAGAGATTTGTAAGCATATACATATATTTAAAAAAAAAACAAAATTACACTATGATAATCGATTGTTAAAAGAGACATTTTAAAATATTGTTTGCAGAACATATTTTAGCCTAGAAAATGGGAATACAATTTTTACAACTAATAACAATCGTATTTTTACAGTATAATTTTACAAGGCCATTTTTATTTAAAGTGCAATATACACAATAGAAAAAGGCAAATAATTTTAGTTTTTAGAAAATGGATCCTTTAAATTGCTAGTGATGAGAATATTGGCCTCACGCATTCCTTCTAATTCTCTAGGGGTTTTTTTCTCCAAATCAATCGTTTGACTAAAAATCCTACTTTTAAATTTACATGAAATGCTGTTAGCAATATTATTATTGTAAATGAATTTTCTACACTGTAATATACAGAAAACATGTGAAGTTTTTTTTTCTAGCAAATTAGCATCTGTAAAGATAAAATTTCCTCAGAGACAAACTCAAATTTTGCTGGCTTCATAAACACCTCCATATTTATTTATTTATTTATTTTATTTTATTAAATTTCTATACTGCCCTTCTCCCGAAGGACTCAGGGCGGTGTACAGCCAGAAATAAAACCATAACAATATAAAAATTAAAAGCAATTTAAAACAATTAAATAAATTGGCCGAAAACTCTAATAAAACAACCCATTCAAATAGTAAAATATTATTATTATTTAGGCCAGCCCTGCTTGTTGGAATAATAATGTTTTTAGGGCACGACGAAAGGTACGCAGGTCGGAAATCCTACGAATCTCCGGGGGCAGCTCATTCCAGAGGGTAGGGGCCCCCACAGAGAATGCTCTCCCCCTGGGGGTCATCAGCCGACATTGCCTAGCCGAAGGCATCCAGAGGAGCCCCTCTCTGTGGGAGCGTACCGGTCGATGGGAGGCTATCGGTGGCAGAAGGCGGTCTCGTAGATATCCAGGTCCCAAGTCATGGAGCGCTTTAAAGGTGGCAACCAGCACCTTGAATCGCACCCGGAAGACCACTGGGAGCCAGTGCAGCCTGCACTGCACTGGGCATTCCTGGCTGTAGCAGCTTGCAATGCTGCATTCTAACATGACACCACCATGGCTCTAAAGCAGGTGACCCAAGAGGATACTACACAGGGGTGGGTTCTACTTACCTTTACTACCGGTTCGCAACAGGGCTGTTCTGCGCATACGCAGAAGCGTTCTGATGATGTTGGGGTCGGTGGGTGGAGCCTGTCACCGGTTTTACTACTGGTTCTATAGAACCAGTGCGAACCGGGGGCAACCCACCACTGATACCACATCAGTGATCACAAACACTGGTGAAAGAACCAAAGGGGTAAAAAAAGATGCATTCTTCTTACCCAGGTCCTGACACAGATTGCCAAGCAGTCCAACCAATGCAAGAGCTTCAGGACCTGTCTAACATCAAGCTTTGGAATTCCTTGGGTTTTTCAATTTCCATGGCTTCATGTGGATTCTGAGAGGGCTCAGACAGTTCATAGCTTCCACGACAACGATGTGTTTGTCCCAAGTAATATCTAGTCTGACAAACAAAGGAGGATATACACTTGACCTCATTTCAAGATGTGATTATTCTGAAAGCAAGAAAGCAATATTCACATGGTCTTAAAAATTGGCATATCAACTGCTGGGAACAGGAAAACAATATCCTGGAATTATAAACAGCCAGGTCTTTGAAAAGTGTGGATACTGGCTAGAGAGATAAACAGACAAAGAATTGTATTCTAAAAGACAATTAACCCAACAACCGGCAAGACTATAAAGGACTTGAAGCAAGTTTCCAACTCCTCGACTTAGTTAGAGGATCCCCAAACTTTTTGGCCAACTTTGATTGCAAGAGTCAGGCAAGGTGTTGGAGAAATGGGTGTTTGAGTTAAAGTGAAAACAAATAATACTCAATTTCATTAAAGTTTTGTAACTTACAGAACCTGTGTGCTCATAACTGATTGAAATATTCCAGCTGTTCTTCTAACAAGTGCCTAAGGGAAATTAAGGAAAGGAGTCTCACGGTGGGCTGTATATGCGTTATCCCTTCACAAATTCCAGTTCTCTTTACCAGACCTGCACAAGATCCATTTCTTCAACATGCCCAATCACTCTCACTCGTAAACTGTGGATCACAGCTAGTGGGAGAAGCTTCACTGTTTGCTCAAAAAGGCCAGAGAAAAGCAAAAGCTTTCAATATAAATAGGACTTGTAAAATCATAGGACTGGCCAGAAATTTGTGTAACAAAAAGCAGGAAAGAAGGGTGATAATATGGCAAGTTGCATGGTAGAATCTGCATGGTAGATGATAGCCGAACTTCATTATTAGGGCTTCTCACATGTGTAATAAACACAAATTGGGTATCTGTGCCTTGCCCTTGATTCTTCTTCTGCTTACATCTCCTGAGTGTCAGTTTCTACAGAAAGATTTATGATCATATCCTGGGTGAAGCTGTAACAAACGTTGTGCTTCATGATCCTGAACAACAATCTAACTTAATGTCTATGAAGATTCTCAGTCATCCAGGTCATAGTTATCTCAAAGGTGCTTTTTTTTTTCACCAAAAAAAAGCAACTGGAATTTCTTTATTTTTTCCTTGAAGATGTTTTGCTTGTCATCCAAGAAGCTTCATCGGTTCTGGCAGGATGGTGGGAGGGATGGAAGGATGGTGGGGATGATGAAACAATACTAATCCTTCCATCTGCCCCACTACCCTGCCAGAACTGATGAAGCTTCTTGGATGAGAAAGAAATCCAGTGGCCTTTAAAGGGGAAAAAATTACCTTTGAGACAATAAACTAGCTTCTTACACCAAAGGGACCGGGGTGGGATTCAAAAATTTTAGCAACTGGTTCTCTGCCTGGTTGCTGGGTGGGCATGGCCATGGTGGGCGTGGCCTACTCGGCCTCCTGCACCACAGGGGAGGTGCGTTTTCACCATCCCAAAGCTCCAAAGGCCTCCTTTAAGCCTCCGGGAGGGTGAAAAAAGCCTCCCCCAGGTTCCGGAGGCCCTCCGGAGACCGGAAATGGACCCGTTTCTGGACTTCTGGAACTTCCGGGAGGCCCGTTTTTCACCCTCCCAGAGCCTCTGCCCTGAATTTACCTGGCATCCAAAACGGACCACGTGGAGACTCCTGGGAGGGGCAAGGTGGGCAGGTCCAGCCAATCCTTGAAACTACCGGTTTGGCGAACCAGATGTAAAATTAGCATCTGGTTCGCCCGAACTGATCCGAACCGGCTGAATCCCATCCCTGAAAGGGACCTCAATGCCACCAGGTTGAGGTGCAGGGAGATGAGTGATGCTTCTTGAGAAGAACGATCTGCCTGAGAGCAGTGAGCAGTTTAGAAATAGAAATAAAAAGAAAGAAAGAAACAAGGGGGGCTGTTTAGAATGCTGATAAGCACCAGAAAGGGCTCAGCCTTGAAAACTTAAAAGATAGATAAAAAATAAGAAGAAGAAGAAGCAACACTTGTTCAGTACATCTAAACTAACCTGGAACTCTAAACTTAGAAACTTCAAGCATTGTGTGTAGTTCAACCACACTTTCTGAACATATCCCTTTATGTATGTACATTGATTACAGTTCATATTGTGATATTATTGTTGCTATGAGTGGGAACAGGCTTCAGTCTGTGCTTTCAGTCTTATACTGACTATTCTCTCCTTTTCTGCAATTTAAAGATAAAAGGTAACGGTAAAGGTTCCCCTCGAAAATACATGCTAGTCATTCCCGACTCTAGAGGGCGGTGCTCATCTCCGTTTCTAAGCCGAGGAGCCAGCTCTGTCCAAAGATGTCTCCATGGTCATGTGGCTGGCATGACTAAATGCCGAAAGCACATGGAACACTGTTACCTTCCCACCAAAGGTGATCCCTATTTTTGTACTTCCATTTTTTATGTGCTTTCGAACTGCTAGGTTGGCTGAAGCTGCAGCAAGTAATGGGAACTCACTCCGTTACATGGCACTGGGATTCGAATCACCGAACTGCCGACTTTTCTGATCGACAAGCTCAGCATCTTAACCACTGAGCCACCGCGTCCCCTAATTTAAAGACAGAGATACAGAATTAAGAAACCACATTCTCAAATGTTATCCATCTTGGTGATTTCAAGCTGGCATTTGAAGGCATCATTTAAGATTCAAAGACATGCTCACAATTAACCTAATACAAAGGAACCAATTTATCTCACTGTATTCTCTGTAATCTGTAATCTATATGTGAACATTAATTACATCGGAAAACAAATAAGAAAATCTTTCCAGTCCCTCTCTGAAGTAAATCTCTGACATAAATCTTACTTTTTCTCTCCTGTCATCTCACTTTTGAATTTTTTTTTTTTATTCTTATATTAGATTTTACCAGCAGATTCAAAGTAAATGGCATATTAGCTCCTGTTTCAAAGTCTTTAAATTTAAAAATGTTCTGGAAGGAATAGTTAAAAATATTTTAAAATTATCAGAATTAATTAAAAAAAACCCCACCAACTTCTCTTTAATGTTACAAGGGAATTTTCACAGATTGGGAGTATTTCAGAGTTAGTGGAAGCAAGAATTGATAGAGACCAATCCATTTGTGGGGGGAAAGGGCTGTAAAGCTTAGACTGTAAATCAGCTATGCCATGGTTTTGTTTGGACATGAATATTTGGGTGGAAATTGGGACCAGAAGGCCATGAGTTCTAGTCCCACCTTAGGTATGAAAAACCATTTGGATGACTTTTGACCAGTCATTCTCGCTCAGCCAAACCCATCTCCTAGGGTCCTTGTTGTTGTACCCTGTTTCCCCTAAAATAAGACATCCCCTGATAATAAGCCCAATCGGGATTTTGAGTGCATGCGCTAAAATAAGCCCCCCCCGAAAATAAGCCCTCCCCAAAAATATTTAAATGCATGTGCAGCTGGCCTGTGCCATTTCCTCTGGTTAGGGTTAGGGAGACAGAGCTGGAGATCAGGTAAGATGGCAAGAGGAGCCCATCTTGCTCCATCCACCCCAAAGTAATAAGACATCCCCAAAAATAAGGCCAAGCACTTATTTTGGGGTTCAAAGAAATATAAGACAGGGTCTTATTTTCGGGGAAACACGGGTATGTTTATTGCCTCAAGTTATTTATAAACAGTAATAAAAATCAAATAAATAAATAAATAAAATAAAGCCTGACACAGAAGCTCAAAACTCAACACATCCCATAATCAAGTCTGTATGCCAATTCCCTTAATATGCCAGTTCCCCAACAAAAGGGTCCTTTTTTAGTAGCCCATTCTCAAAATGGTTTTTGGTTATCTTTTAAATGTTGGTGCAAGGTTTTTTTTACTCTACTGTCTTATTGAAAGGAGGCAATGGATGATGGTGAATTAATCATTGTCATTATATAATGATATATATATTATATAAGCAGGGGTGGGTTCTAAAATTTTTACTACCGGTTCTGTGGGCATGGTTTATTTTGTGGGTGTGGTTTGATGGTCATGTGACAATTCTTTAGGATTTAGCAGAGTTACTGGTCTACCAGGCTTTTAACTGCTTGCAGACCTGTACCGGTCTACCCATTTGTTCTTGGAACATTCTGGTCTACCCATTTGTTTTTGGAGGCATCGGTCTACCACCACACTGCCTTTTAACACTGATCAGCTGTAGGGCGGCCCTTTGAAGCCCCGCGGCAAGAGTTTAAACAGTTCTTTTCCTTCTAGCCGATCAGCTGGGACTTGGGAGGCAGCGAATAGATTGGGGGCGGGCCAAATAAAAGGTAAGAATAACATGGGGAGGGCGGGAGGGCCCAGCTCCCAAACAAAGAGAACCGGTTCAGTGATGTCATATTGTCACCGCTACCAGCTTGGCTGAACCGGGAGGAACCCACCACTGTATATAAGGATACAATCAAGATCAAGTGAGGTACTAATATCACTCTATAAAGCCTTAGTAAGACCACACCTAGAGTACCGCATCCAGTTTTGGTCACCACACTATAAAAAAGATGTTGAGACTCTAGAAAAAGTGCAGAGGAGAACAACCAGGATGATTAGGGGACTGAAGACTAAAACATACGAAGAACAGTTACAGGAACTGGGCATGGCTAGTCTAGTGAAGAGAAGGACCAGGGGAGACATGATAGCAGTGCTCCAGTATTTGAGGGGCTGCCACATAGAGGAGGGGGTCAAGCTATTTTCCAAAGCACCTGAGGGTCAGACAAGGAGTAATGGATGGAAACTGATCAAGGAGAGATTCAACCTGGAAATAAGGAGGAACATTCTGACAGTGAGAGCAATCAACCAATGGAACAGCTTGCCTATGGAAGTTGTGGGAGCTTCATCACTTGAGACTTTCAAGAAAAGATTGGACTGCCATTTGTCAGAAATGGTGTAGAGTCTCCTGCTTAGGTGGGGGGTTGGACTAGATGACCTACAAGGTCCCTTCCACCTCTGTTAATCTGTCTGTCTGGCTACATCTATTGGGGCAGTGCAGTACTTCAGATTTGAAAGGGAAAGTTGCTTTAGAGCAAGCAGTTGCTCACACTCCCTAATCAGAAAAAGCCACAGCATCCCTCCGGATATCTCAGTTTGGGAGAGAATAGTTGTATCATAAACCAAGAAGGCTACTACCATTGGAAAGATCACTATACGAAAGAACTTTCGTATATGCCTCATTACTAAAGTAAGTGGCCGACTCCCATGATTTACCCATGTGTCACCAAAATGTTCCTCTCGCAGGAAACCCAATGGCTCAAAGGCAATTTATTTCCCATCAAGCTAAATGAAAATGATCTTTAAAAACATACAGATGAAATTCTCAGCATAGGGCTAACTGTTTGAGTTGGAAGAGCAAATGACAGAAGAAAGACACAAACCCAGATCCAGCCCTTGAACCTGGCTCAAGGACTCTTCATTCCTGCCCCCAATTTGGCATCTAAACTGGTGGGCAGTATCTAAGGCAGTGTTTTTCAACTTTGGAAACCTTAAGAGGTAAGACTTTAACTTCCAGAATTCCTCAGCCAGCATGCTGGCCAGAGGTAGTATTCAGCAGGTTCTGACCAGTTCTGGAGAACCGGTAGTGGAAATTTTGAGTAGTTTGGAGAACCGGTAAATACCATCTCTGACCGGCCCCGGCCCCATCTATTCTTCTGCCTCCCGAGTCCCAGCTGATCGGGAGGAAATGGGGATTTTACAGTAACCTTCCCCTGGAGTGGGGAGGGAATGGGGATTTTACAGTATCCTTCCCCTGCCATGCCCAGCAAGCCATGCCATGCCATGCCCAGCAAGCCACACCCACCAAATCGGTAATAAAAATTTTTGAATACCACCACTGATGTTGGCTGAGGAATTCTGGGAATTGAAGTCCACGTCTCTTAAAGTTGCCAAAGTTGAAAAATAATGATCTAAATACTTCTAAGTGAGTAGCGTGCTGAGCTACTTGTTCTCTTTTTGTTCCAAATCATTGTGCGGTCTGTCTCCTTGGGAAAGCAGGGATTCCCAGCTCCTACATAAATAAAAAGAAGAATTAAGAACAGTTTCCTTTCAACATTCTGGGCCTGCTGCTGACAAATTGTTCAGTATTTTATATGAGGCTGTAATGCGTATGGGAAGCTATTTCTAAATCAGAAGTGTGAGTAATAATAAGCTATCATTTAAATTCAGGCTTAGATGATGAAACACCCCAAGGGAATGCTTTTTAAAGGAGTTTCTTTTTCAATCTTTTTTGGAAAAAAAAATACTATTCATAATGGAACATTTTCAAGCGAGCTGTGGGGTTTTTTCTCTCTCTCCCGTGACTGTTTTTGATTGCTAAATGAATGAGTCTCCTGTTATAAATATACATGACCTGCTTGTCTTCAAGGACAGGCTGCTCTGTGATAAAGGCAGCAGTGGAACATTGAATGAATTTGTCCCCCTCTGGATGGTGTGGAAGAGGGAACTGCTTAGAAAAATCACAGGCTTCTGTGCTACTTCCCACTCTCCCATTTGAGCCTTTCTGCCAGCATTCTGCAAGGGTCAGTTGTCAATAAAGCTGCAACCTTAAGACAGCAAAGATGCAAACATTCTGGGGAAAAAGAGATTTGGAAACTAACTCCAAAGGAGCCCACCCTGATGAAACTACTAACAAAGGAGGGATGGAAGATTTCTATCTCAATTCTGAAGACTCTGTCCCCCCGAGTTCATTAAAGCACATCTCTATCAATCTTAGAACAAAGAACAGTTGGAAGGGACCTTGAAGATCTTCTAGTCCAACACTCGGCTATATCATTTCAAACAAATGGCTGTCCAGTCTCTTTTTGAAAGCCTCCAGTGATGGAGCGCCCACAACTTCTGAAGGCAAGCTATTCAATTGGTTGATTGCTCTCACCATTAGGAATTTTCTCCTTAATTCTATGTTGCTTCTCTCCTTGATTAGTTTCCATCCATTGTTTCTTGCCTTGCCTTTCGGTGCTTTAGTTTGACCCTCTCGTTTTTGTAGGAGCCCCTCAAATAATAATAATAATAATAATAATAATAATAATAATAATAATAATAATAATAATAATAATAATAATAATAATAATTTTATTTCTATACCGCCCTTCTCCTGAAGGACTCAGGGCAGTGTACAGCCTATTTAAAAACACAGAAACAAAACAACAATTAAAATTTAAAATCATTAAATAATTAGGCTCCAATTAAAATCCCAGAAATTTAAAATACCCCAATTTAAAACGTTATGTTAATAGCCCGGCCCGGCGGAACAACAGGGTCTTCAGAGCGCAGCGAAACACCCGGAGGTCGGAGATCTTACGTATTTCCGGGGGCAGTTCATTCCACAGGGCTGGGGCTCCCACAGAGAAGGCCCTCCCCCTGGGTGTCGCCAGCCGACATAACTTGGCCGATGGCACCCTGAGGAGACCCTCTCTGTGGGAACGGACTGGTCGGTGGGAGGCTATTGGTGGCAGAAGTCGGTCTCGAAGGTACCCGGGTCCTATGCCATGGAGCGCTTTAAAGGTGGTAACCAACACCTTGAATCGCACCCGGAAGACCACTGGGAGCCAGTGCAGCTCGCGCAGGAGGGGTGTCACGTGGGCGCAACGAGTTGCACCCATAACCACCCGCGCGGCCGCATTCTGGACCAGTTGGAGCCTCCGAGTGCTCTTCAAGGGGAGCCCCATGTAGAGAGCATTACAATAGTCCAACCGGGAGGTGACAAGGGCCTGAGTGACTGTGCGCAAGGCGTCCCGATCCAGAAAGGGCTGCAACTGGCGAATCAGGCGAACCTGATAAAAGGCCCCCCTGGCCACGGCCGTCATGTGCTCTTCTAAAGACAGCCGTGCGTCCAGGAGGACACCCAGATTGCGAGCCCTCTCTGTGGGGGGCAAGGATTCACCCCCAATAGTCAGCGATGGCACCTGCTGACTATATCGGGGCACCGGAAGCCACAGCCACTCGGTCTTGGAGGGGTTGAGTCTGAGCCTGTTCCTCCCCATCCAGGCCCGCACGGCCTCCAGGCAGCGGGACATCACATCAAGGGCATCGTTGGGGTGGTCTGGGGTGGAGATGTACAGCTGAGTATCGTCAGCGTACAGATGACACTTCACCCCAAAACCACGGATGATCTCACCCAGCGGCTTCACATAAATGTTGAACAGGAGAGGTGAGAGGACCGACCCTTGCGGCACTCCCCATGCGAGATGCCTCGAGGTCGACCTCTGTCCCCCTGCCAACACAAACTGCAAGCGGTCGGAGAGGAAGGAGGAGAACCACCGCAGAACGGTGCCCCCTATTCCTAACCCCCTCAACCGCTGCAGCATGATACCATGGTCGATGGTATCAAAAGCCGCTGAGAGGTCTAATAGGACTAGGACAGAGGAGCAATCCCTGTCCCGAGCCCTCCAGAGATCATCCACCAACGCGACCAATGCCATTTCTGTGCTGTACCCCTGCCTGAAGCCCGACTGGTACGGGTCCAGATAGATAGCTTCATCCAGGTGCCGGGGAAGTTGTCGTGCCACCACGCTCTCAACAACCTTCGCCACAAAACGAAGGTTGGAGACTGGACGATAGTTGGCTAATTCAGCCGGGTCCAGGGAAGGCTTCTTGAGGAGGGGCCTCACTACCGCCTCTTTCAAGGTGGCAGGAAAGGCACCCTCACTCAAAGAAGCACTTATAATCCCCTGGAGCCAGCCTCGTGTAACCTCCCGGGAGGCCAGTACCAACCAGGAGGGACACGGGTCCAATAAACACGTGGCGGCACTAATCTTACCCAGAACCCTGTCCACATCCTCGGGAGTCACAGGATCAAACTCCTCCCAGATAACATTCTCAAGACCTGCCCTCGTCTCCTCCCGTGGACTCATCCAGTCGGAGTCCAAGCCATCCCGAATCCGAGCGACTTTATCATGCAGGAATTGCACAAAATCCTCAGCACGACCCTGCAAGGGATCTTCCCGCACTCCCCCCCAGAGAAGGGAGTGGGTCACCCTAAACAAGGCAGCTGGGCAGTTCTCTGCAGATGCGATAAGAGCGGAAAAGTGGTTAGACTTTGCCGCTTTTATCACCACTAGGTAGGTCTTGATATAAGACCTCACCTGTGTCTGGTCGGAATCAGATTGACTAGTCCTCCAAATGCTCTCTAGGCGTCTTTTCCGACGCTTCATCTCTCTCAGCTCCTCAGAGAACCAAGGAGCCAGTTGAGATCGGCATCGGGTCAGAGGCCACAAAGGCACGACGCAGTCCAAAGCTCCGGCGGCCGCCCTTTCCCAGGCGGCCACCAGCTCTTCAGTCGAGTCGTGTGTTAGGGTCTCAGGGAACGGCCCAAGCTCCATCAGGAACCTTTCGGGGTCCATCAGGCGCCTGGGATGGAACCATCTGGTTGGAACACTGCTATCATGTCACCTTTAGTCCTTTTCATTAGACTATACATAGTCAATTCCTGCAACCATTCTTCATATGTTTTAGACTCCAGTCCCCTAATCATGCTTGTTGCTCTTCTCTGCACTCTTTTCCAGTATCTCAACATCTTTTTTTATATTGTGGTGACCAGAGCTGGATGCAGTATTCCATGTGTGGTCTTACTAAGGCTTTGTGTAGTGGTACTAGAACTTCATGTGATCTTGGTTTTATCCGTCTATTAAAGCCAATCTAGGATTGAATTGGCCTTTCTGGTGACAGCTGAACCCTGTTGGAGCATTGCACATTGTTGCCTGCTTGAGTTAAGGAGTTTGGCCCTTGGCTTCTAAAATACTTCTGGGCAAAGAAGTTGATGGTATTTGCCATCCTGTGAATATCAGCTTTTAATGCCAGTAGATTATCCTGTATCAAGAACTTGCTAGACATTGTAAAGAAAACCTTCTATACAGGTATTAATAGCAAAATAAAATCATGGACAGGAACTCTAACTTTGCATGTACTGGATGCTTTCTTTAGCCCTGGTTGGAGTTTTCTCTGGAGGAGCAGCTATTTTATTTTCTGAAAGAGACATAAGATGAGTGGCCTCCCGTTAGAAATGAAAGAGACATAAGATGAGTGCCTCCCACTAGAAATGTCTTTCAGTTGCCACCTACAATTCAATCCTGTTTCTTACCCTCCGGGTCAAGTATTATAAGCATCAAATTAGTATGTATTTATTAAATTATGCCATTTCGATTTTGCCTCTCTGACCTGGAGGGACCTTGATGGTGGCTAACAGCATAATAACATAAAAAGAGTACATTAGCAGCAATCATATCCATAGCAAAATCAGCACAACAAATCAACACATTTATTCAAGAATGCCACAAATAAGCCATCGGACACCCTATAGCTGAAACATTCAGATAACAATAATTCCCATTGGGAGCCAGGCTTTGGAAAGGCAGATGAAGCAGCTCTGGAAGATTGCTTGGTTGATTTCCTTCTACTTCTTTGGGATCAGAACCACTAGCCCAAATTGTTCGATTTATCCAACCTTACGCTACAATGATGCCACAGAATAGCAATAGCAATAGCACTTAGACTTATATACCACTTCATAGTGCTTTACAGCCCTCTCTAAGTGGTTTACAGAGTCAGCCTATTGACCCCAACAATCTAGGTCCTCATTTTACCCATCTCGGAAGGATGGAAGGCTGAGTCAACCTTGAGCCTGGTGAGATTCAATCTGCCAAACTGCTGGCAGCCGGTGATCAGCAGAAGTAGCCTGCAGTACTGCACACTAACCACTGCACCACTGCGGCTCATTGCTTGGAACGCTTGGAAACATACCAGATAATCAAGGAGAAAAGAAGGAAGCCATATGGTGATGGAACAGCAAAAACCTGGGTAGTTGAGCTTAGGTTTTGTTTTGTTTTTTATAGTCAGTGGCACTGAGGATAAGACCACTGAAAGCAGCAAAACAGAAAGGAAACCATGGTGCTGGCCAAAAAGGAGAGTGGGAGTAAAATCTCAGCTCACTGCCAGGTTAATTCTAGAAAAAGGAAGCATCCAAGACAAAGAAGTAGAAGAGAGACAGACCTGTGCAAATGAAATGGAGAGGTAGAATACCATGGCTAGGAGGAATAGCAGAGAAGCGTGAGGTTGAGAAGTAACTAGGAATACAAAGAATTGTATCCACCTTGGTAAAAAAAGGGGGGGGGGACTGAAAGCCTGATTAACATTCTGTTTTTTCTATACTAGTGCAAATCTCCTCCCAGTTCTTTGAAGGAAATCTTTGGTTTGGATTGTGTGATATTATTTAATAACCGAATAAAAGAGTTGGAAGGGATCTTGGAGGAAAGCAGGAATCTCTATACCGGTTTGCTCGCACAGAGAGGGCCTCCTCAGGGTGCCGTCGGCCAGACAGTGCCGGCTGGCAACCCCCAGGGGTAGAGCCTTCTCTGTGGCAGCACTTGCCCTCTGGAATGACCTGCCCCCTGAGATACGCATGATATCAGACCTCCGGACTTTTTGTCAGGCCCTGAAAACACACTTATTCCATCTAGCCGGGCTGGCTTGATCCCATCCTCTCAGTTTTAATTGAATTCGGTTTTAATTGGGTTGTTTTAAATTTTGGGCCAAAATTATTTAATTGTTTTTTAAACTGTTTTTTAAATTTTATATGCTATGTTTTATCTCGGCTGTACACCGCCCTGAGTCACGCAGGAGAAAGGTGGTATAGAAATAAAATAAAATAAATAAATAAATAAATAAATACCAGTGATGGCAAACCTTTTTGGTACCGAGTGCCCAAACCGGAATGTGCTTACGCTCCGGAGAGCCAGAAACCTAAAGACTAGGTGGTCTTTGGGTTTCTGGCACTCCAGCGTGTACAAACACACGCTGGAAACCAGAAGGGCAGCTGGAGATGGCGCGCGTGCCCACAGAGAGGGCTTTGTATGCCACTTCTGGCACGCATGCCATAGGTTCGCCATCATGGCTCTATACCATTTCAGACAAATGGTGGTCCAATCTCTTCTTAAAAACCTCCAGTGTTGGAGCACCCACAACTTCTAGAGGCAAGTTGTTCCACTGATTAATTGTTCTGTCAGGAAATTTCTCCTTAGTTCTTGGTTGGTTCACTTCTTGATTACTTTCCATCCATTGCTTCTTGTTCTGCCTTCAGGTGCTTTGGAAAATAAAACCCTTAAAGATTTTGAGTAGGACATGGGATCATTTATTCTGAGTATGGAAAGCAATCCCTTCAATCCTAGTAATGCCTAACTACATGAGACACAACACATGTTGCATTACAGAAGCATCTTTAAAGGAGAGGTACTGGTCATGGATTACAGCAGAAAGTGGATAAATCTGGTCTTTTAGAAAAACATCTACCACAGAGGCTGCCATTTAAAAGTAGGTGAATAATTAGCAAGAAATCAGAAAGCAAAGCTTAGCATCTATTACCGCTATCTACCTAAGCAGCTTTTTTTGTCTTCTGATGCTCATATTCATGGGCTCAGTTAAGCACCTTACATGCTTTAAATGGTGATCTCCAACTCTATTGCTATGGAATTTAATTACCTGAATCTCTATACAGGCTGGGTGATCTGTATTCAGGAAGGAGCCTTATCAATATCTTGGCAAACAAAGAGCTTTTCATATGTTCCTGCCTAAGAGACAATAATCGCATCTGTGTTTCAGGACTAGTACTGACGAAAAGCTATATTTTTCAGTTTGATGAAAGAGAATTGCTCAAGAAATTTATTACAAAGAAGATAAATTCTTGTGGATGAAATGTAGTGTTCCATTTGCATGAGAGTGTCTGTCTATTGTTGTAAAATCATATTTCTAACAGTCTGCAGTCTGGCTGGGTTGTTACACTCACATTCATTTCTAAAGGAAGACACCATGCACAAATTTCTCTCCATTGCTATTATTATGACTGATCACACAGTCAACCAGATATTTAGGCTGGATTTTGTCTACTTACCAAATCCTTCCCAAGGATCTAGGATAGGAAGATGTTGTTGGTTAATAATATTAAAGACATTGCCACAGGATGTAAAACTGTCTTTTGCAATTGACTGATGGAGAGGAGGAGGAGGAGGAGGAGGAGGAGGAGGAGGGGAACCAAATAATGTGAAATCAAAGCTGCCAGTTCATTAGTTGATGTTGATTTTGATCTTCATTCACATCAAGTTTTTCCCAAGAACTTAGGAAGTTGCAAAGTATTGACATAATATATGCAGATCCAACCAGTGTGGGCTTTTGTAACTGACAGTTGAACACTTTGTTCATCTTTTAAATGAACATTTAATGTTCGTATTTTCTAAGTAACATCCCACAATTAAATCTGGTGTGGCATGCACCAAGGCTTTATCAGTTTGTATTTGGAAATTGCACAATATTTTAACCTGCTAATTTTTTACTACTTTTTCCACTATATGTTCCCACTAATTTTTCATTACTGGCGAATTACAACTTTTACAGATTGTATTATTACTTTATGGTTCATCGCACAGTCAGTTAATGTTCAGACCGAAACATTTGGCATCTTTGTCCATCTATTGAATCCTTCCCAAGGACCTGGGATAGGTAGATGTTAATAGCCGATGGCATTAGAGATGTTACATCACAGGATGTAAGCTGTTCCAAGTAAAGCTGCCTTTTGCAATTAACTGATTGTGAACTTGTCAATATATCCAAAGATAGTCAAGTGGTGCTCCAGTTGTTTATAGGATTGCACCCAAGGCACCTATTGATACTAAATTTGCTTTCTTTTGCCACAGTCAAAAATAATTGGAGAATGTTTACCTCCCAACTAAAACTTGTCCACCTTTTGAAGGGTTCATATATTTCTTGGTAGTATTCCTCAATGGGGAATGCCCCTTACACTTTTCTTTTTAATCCCTTGCCAACAGCATTCATTGCATCTTTCTTTCCATATTGCAACAGCTCTTAATTTATCGTTATGTGACCTGTTATAGTGGCAATGCAGAATGAAGATCGTTGTTATTTCAAGGAGTTAATTGATATATTTTGATTTCTCCTTCATTACAAGAGAAGTCTAGAAATTTAGAGCTCATTCGGAGCTAACCTACTTGTTTTCTTTTATTATTCTTGGTTACTGAATAAAGAAGGGTGAGGAGTCTTCCTGTAACTTTAAAGATTTCCCCACTGTGAAAGTCTCAGACTTTTGATTCCCATCCCAAAATCATGTACTTTGGTATACCCCAAAGTCATTTACAAAGCTCAAGATCAGATCTTGCAGTCTCCTGACGATAGCAGGGCCTGGTGCCCAGTTTTGATCATAACTGTGGGGTTGTTGCTGTTTGTTCAGAGCTTCTGCACAGAATCCAACACTAGGTACTGTAGAAATTAGCTACCCTTGGGGTATCTCTGCTGTCCTTATGAGCTCCTGGCAGCTTTTAAGAGATTTGGGTGTCATCTTGCTTGGTATGCATGCTTTTTATGTTAGGCTTTTACATCTGTTTGCTTGAGCTAATAATAAAGCCTACAACCCCTTTATTTACTGAAGTGTTCATTGTCCCTGGATCTAAAAGCACCAACTGCCTCAGCACCTGATCACTTGGCAAAACACCTCTGCATAGCAGATGATATTGGCCATCCTGGATCTGACTTGGTTTTGATCGGTGTCTTCCTTGTGACATGCTGCATGGCAGTTCTTTCCTTCGGTAGCTGGTATCCAAACCTGATTTGGTGGTTTCTTTGCTTTTCACATGCTCAGATGCCTACATATTTCCTAGGCATCCAAGGCATCCAAATTCCATTCAGCTATTTTTGCCAGTGTTACATTAACACAGTAGTGCTCCTGGTTCCTGTAGTCTGCAATTTTTTCTCTGGAGTTCCATAACTTGGATGACTGAGAATCTCTACAGACTATAGAATTCCAGAGAAAGAAAAGAAAACAACAACAACTACTGCAGACTACAGGAACCAGGAACACTACTCAGGTGACCCTGAGGACACAGATAAACCTCCAAGTGCTTCAAAGACCCTCTAAAAGGATGCAAATGATCAGCTGTCTGCAAGGAATATAAATCCTTCCATTCCCCAGTGTTCTGTCAGAGTTAAAGAAGCTACTTGGATGAGAAACAAAATGTCTTCAAAGAAAAAACAAGAAAGTCCAGTTGCCTCCTGAAAAAGCACCTTTGGGACAACCATGACCTGGATGACTGAGAATGTCTACAGACTTTTAACATCATCTTTTTTTTATTACTGCATCTGCTTAGACTGTTCTCCCCAAACAGCTGCATAACAATGAACTTCTAACTTCATTCCGATCCTCCACAAGCCCTATCTTTTAAAGAAATTCTTCCTTACTGCATCTGAGCTAATGTAGTTCCCTGAGATAATCTTATGTTTGCCCTGCCTCCACATCCCTCTCCTTTCCCTGTATTTTCTTATTTGTAGGATTTTAGGTGAGATCCTTTACACAGGAAACTGCCCTTTTCTAAGTTGCATGTTGGAATGACAGCCTTTCATTTTAACTGCTTTAAATTATATTAGTTGGGATGACTCAAAGTGCAAATCTAATTAGCTGCTCCATATAAGGGTTGCCTAGCAACCAAAACCAAGATTTTTGGTTTATAACCTTTGCTTCCATGAAGAATAGTGTGGTGGGAATGGTTTTAGACACTCACATACACGTACACAAAGTTGTTCTCAAGTCTATCTTGACCTCCTTTGCAGATTTTAGTTTTTTGAAACATGTTCTACTGCTGTAGAATCCTTCCTTCTGTTTTTCTTCTGAATCACATATAAGAAGCCATAGGGAAATGTTTTAAATTAATAATACTACTATAATTGTTAATTAACGTTCTGAATTTGGTCTCCTTTTCAGAAAACCTTACTAAGACCTGTGCAAAGTAAGCAGAATACCACCAGATGAGGACCTTAGGCACTCATACCTTAAAGCTTCACAATTTATTTTGAGAAGACTCTATGTTGCCCAAAGCGATTTTCATGGAAGATATATTTGCTGGAGGAGACATTAGAAGTGAAGCTCCAGAGCTCCTTCACTTCAGCACTGTTGAAACTGGCCCACATTTTTTCACAAAGTAGCTTTGAGAAGAACCTCCCCCCCAATTAAAACCCTAACCCAAACTGAAAGACAGAGGTGACTCTGAGTTGAGTTTGACTCTTGGGTCAAGTTTGACTCATGTGATTTGTTCATGCAGGGTTTTTTTAGCAGCAATACAGAAATATCTGCTAGAGTCTTCTTCTGGGAATTTTTCATCATTTTTCATTTTGTCTACATCCCTAATACTATCAATAGTCCCATACCACTGTACTTAACCAGAGTTAGATTTAATTTAGGTTAACTAGGTGTTGTCATATGCCAAACTAATAGCTTTATACTGGTGTAGGCTTCCCTAGCCATTATGTTGGGCAGCGTAGAGCTTCAGGAGTCAGTGACAATAGATTTCCTAACATTTCAGCAGGAACTTCAGTGGGCATCTTCAGAGACAAGGTAGAATCATGTACCATCTCTCAGAAAGAAAAATCTACACTTTTCAAACTGCTTCAGAGCTGTTGGAGAAACCATTTTATTGCATTCTGTTAAGATATTTAATTTAATAGCTGGAACCATACAGTGGATAATGGGCCAGAACACATAGTGGTAATTGATCAATTGGAGAGTGTGGGCTGATTGCATGAGGCAATCTATGTTATGATTGGTTGCTGCATCTAAAGGGGGAGTTTCCTTTTTTTCTCGCCTTTTTCTTCTGTGAGTTCTGTATACTATTCTGTGATTTACTGAAGGTTTACCTCATGATGTAGTAATGTGCCTATCTTATCTTCTGCAAATATAGATATTAAACATATTTATTTATATAAAACTACAAGTTCATGTCAGCGTCTCTGACTTCATTTGGATACCTGCTGTGCAATCCCTGACAGATCCTATATAAATCCCAGTGAAATTTCCACAGACCTTAATTCACAGGCAAACTCATGCACAAGCCTTGGAGACTCAAACATACCATCTGGAAAAATGGATCTGAAAACTTTTATTTATTTCAGTTTGTACTCATTCTTTCCACTCAAGGCAACTAATCAATAAGGAAGCAAAAGAGAGGGAGAAAGAGTGGGAGAGAAAAAGGGAACATTTATCATCTTCTCTTCCCCTGCAGAGAAAATCTAAGATTATGGCCCATTTTCTAGCATAGTCTGTAGAGAAAGAGTTAATTATCCATCTGAATTTGATTAATATTAATTCATTCAGTGAACACATACCTCATCCAAAGTGGTACTCAAGAATTGGGTACTCCAGTGAAAGGAATAATTTTCATCACTCACAGGGAAAGAAATGGCATGATTGTTAGATCTCCTCAATATTGGTGTCTTGTAATCACATTTATCTCAGCACATCAAAGAGTCCCAAGGTATAAAACAGGAATATTAGTCTGCAATATAATATTTTAGGTATCTGCAGGACATTGTTTCAACCTATTTATTATAAGAATGATGTTACTGTTATAACATATTCACTAGAGCTCAGCTGTAATAAACAGTGGTTTATTTTTAGGATCTGAGGACTCAGTATCATATTGCTATACTCAAGTCTTGGTTTATGTCAAAGTCCACATAAGACTTTAATTAGGATTTATACTGGGAAATGTGTTCATTTTGAAGAAGGATAGAACAAAATACAAGGTTGATAAAATGAGAAAATGAAACTGGAAGACATTCTTATAATCTGGTTGCTGAGATACAGTCTTCTTATTTTCTTTTTTCACAAATAACTCTACTGAATATTATTACAAATGCAGTAAGATGACATCAAAGAGTGTTAAAAGTGATGAACATTACAGAGCTCCTTCATAGGTGACAATTAAAAACGCTTTATTATTTAAAAAATGTACAAACCATACTTTGGCATAAGCCTTCCCAGAATAAGCTATAAGCAAACGTAAAACCATTTTAAAAATTAAACTTTCACTCCATTCCAACAGAAAAAACAAATCTGCTTTTCTAAATCCAGCTGTGACATGGATTGAAATGACTTTGAATAATCAATACCAGCCAACTCTACTTGGAATTGACAAGCCACAGTTCATCCCAACACCTCATCCTAATCCTTTTGCCATTGCAGCCTGAAGCTTCTCAGCATCTATAGGTAAAATAATTGAAAATGAAAGTGACTAAAAAACAAACATTCTAAGTTTCAACCCTTTCCTCTGTTTGGTCACCATGATAGTTTAATGTTCTGTGTAGAATATGCTAATCACAGTCCCTAATTTTTTCAATTCCCCTCCTTCTTCATCCTTCCTAGATCTGTAATGAGAAATGAAAATGCAATTGTACATTTGTTTTCCCTATCTCTTGGGCCTAAAAGAGAATGTGGCAGATATCTGTTTATCAGAAAACAAAGCAAAACAAAAGCAAGGGAGCCAGTTTGGTGTAGTGGTTAAGGGATCAGGCTAGAAACTGGGAGGGTGTGAGTTCTAGTCCTGCCTTACACATGAAACTCAGCTTTGGGACAGTCATGGTCTATAGACCAACTCACATTACAGAGTTGTTTTGTTGTTGTGGGGAAAAGTGGGAGAAGGAAAGAGTGTTAGGTGTGTTTGACACCTGAATTATTTACCAAAAATAATACAGGCAGAATAAAAACTTCGAAACAAGAATCTCCTTCACTGTTCCATGGAACGGGCTTGTGAAAAAAGAATCAACAAAATAGATATGCCATGGTCCAGAGGAGAAGCATATTTGAACATAAATGCATTGCTCCATTAGGGACAAAGGGATTTTATCCATTTCTCATGATCTCATGGTCAATCCAAGAAATATTGTAAATGACATGCCATTTCTGTAGAAATTTATGTATGGCTGTGAGCACAAGGCATGGAGGAAAAGAAAAGGAATTCTGAAAGGCCCCATGCATTTTCAACAGCACACTGAATTTTTAGGAAAGGACAAACAGTAAGTTTGTCAGATGTAAATGCCTTATTCTCCAATGTGTAAATAATGTATATATGGAACATCAGAGGTTAACTTATTCTTTGGACTTTAATGTATTCATAACTTACCACTCCCATTCCTAGCTCCACCCCTTGTATATATAAGGAGCCACCCTCACCATTCTCGTCGCTTCTACCTTGAATATTCAGTGAATATAGAATGCCTATCATAATTAAAAAGAAATATATTTAAAGCTCTAACTTCTATTATCTTTATTGAGTCTGATCCTGAAAATATTGCAACAAGCTGGTAGCAGAGGATGGTTAATTGACTCAATAAGTAATTAAAAATGTCCAAGAAAGATAGGCCCAACACCAGGGCCTACAGCAAAGAAATAGAAACTGATCAAGAGATGACCAACGAATCCACCAATGCGATTTCGAGAGAATCCGAAGAATACACCACTGAAGAAGAAGAACTAATGAGTGAAAATAATGACCAGAAAGAAATCGAAATAGAAAATAACGAACTCAGGTCAGAGATATTAAAGATACTAAAAAGCCAAAAGAATGATGAAAGTCTCATCGCGGACCTCCAGGAGATGCTGAAGAACAGCGGAGCAGCGAGAGAGAAAAACGTCATTAAAGAAAAACCCAAAGATCAAAAAATCGTAAGTGAGATGACTACTGAGAAAATAGTTGTTAAAAAGAAAAGATGTGATCCCGCGCGAAATTTTGAATGGCAGCCATCTTGGTTTCAACGAACTTCAAAAGAGAATGGAGCAGAGCCAATCAAAACGCTCAGTTCAAAATTTCTGGCGCGAAAAACACTATCAGACGAAGAAAGTGAGAAAGAAGTCTCAAACTCTTCAGATGATCCAAAATCAGAAAGTGAAGACGATTTAACAAAATCTCAAGTAAAATCAGCAATGAAAACGCTTTTTGCTGCTTTTGGGCCAAGACTGAAAATTACCAAGACATCTACGAAGAAGCAAGAAATCAAACCGGCGACTCAAGACCTGCACGCTCCCATCCTGACTTCGAAAGCGACGACGCCCGAGCCCAGAGAGCCATGCCGATTTCGCCCTACACCACAGACAAAATCGAATACCAACGCACACAAAAAGAAGAAAAGAACCGTCACCACCACCAGAACCCCAAAAACCGAGCCAGAGACCGACTCATCTGAGGAGGAGCGGATCGAGAGAGCTGAAAGGGAGAGAACCTTCCACGACGCCACCAAAGAAGAAATGAGCAACGCGCATGTGCGAAACTACGTAGACGACCCAGAAGGACTTGAACTGGCCAGAGAACCGCGCAGACTCATTGCAAGCATCCCAATGCCGTTCTGTAATTTCCTGTACTTGAGAGATCACGGACTGCCCCAGGTTGTAAGTAATGGACAGAATAATGTAGGTAACTTACCCAGTGACTTCCCAAAACTTAGAATTGATGGCATTAATTTACAAGAGTGGTATCAACAGCTTCAGGTTATTTTCATGAAAGAAAATTTACTATTCTTTATAACTAGCCCTCCAAGAAGACCTTGGACTTTAAAAATAGATTGTTTACATCATAGAGCATTTTTCATAATAATATCTAGCGTGTCTCCTGCAATGTATCATAGCATCAAACCAAACCTAACTGTATCAGAAATAATTCAATGCATGTTTAATCTATTTCACAGCGATAGCGTAGCTACAACCACAAGAATGTCTAAGGATTTCTTTTCCTCTAGAGTAAAACCAGGGGTTTCTATAAGTGAGCATTTGATAAATCTAAACAAAATAAGAGCTGAACTACAATTGAGGGGGGAAGTGATTTCAGATCAAACAATGAAAAGTGTCATTATCAATTCACTTGATCCATCATGGGATAGCTTTATGTCACACTTAGATACCATTAATTTGGGATATTTATCCATAGAAAGTCTATCTAACAAATTGATAGCAGAAGACAATTCAAGAAAAAATCGATCCAGTAACCAAACAGACCACAAACCTTTTAGGAAAGTAGTCTTTCAAGATAAACATAATGAGGCCTTTAGATGCTACAATTGTGGATCCAGGGAACATAGTAGAAGAGACTGCCCCAAAGTCTCAAGAGAGAGACATAGACCAGAATATAGGAGCAAATATAATTACAGACAATCTTCCACAGATAGACACAAATATAGAAGCCCACCAAATTACAAAGAAGGTAGAGGGGGTAGAGAAAATTCAAAAGAGAGGAAATCTGGGTCACTGAATGGGCTAAATAAACAAGACAGCACCAGAACACAGCAGGATGAGAATAACAATTGGCTTATTGATTCTGGTGCAACAAATCACACCACCAACAACAAAAGTATATTATCTTCATTTATAGAAGATAAGTTTGTGATAAAGGTAGCTAATCAAGAAAAGGTTCAAGTACTAGGCAAAGGAAATGTGACCTTACCTGGTCTAGGGAAAATAGAGGGGGTATTATTAATCCCAGAAATACCTCACAACATACTAAGTGCCATAAAATTAAGCAGAGAATCTGATATCAATATAGTTTTCTCAAAGGGGAAAGCAACTATAGAAAAGAACAAAACAAATGTAGGTACTGTAATGATAAAAGGAGGTCTACCCTATCTGATAACTAAAGAAAGATGTTTACATAACATTGATTCAAATATGGAAGATTGTATTGAAGCAGATGATGAAAATGTCAGTAACAGTGACAATGATGAGTGTAGAATAACTCATGATCACAAAAATACATACAAGGAAAAGAAACCAAAAATAGGTAAACCAATTCATGATGAGTGTGCTCACATCTTACACAGGAAGTTAGGACATGCAAGCTTTCCTGTAGTACAAAAAATGACTGAACACGCAGAAGGTGTCAAAATAAAAAATTGTGAAAATTATTTGGAATGCTCAGTATGTAAGTCCACCAAACTAAAAACCAGTCCCAGACCAAAAAAATCTAACAGATCAACTAACAATATTTTTGATTTGGTACATATGGACTTAGTTGGTCCATTAAGTCCCTCAATTACCTATAGAAAACGTTACTTCCTAACAATAGTGGATGACTACAGCCGATATGGTTTTGTTTACACATTAAAGCACAAGGATGAAACATTTCAGAAATTTAAGGAATTCTACAAACGTATAGAAACACAACATAATATCAGAATAAAGCAAATTATGACAGATAGGGGATGTGAGTTCATGTCTAAAGAATTCTCCCAATGGTTAAAGGATAGAGGAATGTTACATTTCACGTCCAATCCTTTTTCTGCATTTCAAAATGGAGTTGCAGAGAGGAAAAATTCCACACTACAAACCATGATTAGGTGCACATTAGAGGATGCTGGTTTAGGCAAACAATTTTGGTCAGAGGCATTACATTATTCAAATTACACTCAAAATAGAACCTGGTCCAGTATTGTGAATAAGACACCATATGAGGTGATGTACAATAGAAAACCCAAATTATCACACATGCACATATTTGGAGTCACTGCAGACGTACACATACCTAAACAATTGAGGAGAAAGGGAGAAAACGTATCCAGGAGATTAAGATTCATGGGATACGAAACTGGAACCAAAGGGTACAGATTTATTGATAGTAATAACAAATTTATAGTATCCAGAACAGCTGTGTTCCATGAACAGGCCAATTGGTCAAAATTGCACCTTAATGAAATATTTCCTAATAAATGTAAAGATACGATATCTTGCGAGGAAGGAACAACAGAAAATCAAAATATTAACAAAAGTAAGAACAAAACCAAAACTTGGACTAATAGTCAGCATAAAATAAAGACAGACACATTAACAAAAAAGGAAGCTAGATATTTGCATGATAACCATAGCAAGCCTGAAAGAACTATTAGAAACAATAGAAACCAAATACCAAATAAATACAAAGATTACATAATGCATATGAATGGAGAACAAATAACACCTAATACATATGAAGAAGTATTGAAACTTCCACATGAAGAAAGAGAAAAATGGGAACTAGCTATGGAAAAAGAGATGGAAAGTTTACAAGGATTAAATGTATTCACACCTGCGATCGCACCTAAGGATAAAACAATTATAGGTACCAGGTGGATTTATAAAATTAAGAACTTAGAAGGAGGCAATACCTTATACAAGGCTAGACTAGTTGCACAAGGCTATGCACAAAAATATCCAGAAGACTATACTGATACATATTCACCCACAGTGAGAACAGAGAGTGTCAAAACAGCCCTTGTAGTAGCATCTGCACTCAATCTGGACGTATTCCAATATGACATACAGACCGCATACTTACATGCAAAATTAGATAAGGAAATATATGTAAGAGCACCACACAGTCAATACACTAATAAGAACGAAATTTGGTTATTAAATAAGAGTCTGTACGGATTAAAGCAATCCGGCAAAAGATGGTACGATTGCTTGGTAAAAGTACTTAAGACCATGGATTTCAACGCCACCACTGCTGATAACTGTTTCTTTGTAAAAAAGAGTAATGATCATATTGAATTTGTATTAATTTACGTGGACGATATTTTATACATTGGAAAGCATAAAGAGAGCAGGGAAATCTTTGTAAATAAGTTAAATGAACACTTCTCACTGAAATCTCTGGGTAAAGTGAATAAATACCTTGGTGTGCAAATTAACAAAACTAAAAGGGGATTCAAACTTACACAGAAAGATAAAATCATCGAACTCCTAAACAAATGTAACTTAAATAATGCTAAAACCTGTGACACCCCTATGCAAACTGATTTTCTTAGAAACACTGATGAATCTTCCCCTGAGTTTAAAGACAACACATTTTACAGATCAGTTATAGGTTCACTCCTTTATATATCTAATTGGACTAGGCCAGATATTGCATTACCTCTCAATCTATTGTCAAGATATGTTAGTAAACCAACCTTGTATCATTGGGAAGCTGTCAAAAGAATTCTAAGATATCTGAAGGGTACATTAGATTTTTGTTTAATGTTGGAACCCAATAATGACAGAGAACCAAAAATTACTTGTTATGCTGATGCAGATTGGGCTGGTGATACATCATGCAGAAAGAGTACTTCTGGTTATGTTTTTCTATTGAATGATTGTCCAGTTTACTGGTATACTGGTAAACAAGAACTAGTAGCCACTTCTACTACAGAAGCGGAATATGTTTGTTTGTCCAAGGCTGCAAATAACCTTGTATGGTTCAATGATCTGATCACTGATGTTTGGAAGAAACCCACCTTACCATTTATTATGCATGAAGACAATAAAGCGGCCATTGAAATATCCAGATCCGATGCAATTGGACAAAGGTCCAGGCATATTGATATAAAGTTTAAGCATGTGAGACAACTGTCTCAAGACGGATTCATTAAAGCAATACATTGCGATACTTCTGAACAATTAGCTGACATATTAACAAAACCCTTACCTTCTAAACAACACAAATATTTAACTTCTAAATTATATGTATTATATTGTCCTGAATCAGAATGTAATTGGTGTTGTGTAACGAACCGGCATTTAGAGGGGGATTTGTCAGATGTAAATGCCTTATTCTCCAATGTGTAAATAATGTATATATGGAACATCAGAGGTTAACTTATTCTTTGGACTTTAATGTATTCATAACTTACCACTCCCATTCCTAGCTCCACCCCTTGTATATATAAGGAGCCACCCTCACCATTCTCGTCGCTTCTACCTTGAATATTCAGTGAATATAGAATGCCTATCATAATTAAAAAGAAATATATTTAAAGCTCTAACTTCTATTATCTTTATTGAGTCTGATCCTGAAAATATTGCAACAAAGTTGATTTCATTCAGTTTGCTACAGCCCTACTGGGAAAGGAAAGCCTAAATCCTCTCTCATTACAATTCATGGTGAAATTATTTTATATTGGTAATCTGGAAAGCTATAAGCATCTACTTTTCTATACCTTCTTTCAACTGTTCATTTTTAACTAAGCATTTATCGTATTCTCCCATTAGTATAAGGCTAAACTTTGTGTTATTTTAATTGGTGTTTCTATCTGCTTTTTTTTTTTTTTGCATTGTTTGCCTTACAGCTTTTTACAGATTTAATTTTTTTAAATGTCCATCACTTTAAAACATTCCAGAGCTGAGCTGAATTTTTATGCTGCGCTCTTGAAGCTGCAATCTGCATTCCTGATGAAAAAAACATTTGACAAGCAGCTAGAGATCCTGAAAAAAAAAAAATCAAAAGGAAGGCTGTGCATTTTATTCAAACCCTAGACATTAATCACAGCTTAGGTAAAGCTGGGCTCAAGTCCCTAAAGTTGTCAGATAGCAACTCAAAAGCTCCAGGCAACTTAATCCCCACTGTGTATACTAAAACATTGTTCATGAAATTTGATTAAATCAGAAAGTTAAGCAAAATGCACCTAAAGGCACGGAGAACAGTGAACATCAAACAATCCTGAGTATGCAATGAGAGCCAGCTTGTGGAGGTGGGGAAAGCACATGGTGCGCTAACTGAAGCTTACATAATTTCTGCTCTAGTGAATCATGCCGTTCTTCTATGAATGTATTGCTTCAGCATGAATGGAATTTAATAATATTGGGGAAACTCTAATTCCCAGAATTCCCCTTATAGAAAGTTAGCACTCACCCCTCTCCTAGAAGAATGAAATATTTTGAGAACTATTAAAAAGGCAGAATATTATATTTCCCTAAAGGAGAAACATGCTCTTGGACAGCAGCCCCCCCCCCCCACATCTTTCTTAATAGCTCCAGCAGGACTGGGCCACTCTATCTACAAGACAGAAGACATTCAGCCTTAGGGTGATAGGATCATCCCTCACTGAAGATCCAAACCAGAAAAGCTATTAAGCCACAATAGGAATTGCACAAGAAAGCCCCTTCATTACATCAGCCAAAGCTTCAACCAAGCTTGACTCAGATAACCTACAAAATCAGCTATGACCCCTGCATAGCCCAATGGGAGTCTGACAACAATCAATAGAATACATGCCCTTGCTACAGGAACAGGAAGCTCAAGGGCAAGGCCCAAGAGTGTGTATAAATAACTCTCACTCTCCACTCCATGTGTTCAATTGCACCAGGACCATGTGCTTGATGGTTCTGCTCCATCATTAAACCATCTTTCCAATCAGCCTCCATGTTTCCAGTGTCTTTCTCCCCACTTGGAACTGAACCAGATAGATATTTCTTCCAACACCCTCATCAACAATCCAAGAGGTTTCAAAGTTGTCAGGTTGAGGAAGGCTGATACAGGATATGAAGAATGGATCTTCCACCCTGACTTGTATCGTATTGATATTTTTTGCTCCTAACAATGTTGCAAAAAGAAGTCTCTGGATGTCACTGGAAATAAAGAAAACAAGCATCACAATATGAAAAGGTAACCTTTTTTTTATGTTTTATGTTATTTGCCAAGAAGCAGCTTTTTTTTAAATAAATAATGTTATGCATCAGATTTGCCCAAAGTCTGGATTTCAAAGGAAAGTTGGAATACAGATAGCCCTTGCTTAATGACTAGTCATTTAATGACCATTTCAAGTTACAATAGGCTCAGTAAGAGTATTTGTGTCTTGTGAAGCACTTCCAGTCATCATAAAATGTCAGGTTGGCCATATGATCATATTTGGGGCATTTGGCAATCAGCTCACATTTATAACTGGTTGCAACATTCTGCAGTCACATGGACCATGATTTATGACATTCTTGCTGTTTTCCAGCAGAAAATGGAAAAAATCCACCCATTGGATATAATGGATTTACTAAAGAATACACCTTGTTTAACAATGGTGGTGACTCACTTTACAACTATTATAAAAAATAGTCATAAAATTGAGACAGCTTACATGGTAACCCACTTCATGACTGTCTCAACTTACAACCAAAATTTCAGGGCCAATAATGGTCATAAATCAAGGACTACCTGTATATATTTATACACTAGGGTTAGGGAAGGTCACATATACACATTATGGTTCAACTTGGAACAATTGAAAGAACTTGAAGAATAAGAAATATGTGAGAAGCTGGCTAAACATTATAGGAATATATTTAGAAAGACTACAACATTGTACGGGATTGAACCAATGGAACACATAGGCTTTGGTCATTGTGATATGTAAATGAAGAATCTCCAAAAAGAAGTTGCTTTGCTAAAAGAGCAGGTCTATGTGATTATCAAACACAGAAATGAGGAAAGGTACTGATGCAGAAGTACTACCTGGAAGGTCTGAATTCAGAATTTACGATACCTAATAGCTACTTAGTTTTCTTTCTGTCCTTAAAACATAAACTTTGAAACATCCCTCAGATTTCCTCTGGGAGTGAGACAGATTCTGTCTCAAGAGTTACATCAATGTCCAATGCAGCAACTTCTTTAATTACCATGAAACCAAAGCCAAAGTATTACCTAGCGATTGGTTCCCTTCCTGAGCCCTACTTTCTACTTTTTTTTTTTTCCATGAACCATACAGATTCAATCTGTCACTTTTCTCTATAGGATTTTTTTTTATTTGATTTATATGCTGCCATTCTCCGGAGACTCAGGGCAGCTTACAATGCATTAAGCAATAGCCTTCATACTTTTGTATATTTTATACAAAGTCAGCTTATTGCCCCCACAATCTGGATCCTCATTTTACCTACCTTAGAAAGGATGGAAGGCTGAGTCATCCTTGAGCCTGGTGAGATTTTGAACTTGCAGTAATTGCAGGCAGCTGATGTTAATAACAGTGCTTTAGGATTTGATACTGGGAATCCGAAACAACTAGACATAAAGACATGCGATCATTCTGTTAATTCCCACAACACTGTCATATGCCTAAGGATATCTAACCATGTAACAGGGCTGTATTGTGTTGCCACTATCCTTCTCATCTTCTCATTTTTTGCTTCTTCTCATCTTCCTTATCTTTCCTACTACTTTCTCTTATTAGTACCTTATGACTTATCACTTGTTTGTCTTATGATTTATGATTGTATCTTATGGTTTATGATTGTATCTTATGATTTATAATCTATGACTTATCGTTTTGTTGTTTTTATGTACACTGAACGCTTATACACCAGAGACAAATTCCTCATGTGTCCAATCATAGTTGGCCAAAAAAGGATATTCCACTTCCAACCCATCCTTTCTGTTTGCATCTCTTGCCTTCACAATCCAAAACGGCACATTTTCATTCCATGTTGTTTCAACACTATGTAGTGGCAACACGTAGCTGGGCCACTGAATAATTCATCACTGCCTAATCTCCATTATAAACAGTCCTTAAAACAAGCATTTAGAGCTCAGTTTGTATATAGGCAGTAACATTTGCTTCAACTAAATGGATGGGGAAACAGGAAGATAAATGCCTCATGAATAATAACACTTGGTAATGAGTGGAATCTCCACCTATATCTGTATTGTGGAATACATGGCTACACTGTTAAACACCATAAATGGAATAATTTCCTTCTTTTAATCCACAAATAAGAACTTTTTGAGTCCCAATGATCCAATCTGACAACCAAATCACCTTAATCTTTTTATGGAAAGAGATAAACTTTATATATAAACCAGACCCTGACTAAATCTGTCTCTAACATGGGGGATACACAGTGTGCTGCTTGAAAATTTGGAAGCTGTACATATCCGGGAAAACATAAGGGCTACAGTAAATATAGCAATAAAACAAGAAACCATAGATAACTGTGGATTGAGTACAAAAGTACATGAACAGAGTAGAAGAGGGAAGTTGGTGGCTGATCATATACAGTGAACAAATGAAGATCTAATCACAGTGGTGGAAGGGGAAGGACAAAAAGTCATGATGATATGGAATTATTGAATTCCTCAAAAAATGAGATGAGTTTTCCACTGAAGCAATAGCAGACTGAAGATGACTTCACTTTTTGCAGAACCAACAACCACAGCAGAATAAGGAGCTGGTAAATAAATCAGTGCTTCAAAATCCCTCCCTGGATAAAAAGGAACAGCTGGGATAAGCATAAGTTCTCCAAACAGATGCTCCCTAAAAGGAGACTATAAAACAGCAGTCTTCAGTAGATTATAGAACTCTGGGAACTGCGGGCTTTGACAGCCGCAATTTGGGGTCTTCAAACAGATCTTGGATTCATCCATTTCTTCTCTTAATTGCCTAGGAAATGATCTGTTAGCTGTTTTTTTTAATGTTTAGAACCTTCAGAATGACAAGCTTCCTGACACTGAGTCCTCCCTCAATCCTCAGCAAAAGTAGTTTCATGTAAGTTTAAGAACTCAAAATCATTGTTTAAAAAATAAATAAATAAATAAACAGTAAAATGGTGGTTAGAATGTTGATTTTGGAAGGTTACAAATGGATTAAGGGAAGGTTGCAAATAAGTCTCTGAAATTAATTATAAGAATCATGGGTTGTTTAAAATCCTATTAAAATATTGTACATGTGAAGATTTTGCAATCAAGTCTAAGAAATCTTCCTGTGGGAAAATGTTGTGGATTAGAGAAAAACATGATAAGAGGAGACTTTGAAGGATGGACACAAGAGGCCATCAGAAAGAGCTAAAGATTATAATTAAAGGAGAAGAGACCCACTAACACAGATTGGTGAAATATATATTTTTACTTGCGAAGAAGTCAAGGATATTTGGCAACAATGCTCTCAGAAATTTCCCTTGTTTCTCTGCTCCCATAAAGATGGGTTTAAAAGAGGAGACAGAAGAGGATACTGTTGAGAATGGGGCTGTTTTGGGATATGTGTTTAAAGTGACAAGATACAAAACTGATATGGGAAAAGATGTTACTGTCAGGCTCCAAAAACCAAGAAAGATAGGCTGAGATTCTTTTAAGCAGTTTCTCACCTACATGTAGAAATTGTGCCAAACTAAAGCAGACTACTTGTACCATTAAACATACTGTATACACTGAGAATTTCAAGGAAGTAGTTGTTTTAATTATCTTTCTCTCAAACAAACTATCTAAATTTTACTGCCTTTTGCTCCTCAGGAATCAATCCCACTCTCCTGGGAATCCAAACTATACTCCACCAGTTACACAAGACGTACAAATTAAACTGGCTGTTTTTCAATAATTAAAAGGGATACACAAGCAATAAAACAGAAGAATGACTTGGACAACTTTATCTTAGGCTTATAAAAGAGAAGTTTTACTCATGATAGAATTCCTGAGAAAAGACAAAGAGAAAATGGAAAAATAAAAATCAGTTTTGGGGATATTATTTAAAAGTAATAATCATCAAATCATCAAGATTTTTAAAAGCATAAAGAAGGCATATGAAGTTGGCTTATTTGATCAGAGTTTAAAAATATGTATGGCTTTTAGTAGTTGTTAATAGGCTTTTTTTGACCAGGACTAAATGACAAGAATTTAAAGATTTATATATAGATAAGATATAAGAAAAAATATATTTTTGTTAAAATACAGATTACATAATATAAATACATAATTATTAAAAATATTACAATTAAATGAATTAAAACATTATATTTAAATATAAATTAATTTCTGAAGGGATTAAATATTAAAATTTTTAGTATGTTACTATTTCTGGTAGATCTTAATGGATTTTTTTCTTTACTAAATTCAAATGATGAGGGTTTGAAATTTGTTTATAAAGAGGACACAAGATAAGAGAAGAATTTTTTTGTTGTATATTTAGAGAAAATTATAAATTATTGTGTTAAAGGTAAAGCAAAGAAATATGAAAGTCATGATATGTCACGTGACGATGATGTGACGATGCAAGTTTAACATCCTTGTTATAACTAGAGCTTTAGTTAATTTCTTTCCTCCCTTTTTTCTCTTGCTTGTAATTTCTTTTTATTTCCTATGTTTAATTCTTTTTTTTTTGCACTTTGCATAATATTGTTTCTCCAAAAGGGTATGATATGATGGATGTGTATACAGTTCACATCTGGATGATACTAATTTAAGGAACAGTAATGTAAATCTATGTATTTCTACGTAGTGAAGAAGTCAGTGCAAATAGCCTGACATTTTCAGTGAACAAAGAAAAATGACTATGAATTGCCAAGTGAAGGAGGGCTGCAGCCTATTCTCCATCTAAATGGCACTTCCCAAATCTGAAGTTGAGGAAGGAGGGGGGGAAGCAGAAATAAATCTTCACATAGAGCATTGTTTGTCTTGTCTGATAAGATTGATTGTTTATAGTGTAAAGAAAAAACAGGGCCAGTGTAAAACAAGCTTTCATTGATTGTTGAGAGAAAATTGACTTCCTGAAGAATTTCAAGTAGCTTTTGGATCAGAAGCAGAAACCCACCTCATGTCAGTAAGCACCACATGATTGAGGTCTAGAAAGAGGCCAGAGAACTTCAGCAATGTCATGTTTATTTCATCTTTTCCACAAACTGGCCTAGGGAGATATATAACTGGTGGTGAGGCACTAAATAACTATTATGACTAGCAGCCTATCCCTAGTCCCCTTTCAAAATCATTCTTTTACTAACCATATTTTAGTAACCATATTTCTAATCACCTTTAAAAAACTTCCCAGGTTGTTAGCCTTCAGTGTATCATAGGACATGGATTCATCAATCCATCAATCCATCCATCCATCCATCCATGGAATTTATATGACAACCCACCCATCCAAATAAATTGGGCATTGAATAATGCAGGAAAAAAACAAACCTAAGACATTCCATTAAAATAAGGAAAAACAAAATATGTCCAGGTTCAATAAAATTTCCATAATCACTTGCACCCATGCCAGAACTCCTATAATTAACATCTCAGTGACCAAGAGTTTTCTGGACTGGACTTTCTGGTTTAGTTGTGCGATGAGAAATAGGCCGAGGTTCTTTTTGCTATTCTTAGTCTCTCCCCATTTAGTTTATTTAGATGAACTCCGATGTTAATAAAAGAGAGAGAAAATCATTTGTGAAGCTTTGCTCACAGTCACCTATGGTTTAGTCATCTCCTGTTTGGATTACTACAATGCACTCTAAATGGGGCTGTCCTTGAAGATCATCCAGAAGCTGCAACTGGCCCAGAATGTAGTAGAAGCAGAACGCACATTTTTAAGTGGCCTGTGTGGGAGTTGCACTGTCTTCCAGTTGCTTTCTGGGTATAAGTAAAGGTCACATGGGGGCACATGGCCAGGTTACTTGTGAGACTGCTTCTCCTTGGGGTATCTGTCTGTCTTACAAAGATAGATAAGGTCGGCATGTCCAGTTCCCATCTGATTCTCAAAGGTGCACCTTCTCAGTGTCTGCCCTAGTCTTTTAGAATAGCCTCTCACCTGAGATCCAACATATCGGTACCCATTTTAGCCTTCCAGAGGGCTGTGAAGATCTTGCTCTTCTGCTGAGCTAGGATGAGGGGTGAAAGATGAGTCAGAGACATTATTATGCGGTTTTTCTGTCAAATCCACAATTAATTTTCTTCTACAGTCCATTTCAGAGGTGGGTTTCAGCAGGTTTTGACCAGTTCTGGAGAACCGGTAGCGGAAATTTTGAGTAGTTCAGAGAACTGGTAGTGGAAATTATGAGTAGTTTGGAGAACCAGTAAATACCACCTCTGACTGGCCCCACCCCCATCTATTCTCTGCCTCCCAAGTCCCAGCTCTTCAGGAAGAAATGGGGATTTTGCAGTAACCTTCCCTTGGAGTGGGGAGGGAATGGAGATTTTACAGTATCCTTCCCCTGCCATGCCCACCAAGCCACACCCACAGAACCGGTAGTAAAAAAACCCACCACTGGTCCATTTGTATCCCCACACCAGTCTCTCATTTATACTTTCTATCATTTTTTCCAGATATACAAAATAAGGGGGAGCGTGCAATATAGTGACCAGGACCAATCACAATATTCTGAACCTAATGCTACCCCAGAAATTTACATAAAAGTTTATAATACTGGCAATTTCCACTTTGATTCCTTTCCCACAAGTCTCAATTTTTCTCTTGGATTCCATTTTCATCAAAATATTTATGGATTCACAAGTATAAATTGAATTGATGAATTGCAGATCTCACTTAACTTTATGAGCTGCATGACTATAATGCAACATAAGGCTGCACAATTAATCAGCACAAAAGTGCAAATAACAATCTTTAGTTGGGAAAAGGCTTTCTCCCTTACTATGGCCAAAAAATATTGTTATTTTAAGCCCACCCAAAGCTAGTATGGCTCCTTAAGTGTATCAATCCATTTTCCTTCCCCTTTTAAAATCCAGGAGTTCATTGTTTGTTATGGGAGCCGAGAATAAAATTTTTGCTAACCTCTGTGGATGCAAAAGTTTTTTAAGAACATAGAATAATAGAGTTGAAAGGGACCTCGGAAGTCTTCTAGTCCAACCCCCTGCTCAAGCAGGAAATCCTATACAATTTCAGACAAATAGTTGTCCATTTTTTTTTGAGAGCCTCCAGTGATGGAGCATCCAAAACCTCAAAAGGTAAGCTATTCCATTGGCTGATTGCTCTCACCATGAAGAAATTTCTCCTTTTTAATTTTCTTTAATTTTCAGAAGCTTTTTTTAAAAGTTAAACTTTTTAAATCTTTTCTAAATGTTTTTTTTAATTTTCAGAAACTTTACCCTTTAAGAATCTACATTATTCAAGAGTCTATACAATTCAGGAGTTTGATATTTTAACACAATCTCACAGAGGTTATGAACATCTGGCAAAATCCTCTGGTGTTTCAGTGATTGATTGATTATTGCCATCAAGTTCACGTCTACTCTTAATGACTACATAGATTTTCTCCAGGATAACCTTTCCCTGGCTTAATCCTTCCAATGATGCATCAATCACCCCCATAACTGAGTCCACTCACTTTGCTGCTGGCCATTCTCTTCATCTCTTTCCTTCTAACTTTCTTAGCCTCAGAGCCTTTTCCAGAGCTACAGTAAGTCTTTGCATAATGTTTCCAAGTAGGATAATTTAAGCTTGGTTTTTTTCTGCCTTACGTGACAACTCTGGTTTGATTTGTTCAATGATCCATTTGATTATTTTCTTGCCTCTCCATTATCTTCTCCAATAAATTTCAAAAGTATCAATACTATTTCTAATTACTCTGAGGCATGTCAGAAAGAAGTAGGGGAATCCATACTACTTAACCTTGTTCTCCAATTTGTGAAGACAGAGAATGGATTCTGAGGCATAGTTGACAAACAGTAATTAGTTGGAGCCGATGCATGTCATTCTGCCTGTCTTGGTGAAAGAAAACAGAGAATAAAATCTGGTCATCTCAGTGATTGATCTTAAAGCTTAGGTAGAATTTCCCTTAAGGGAACCGTTTCACATGTTGTCTGATCACAGTACTATGATCAATATGCCTGCATTTCTACTGTTGCAATTTCTGTAAAGGTCTGCTTCAACTCCCTGGTAGCGAAGGGAGCCCTCATCCCTGAACACCACGGTGGCATGGCAGCCTCCCCAGCAGCGGCAGCAGTGGGAGAGACCCCCATAGAGAGATGCCGGGGTAAGAAATGCCCTGAGACAGGGAGATGGCGTGGCTGCACACAGACCAAAGGCTCTCCCATTCGATGTCAGATTTGATGGAGATTCCCAGCAACTGGGATTTTTCCTAGTCCAGGTTTTCACCTACAGGCAGCAATATGGAAATGACATCCCTACCAAAGAGGCTAAGGTCCAATTCGTCACTCTGGCCCCGGAGGGAGCTGCAGCAATGCCAATGCCCCCGAGCTGAGGAATTTTAACCGAATTTTTCATGACAGCCCTGAGACAGAAATTTGAAGATCCCCTGGCTGACTGGAAAGCCATAGACTCAACCGAACTGTGAGGCAATAGCGCCAACCAGTGGCTGAGTACACAGAGGAGTTTTGGGACCTGGCTTGCCATCTAGACTGGTCGGAGGAAATCCTTGTGAGCTGTTTTTTTTTTTTTTAAATTTGATTTATATGCCGCCCTTCTCCGGAGACTCAGGGCGGCTTACAGTGCGTTAAGCAATAGCCTTCATACTTTTGTATATTTTATACAAAGTCAGCTTATTGCCCCTACAAACTGGGTCCTCAATTTACCTACCTTAGAAAGGATGGAAGGCTGAGTCAACCTGCGAGATTCGATCTTACTTTAATTGCAGACAGCTGGTGTTAAATTACAGTGCTTAGTCTGTTGAGCTATCCAGGCTCCTGTTTCAAGGATGGCCTGCATGATGACCTGTATAATGCCTGTGTTGCCAGGGGGAGATCCCATTCATCTCCATGACTGGTGTGTGCTGGCTGAAGAGGTGGAGATTGACCAGAACTGTAACAAGTATCGTGGCAGCAAAGGGTGGAAGAGGTCACTCCCCCCCCCAGAAAGAAGGAGAGAGGCTGCCAAGGTCCAAGTTCAACTACAATGATCCTCTGCCAGCTTGAAGTGTGGGAGAGAGGGGCACCAAGCAGCAGAAAGCCGAGCAAATCACACCATCAAGAAAATGGAGACAACCCTGGCAGGGAAACCAGTAAGAGCACAACCCTGGGGAAAGGAGAGGGCACTAAGAAGCTCGGAGGTTGTGGAGTTCACTCCCTCCCCTCATAGAGAGGATAGAACTCCGACCCCACCTGTGGCAGATCAGGGCCAATGGACAGCGAGTCAGATGACGACCCCTGGTAAGTGGCCCAGTGGTGGGTTGCTCCCGGTTCTGCCTGGTTCTACCGAATAGGTAGTAATTTTAGGAAGTAGTTCTCTGAACCGGTAGTAACGGCAGCCAGGCTATGCCCCTGAACTGGTTCCCCGGTCGCTGCTTGCTCGCCCACCCAAAGCTGACCGGAGCAAAGAAGCCTATCAGCCGCCTGGCCACAGGGCGCCGAAAAGTCCTTCAGCCAGTGAGAAGAAAGCTGTGCATGTGCGAAGATGGCGGCAGCGACCGGAGGTCTTTCTGGCTCAGTCCCTTCACACAGGGTCACTTTTCTCCACACCTGAGAAAGATCAAAAGGCGCAGAGCAGCCTTTAATGACAAAGTCACCTAGACGAGGTAAAAGAAAACAAACCACTGAGGGAAGGAGCCCACCGAAGTTGCTGGCATTGCAGCCGCCCCCCTCCTCCCCACAGCTTGGACCTCCAAGCGGAAGAAGTCCTCGGCTGTTGCGAAGAAGCGGTAGCTCTGGGTGTGCCACGCTTGCTTCTTTCTCTTTGAGAGCCGCTTTGCAAACAAGGTGCAAAGCAGCTCTCAAAGAGAACAAAGCGGGCATGGCACACCCAACAGCCAAGGATGGAAGAGTTCGCTCAGGAGCGACGCCAGCAAGGAAGGTGGCTGGGTCGGAGGGAGGCATAGCCCGAGCTCTCTGGGATAGGTAAACAAATGTGGGGAGGCAACGAGGAGTGGACTTGGCCCTCTGCATGTTGCACCCCCCTCCCAGCCTTCGCCCACGCCTCTGTGTCACCAGCATCTCCTGAAGCCGCTGCTGTTGGAGCCGCGATAGGGACTGGGGCAGCCCAGTAGCAGCCATGAGCCGTGCTTTCCTCTAAGCACTGTGGGCAGCAGAGGGAAACAGGTGTTTCTCTCTGTGAGACTTGGAGGAAAGCACAACTCATGGCTGCTAAAGCACCTCAATCAGCTACAGCCCAGGCGAGCTGAGGAACTGTGGGGAGCCTCCCATGTGTTGCATCCCCCTCCCAGCCTTCACCTGCACCTCCGTGCCGCCAGTGTCTCCCGAAGCCACCGCTGTTGGAACCATGACAGGATGGGGGCAGCCCAGTAAGCTGGATGCCCGAAAATGGTGCGGAGGCACGGTGGGAAGGCTGGGAGAGGGTGCAACACACGGGAGGCTCCCTGCAGTTCCTTGGCTCATCTAGGCTGCAGCTGAGTCCACTGCCCTGAGCTGGTGGAGTGGGTTGCTCTGGCTACAACCATGAGGAAGGCCCGTCAGAGGCGAGAAGGGCACTTTTCGGCCAGGAAGGGCAACGGAGGGAAAGCCGAGATGACCACCGCCACCCCATGTGTCCCGACCTGGATATGGGGCTGGAGTGTCAAAAAAAAAGTTTCAAAAAGTCCCAAAAATTTTAGCCACCTTTTCGGTGGGCGTGGCTTGGGGGGGTCATGTGACTGAGTGTGTGAGTGATATCATGTTGGCCATGCCCAATCAGGCACGCCCTCCCCACCTAGCCACACCCACCGAACCAGTAGTAAAAAATGTTAGAACCCACCACTGAAGTGGCCCTATCGACCCCATGACCATGCTCATAGAATTAAAGCTCCCTGGGACTGGGCAGGGACCAAATGATCCAAATGCACCCTTCAAAATTTTGAGATAAATTGGACTCCCCTATCTGAAATTATTTGCGGTGGGGCACCATGTAATTGGTAGATGATATGTAGGAATAGTTGCTTCCTAGTTCACGATGTGGCCCACTCTAAAACAGTCTCCCCCTTCTTTGTCCTCATCTTCTAACATCGTCAGCTCCTCTTTCCATCCTTTCTGATGACTGCCTCTCATGAAGGTGACTCCTTTTGTCCTCCCTCACCAGTCGTCCTTCTTCCCAATGCCTATGGACCATCTAGGCTTATCAGGGTCTTTGAGGCTGGCTGCTTCCTCACTCCATCCCTTGAAGCTTGTTGTCATTTGGACTTTGGTCGAGGCATCGCCCCAGCACTCACCCTTCTCATGTTTGTCTGCCTTGGGTTGACATTGTTTGCAAGGTCCCCACAGTAGGACAGATGCCTCTCCGGTTTGACCAGTTCACAGACTTCGCCTAATGTAAGGGTCTGCCTCAACTCCTCTCCCAAGAAGGTAAAACTCTTGAACCCAGTCACATAAACTGACTTGGTTTCAAGCAGGTTTCTGATGGTACTTTTATGACAGTGACTCTCACATTACTCCAGTTACTCACACAAATTTGTGATTAGGTCAGGTAATTGGGACCAGATAGCAACAACTTGGAGGTTTTAATAGTAACTTATATCCATTGAAATGAGGCCAATGTAGGAAAGCTACCTGCTGAAACTCTAAGAATGAAAGGAATGCATTCCTAGACATTGTTCAAATATCTCTCTGCAAATTATGCTGCTACGTTTGTTGATTAAGATTCAACTCATGGCTGAGAAGCTGGCATAATCAATGGCCTGACAACAGCATTTGCATGTGGTATGTCAATGGCCCATGCATTTCAATGTCAGCTTTTGGAATAAGCCTTCAGCAGCACCTTGGTAATTTTGCAGGATTACCCAGGGATGAAGCCAGCTGCTTAAAAGAAATCCATTCTCTGCCATAGGATTACAGTCCCTGGAATAACCTATGCAAAATACTGGAAAATCCAATCAAGAATGGGGAGATGGCATATTAAGCCATGGCATTTTGCCACTTTAAATAAATGAACATGGATTATAAATACTAAATTACACAGGGAGGCCTTGTGTCTGTTTAAAGCAACAATGAAAGTTGTAATAATTGGTAAGTCAATTTTGTTGACATAACGGCTTACTATTTACAAGGTCTAGGTAAAACTAGGTAAAACTAGAGTTGCCAAACTCTAGAAGTTCATAACACCGGATATTTACCCCATATTTTAAAAAAATATTAAATAGTAAATATTATATAAATAAATATTGTAGCTAAAACAACACCATCCTGCAGACCTAGATGATCATCCAACTCCAAAATGTCCTTTTAATGCTACTCTGTTTGAGATGCATCAAAGTTGTAGGAATGGGGACATGGTTTCTTTAATTTTTTTTTCCTTTTTTATTATTATTGCTAATTAAATATATGTGCTTCACTTGTACTTCTTCCCACCTTCCTTTTTTTCTTTTCTTTTTATAATTACTCTGTGTATGCATATATCTAGAGCCATGATGGCATGGTGGTCAGAATGAAGTATTCTGCTCACAACCAGGAGTTCAATCCTGACCAGCTCAAGGATAATTCAGCCTTTCATCCTTCCGAGGTCAGTAAAATGAGGACTCAGGTTGTTGGGGACAAGATGCTGACTCTGTAAACCGCTTAGAGAGGGCTGTAAAGTCCTGTGAAATGGTATATAAGTCTAAGTGCTATTGCTATTTGTTTTTTTTAAAAAAAAACCACTAATACCTTAAATAAAATTGGTCTGCATGTTTCTGTATAGATTCTTAAAAGAGATTCTCTCTCTAAATATTTATTCAAAGGCAATATAAAGGGTAAACATCAAGGAGTACTTGCATTTCTGAACAATATAGTCCAAACAAAGCACAGCAGTTCTTCACCTCATTTTAATAGTAGGTATATTGGGGGAAAAAAGCCCTACATTGTACAACCTTTCTAATTATACATACTTATTCATGTGCCTACAGAGAGAAAAAGAGAGTTCCCAGAGTACAGATTAATTTCCCCCTACTACTTCTTTATGTCTTCTCCGAGGACACTGCAACAATGGGATTTTTCTTGTAGTTATTATACTATTGATTTTTTCCCCTTCAAAATACAGTACAAAAACTATCATTTTGGCTTCCTGCAGGAGAAGGGAGGATCTATTAACTCTAAATTTTCAGCAAAAATAATACCTTTGCTTTAAGCAACAAGGTAGAAGAAAGTTTTTTTTTTCTTTAAACTCTCCTAGGAGGTTCAGAAGTGCATAAGAAGAAAAGTTGGGCCAAGGGAACCTCTCTAAGCCCAGTACTCTGTCCCCATAATACTCAATCAGATGTCTACAAGAAGCCCCAAAAGTGAACCACAAGTCTCTCCAGCAGGTCTATTCACTTATGCATCCTGGCAGCTGGGACTGAAAGACTGTAGTCATCTTGACATCAAAGCTATATGGGCAGGGGTGGTATTCACTTACTTTCCCTACCGGTTCACAAATGTGAGCCCCGTCCATGCATGCACCCTGTCCATGCATGCACATGGCCTTCCGTGTATGCACTTTGCTGGTGCACAAACCTTCCATGCATGTGCCCGGCCTCAAAAACATGTGCCCGGTCTAAATAGGAAGGCATAGACCCTGGGTGGGTGGGCAGAGCCACCCGCGATTTCCGCTACCAGTTCGGATGAACCCGTCCAAACCGGCTGAATATGGGGCTTTTACAACTAGCTTCTGAACAATGAAACATTGTGGACCCCAGAGGGAGAGCATCATGCTGGAGGTGACTGATGATCAATAAAAGATCCCACCTCCCTCACCACCAAATTCTTCTTCCCCATCTTTTAATCGTAATCTGTATTTTTTATTGTGATTAGATATTTATTATTTACTTATTAAATTTATTTGCCATTCATCTCACTATGAGGTCTGAAATGCTACATATATTTTCATAATTTGTTGCTTTTAATGTTGTCTGCCGCATAGAGTTGCCTCGCCACAAGATGAGGGTCAAACAAATTTAATAAACCAATTAATTAATTTAAAAAAAACTAAACAAAAAAGGGCTGTATTCAGATATGTGCCCTAAGGCCTCTATAGAAATTTATGCCTTTCAAACTAGTATGGCCACTGAAGCCAGTAAAAACAAAAAGAATCATAATTTCTGAAAGATCAGTGGCTCTGTTTGAAAATGAATGGTTAAATAGGCTGATTCTGATAATTTCAAGCCACTCCATCCAATCAAAGAAAACTTTCTCTCCCAGAACAATGCTCCTGTGCGTTATACAGTCCTACACACTTTGCATCAACAACATGTCCACTGTAGTCTGTCCTCCCATTAAATGGTCAGTACGATAGTCAGTTAACAAAAGCTTGTCCATTTGTGTCTTTTTATGTTTTTTAATGTTATTTTATGGGTTTTCAGAACAGCATATGAAGCAAAATTTGCGAATTGACTAAAATTGAAGGAAATGTGCCATTGTTCTCTTAAAAATAACAAGGGATTTGTGACTGGCTGTTGATTATGCTGTAGATCAGGGTGTCAAACTCAAGGCCTGGGGGTCGGATATATCCAGTCCTCCCGAGCTCTGTTTTCGCTGGCAGAGGGTTGCAGGAGGCTGTCACAGCCAAACATGGAGCTCAGGACTGACCTCGAGTTGGCCATGCCCACCCTGGCCACACCTACCCCATCCCCCCAAGGTCAAACATAACCCTGATGCAGCCCTTGACGAAATTGAGTTTGATACTCCTGATGTAGATGCTTCCAGGTGTTCTGCATGTACATTTGTAAATAAGCAAATATTAAAGACACCAGAATTCGCCACCACATTTTCATCTATAACAAACTAGGCCTTGCAATGCTGCCCTTCAGTTTCTCCTGAGGCAAGCTGGTGGGTTGTGGAGCTTCATAATATAAAGAAGGCAAATTTCAAATACAAAACCAATTTGGGGATCTCTGAATGGTTGTGAAACAGGTAGCTTTTGTGTTGCCTCTGAGCAATACTGTCTTTTGATCGCTGGAGAACTTCAGGATCAGAAATAATATGTATTAGTTTCAGCTATCTGGATTTTGTTTAAATATAAGGGAAAAACTTCCTGCTGGTAAGATTATGAATGGAAGTTGTGGACTCTGCTACTCTGGAGGATTTTTAAGAAAAGGCTGGCTACCTCTCATGGATGATTTAATTGGTTTTCCCATGCATTTCAGATGATTGGACTAGATAATACTAGTCGTCTCTTCTGCAGACCCCTCACATCCTGGACATAAACTGTTTCAACTTCTGCCCTCAGGTACTACAAGGCATTGCATGCCAAAACAAGTAGACATAAAGACAGTTTTTCGCTAATGCCATCATTCTGATAAACACCTAATTCCCACAGCACTGTCATATGCCTAAGGATATCTATCTAACCATGTAATAGGGCTGTATTGCTATTATCCTTCTCATCCTTCTCATCTTCTCATTGTTCCTACTACCTTCTCCTATTGGTATCTTATGATTTATCACTTGTTTGTATCCTGTGATTTATGATTGCACTTTATGACTTATGATCTATGACAGGGTGTCAAACTCAAGGCCCGAGGGCCAGATCCGGCCCACGGGGTGCTTAGATCTGGCCCATGGGGCCACCCTGGAAACAGCAAAGGACCGGCCCTCAGTGCCTCTGCCAGCAAAAATGGAGCTCAGGAGGACTGCAGAAAGCTGTCGCAGATAGGAACTTGGACAGGGCTACAAATAGATTTATTTGGCAGGGCAAGAAGTCTCGAATTAAGTTGAAAACAATGCAGAAACTGAAAGAACAAGGCAGATTGAGGGTCCCAAATTGGAAGTATTACTATAATTTGGCGGGTTTGGTTTGGATCCATGAATGGATTACACTACAAGGGAGACGTCTGTTAGCAATCGAAGGTCACGATCTCCAACAGGGGTGGCATGCCCACCTATGGTGGGAAAGAGGCAAACCCCCAGCATATTTTACGAAACATTACGTGCAAGGAGTCCTGATTGAGAGTTGGATGGAAATTAGGAAAACATATTATAATAAGGTATCACTCTGGGTTTCACCTGTGGAAGCTGTGATCTATCTGACTCTGTATAATCTAGAGAAAAAATTGACCTACAAAGAAATATTAGATTCGAATGGGAAGTTAAAAACAAAATTGTCACTTCAGGAACAAGGAGTGAACCTAGACTGGTAGATGTACATGCAAATTAGTAATAAGTTTATGAGAGATAGACAGAGACTTGGGATTAGACGAGAGGTGCAGATTCTAGATAGGATACTATTGGGGGTGGATGAAAAGGTGTTATCTAGATGCTATAAATTCTTTATGGCTATGGAGGTAGGTGAGGAAGATGTGAAGACTTCGGTTCATGCCTGGGAGAAAAATCTAGGTTATTCAATAGAGCCTGAGAGATGGAACGAAATCTGGACTAAGAATATTAAACTAACCCGGTCAATAGGATATAAAGAAAATATATATAAAATGGCGTATCGATGGCATTTACCGCCGGCCAGATTCACCAAAATGTTCCCTGGAACACCCTGAGTCTGTTGGAAATGTGGCGTTAAAGAAGGCACATATTTCCACCAATGGTGGACCTGTCGAGAGGCAATGAAATTTTGGAAGAATATTCAGAAGTAGTTTAATGAGATGATGGGACAGTGTATACAATTGCGTCCTGAGGTATTTTTATTAGGGATAAGACCTGAAAATGTTAACAGAACGACATGGTACCTGCTGCTATATATAACAACAGCTGCAAGATTGGCATGGGCCCAATACTGGAAGATGGATGTCAGCCCACCCGAACAAGTAGTAATTCAGAAAATAATGAATTGTGCGGAATTAGATCGGTTTACTATGATACTGAAAGGACAAGGGGACAACAGGTTACTATATATCTTGGAGTCAATGGTATAACTGGATGTCAAATCGAGCTGCAAATAGAGGTATTTGATAAGCATGTCACTTGGTATATGTAATAGACTTTTGAAGGTTACCCTATATATGTAATGGGACAATTTTATTCCCTTCTCGCGTTGTGATATAGACCGCTATAGATTTAATGTTTGTTGGATGTATAAGATCAAAAAAAAAAAGAAAGAAAGCTGTCGCAGCCAGAAACGGAGCTCTCAAGGGCTGCACAAATCATCCCGAGCTCCATTTTCACTGACAGAGAGTTGCAGGAGGCCATCACAGGCAGAAATGGAACTTGGGAGCCCATTTTCGTGGCACACATGAGTAATATTGATTTGGCCATGCCCACCCTGGCCATGCCCACTGCAGCCCCCCAAGATCAAACACAATCCTGAGGTGGCCCTCAATGAAATTGAGTTTGACACCTCTGATCTATGATTTATCACTTTGTTTTTTTGTATGAGCTTATACACCAGATACAAATTCCTTGTATGTCCAATCACACTTGGCCAATAAAGAATATTCCTATTCCAATAAAGCAGGGCTGTCAAACTCACAGCCCACGGGCCAGATGGATCACTCACTGGCCATGCCCACACCCAGTTTAGCGAAGGGGGGGGGAAGTCACGATACATCAGCTGACGATGCCATGACAATGCGAGTTTGACACCCCTGCAATAAAGAATATTCCTATTCAACAAGGGCCTAAAGTTCGGCTACAGTTTCTAAGAACCCTATTTCATGACAGTTTTCTGATGTTTTTTACTCATGGATGGTCATCTTTAAAGTAGACTTTCCAGCAATCATTTAGTTTGTGATAGAATGCAGAAGAAGAAGGCAAACCTCACCTGAACACCAAGTCCTATTTTTACCATCTCCTGTCAAAGAAAGTGCTGCAAGCATATTGCTTTTTTCCCACTCTGCTTTTACATTTTGCCCAGTGTCAAAGAACAAAGAAAGCATACCCTGAAGCATTCAAAATACTGCAAACAGATCTGATTTCATAACTCACTGTAGCTTGACATTACAAGGATACTTTCAGGAAACTGTTGCTTTGGTATCTTTAGCTGGATATTTTTATTTGGAAATGTCAGCTTGACCTCAGAGAAAACTTAAAATTCACAAAGCGAACCCATGTGAGTTCTCAGAACAAGTATTTTTTCTCATAAAAGAAGCTAGGAAGCTTGGGATGTTGATACACATCAGTTCTTTTATAATTTACTTGATAGAAGGTTCTGTCTCATACCTTGAAAAGAACAAGAATACAATTTCATGTTTCCTCCATAGAAAAATTCGAAGAGTAGAAGCACCAATGGCAGTTTAACTAAGATGGATAAATAATTAAGGACTTCCATTTGTTTGATTTCTCTGAGTGGAAATAAAAATACTTCAGGTGTGCAAACCTCCAGATTTTTTTCCCCCTCCATCTGTAAGATACAGAACTGGCAATATTAGAAAGGTAAAATAACTACTGCTAGAGAAAAGACTAAAGGAATTGAATGACCAACAGTGGGCACATGAGTTTATTTTAAAATATACATTAGCTGATTTTTTATTATTATTATTATTTGATTTATATGCCGCCTTCTCCGGAGACTCAGGGCGGCTTACAATGCGTTAAGCAATAGCCTTCATACTTTTGTATATTTTATACAAAGTCAGCTTATTGCCCCCACAATCTGGGTCCTCATTTTACCTACCTTAGAAAGAATGGAAGGCTGAGTCAACCTTGAGCCTGGTGAGATTTGAACTTGCAGTAATTGCAGGCAGCTGATGTTAATAACAGTGCTTTAGTCTGCTGCGCCACCAGGGCTCTGATTTACAAAGAATACAGATCTAATGAGGGGGTCTGTGTGCACATTGCTTAGCAATGGGATGAAGTTAAGGAATATGGCCATGCAAATCTTCAGCCTGATTAAAATCTTACATTCAAAATGCAAATTTCAATCCAGTTCTAATTCAATGTGTCAAAGGGATGCCTCCAGATCAATTCACCCACCACTCTACATTAAATTAGATTAATTTATCTTAATTGAGTTGAATTTGAATAGAATCATATCCTTGTAGTAAGACTACATAGGGCATATAATAATGTGGTCAATGGTGGAATTTAGATGGTTGCTGTCGTTAATAGCCCATATTAGGTAAAAGAGAAGAACAAATAACTTCAATAATATGCAATTCTGAAGATTTCTTCAGCTGGACTAGCTTAGACCTTTCTTTTTCTTCTATGGGAAGATACCTATGTCTTTCATATGGCCCTTATCCTATTCTGCAACCATTGGTCCCTACAGTAAGGGAAAATTCCACATTCTAGTGTCTACTGAAGTCTCCACTAAACCCATATTCTTTCACAAAGATGGGTCTTAAGAGGCTGACATTAGCCAATTACATTATATTGCTTTCCTAAATTGTTTTAGAAAATTTCCTAAATTGTTTTCTGAGCCAGAGAGACAATTAGGAACAGAATTGGTTGCCAGAATATAAAAAAGATGTTGAGACTCTGGAAAGAGTGCAGAGAAGAGCAAGAAAGATAATTAGAGGGCTGGAGGCTAAAAACTATTTACCAAAGCACCAGAAGACAAGACAAGAACCAATGGATGAAACATAATCAAGGAGAGAAGCAACCTAGAACTAAGGAGAAATTTCCCAACAGTGAGAACAATCAACAATGGAATGGCTTGCCTTCAGAAGTTGTGGGTGCCCCGTTATTGGAGGCTTTCAAGAAGACAAAAAACAGCCTTTTGTCTGAAATAGTATAGACTCTCCTGCTCGAGCACAGAATTGGGTTAGGTGACTTCCAAGGCGCCTTCCAACTCTGTTACTCCATGTTCTACAAAAGGACAAATGTAGAGAATTGAGAAGAAGCCCACTCACCTACATGACAGAACAAACTATCCATACAATAGATTTGGGTATAAATGTGTAGAAACAAACTTATGGGAAGGGCTGGCAAGAGCTACTAAATTGGATTCCATTCCTTTTGCCAGATTTCCCAGCCTAGAAATCACAAACTTCCTGGTACTTCAGAGCATACTTGGAATCTTTATGAATGATTCTGTTGATATCTCTCAGACACAGTTGAGCTAGAATGAAGTATCTGCAGTTGATTGCCTATGGAAGTGCAAGATGTCTACGCTTTAAATTCAAGGGTTTCTCCTCTCATCTTTTTGAACTGATACTTGACACAACAAATTGTAACTTTGAAGTCTAATGGTTTTTGTATGTTCAGTTAAGGTCAACCTATGTCCTGAGAACTTTCGGGCTCCTGCCTTGTCCATCACAATTCTGATACTTGCAGAGCTAATGGAGTTCATTTACAGTTTACTTTTCCTACTCAAAATTCCGCAGTTTTGTGATAAATTCATTGTTTAATATATGGTTCTATTTGAAACCAAGGACAGAAAGAACAGGCATTACATCAGGAAAACTACAGATAGTCGTCACTTTACTACCATAAAGAAGCCTGTAATTTTTGTTGTAAGTCATTATGGTCATAAGTCAAGGCACCCATGTGACTGATCTGATCTGATTTTATTTTATTATTATTATTATTATTATTATTATTTGCAGTGGTTGTTAAATGGCAGTTCTAACGTGAATCCATTCATTCCTATGCATGTTTTTTTTTATTAAAAAACTGGGCCAACTGGCAAAAAACATTGTAAATTGTAGTCACATGACCACAGAAGGGTGAGATAGTTGCCAAGAATCTGAAATGCAGTCATGTCACTGCACAAGAGTCCCCACATCAGAACTCCGCAATCGGATCATAAGTAGTTTTTGGGATGTCTGATGTAATTTTAAACAGTTGCTAAGCAACCAAACATTAAGCAAAAACTACCTGTGTTGGTAGTGGTTTGTTCTCTGAGCTTCTTGTTCACTTTCCGAACATTTCATCACCAGACTAGGTAACATCATCAGTGGAACAAGTTCGGAGAACAAACCACCACCAACATCTACCACCTGAGCTACAAATATTTTCCATCGTTTCTAAGGACTAACTATATCCAAATATATGTATCTAACCAGGAAAAACATCAAAGAAATTTCCATAAAAGATGTCTTCTTGAATTTATATTAACTGATACAAATTCTAGATGAAGTTTGGTATAAAAGCTTCATGGGTTTTAGAAAGTTGTGAAAGAAATGGATATTTTTTTTTAATTTAACAAGACCATTTTAAAAACCTTAGCAGACATAGATAGCTTTACCAACATTGATAATAAAATGTACTTATCGATGTATTGGAAAGTTGCATTCTTGCCACTTAATGCTCACTTTCGTTTGTCTCTTGGAAATAGGTATTTAAAGATCTAACACTTCTGAACAAACTGAAAATGGAGTTTTTCCTGCAAGTGTTGCCTTCAAATTCAGCACCCAATATGAATTCTATACCATGGGGAGAAATAGTGTGAATATATCTAAAGGCCAGTAGGATCCCAGAATAGCTGGTTCAGAATTTACTTTGCTACTGAAATGTCCAACCTGAAAATATTAAACATGCAGTCTTAGAGGGGAAATGGCTCATTTGAGGGATAAATTGGGCAGTTTCAGCACAACAATTTAAGCTGTTGGACATTGCTTGTGTCTGACTCATAATGAAACTATCAAAAGAAAATCACTTTAGAAATTTCTTTTCTCCCAAGAGAGAGCCCAGAATCTGCAACATCACATCTAAACATTGGATAAAGATAAAAGGGAAAAAAATATCAAAGAATTCCTGCAAGGGCTGCAAGAATTACAGAAGCAATAACAGTGGCATTCCCACCTCCACCTTTTTAAGAGGAGCATTAAGCTAATAACTTTGAGTCTGGAAAAATTACATGGGAGTTGCTATAGTCTCTAGTGACTTATCTTTCCTTCATTAAAAATGTGATCACTTTAGGAAACACTTCAAAGTTCCTTAGAGATAATGCTGATTCTAAAATATGATCATTCTAAGAGGAATTAAGAAAATCTGCTTTGTACCTTCACAGGTTTTTCATCTGACTTGTGAAGTATAAATAAGAATTAATAAAATTTTGCTAGGGAAAAACAGTACACAGTTCCCTTATCTGTGGCCTGGGCATTTCCCTCTCCATAGCTACTACAAAGCAAATCTCAATGCACAGTTTTTGATAGATGGTTTGATATTTTGGTGGAAATAAACTCTGCAGAAGCTCTATGTATCTGTTTTAAGCATATTCTGGAACACTCTTGGCATTGCCAGATCAAACAAAAAGTCTTGTTAAATCTATCTGAAATTTAGATCAAGCTAAATCCAGCTAGTTTATGGTTTGGGTTAGCAAAACAATATTCTAATCCATCATTTTTAATTATTCATTGACTGGTTTGTTCCATACAAATATCCATAACTGTTTTAATTTGCCGTTATCATTAATATGTGATAGTTTTAGACAGAATTTCCCTATGCAAGAATTATCCAGCCATAAATGTTAACTTCCTCAAAGTTTGTAAGCAACATAGAGAAAAATTACATGTTTGAATATGGCTAATCTTACACAACCATTAAATACAATCAGTACAAATCAATCAATACAATACAAAGTACAATACAAGCTTACACAATCATTAAATAATCATTAAAATTGAAACAGCTAATATAGACACCAATCAATAATTTTTTTACCAATGTACTGGTATATTAATAAAGAGGGTTTAAGCCAAGAATATATGAGGAAAGATGCATATCTTTTAATTCCAAAATTGATTTTGGAGAAAAATGGCCTCAATGTATTTTTTTTTCTCTGCTGAAAATATGCAAGTAAGCAAACTAAAATGACATGTGGAAACAAATCATGCATACAATGTTGCCAGGTTTTATTACTAGTTTATTAATATGTAAATTAAGAGTTAATTGTGTATTTTTTCTCCAACTTGAATCCAAGTACAATTGGTTGTCTTTTCATGAATGGCTTGCCTAGGTTTATTTATCATTTTATGGGTTGTAGTTAGGGAATCCCTGCTCTAAAATCCCCATTTCCTTTTAATGAAAATTTCCCTTATATTATTTGTTCTTTCACAGGAAGAAAGGAAGGAAGGAAGGAAGGAAGGAAGGAAGGAAGGAAGGAAGGAAGGAAGGAAGGAAGGAAGGAAGGAAGGAAGGAATTCAGTATTTTAAAAGAATTAAGCTTTAGCAGTACAAAACAATTTGCATCACCAGGACTGTACTATTCCCCTTTTTAAGATACCACAATGGTGAGGTCTATTTCTTCCAAGCACTTTGCATCATTCTGGTGTCACTTCTGGGTAAACAGAAGTGGTGCCATGTGGGTGTACAAATCAACCCTCCCAATAGTTCACTGGAAAGTTTAGAAGAAGCCACCAGGGAGGGAAATAATGTAGTAATTTTGCCTTCCTCTTTTGAAGTGGAGAAAGGCGGTCATTGCTTCACAACCCAACTATAGAGTACTGCGTTGCATGAAACAGTGACAAAGTGAAAAGCTCTTTTGAAGTATGAAGTGGTAAAAATGTCTCTCCTCTTGCCTGTCTTCCCATTCGTTTCCTGTTCCCTCTTTTATCCTTAACAATGATTGTCTCAAGATATACTCAGCTGCAAAGTTGATTCCAAAGAGTTGCCTCCTTCAATCCTGAGCAGGCTAAATGCAAAAGATACCAGAGGACCTTGTTCCCCAAGACTGGTTAAGATCTTCTCCAAGTCAATCTGAAAGAGAGGTGCTCAGGTTTTTTAAAAGAAAACATTTGGCAAGTCCCAAATTTAGTGAGATAACTATCTCTGTGCATTTCTTCTTTTTGTGGCTTTCTTTACCTTCATCTTCACTGTGAAAGACGGAAAAGGCAGGTGGCTTTCCAGAATCTGGCCAGAACATCTCAGGAGAGCTTCAGCTGGTTGACAGTGACCAACTGTGCAAAGAGAACACAGAGCTTGGTGGTAAACAAAAAAGGAGGAAAAACAGAGATGAGCATCCAAAACCTGGTGTATCTTTATCTAATGAGCTCCATGTTGCTGTGCCAATTATTGCCAAGCCCAATCCTGGTTACATAGGAAACATGGTTCTCAAAGTAGGCAACAAGCGATATAAACCAAAAGATTATCTTTCCTCCCAACCCCTCTGAAAAATAGCAATTGCCAACCAGTGGTTACATCTGTGGAACTGACATATTTTAGCCAATAGGAGGGGTCATGAGTTCTGACTCTGCACTTGTGATATTTACAGAATCCCATTTTCCTCTAGGACAGGAATCACAGTTACAGAGGAAAAGAATGCCAAAGCAATTAGTAGCTTTTATTATTGCTCCAAAGACTTAGGGCTACATGCATCTCAACCTATTCAGAAGTTAGAGCAAGACACGGAGAAGAACACGGATCCAGGAGCTCTTTCTACCCATGGACTGCCTAGCTGCCTGTTCCAGTGCGGTGAAATGGTGGCTCTAACTTTCATTTTCTATGACATTGACTCAGCTGTTGAACTTTTGCCAGGCCCAATGGCTTGACAATAGTGTCCAATTTTTATTTTTATTTTTTTCCTTTTTGCTTCTTTTGCCTCTATAAGAAAGCCCTTTAAAAATCTAAATCTCACCTGCCGTAAGCATTGAAAAAATTGCTGTGAAAAGCCATTCAAAACCAAACAGCAAGACTCACCATCCACTGTCAAAAGAAAGAGCGGCATGAGGAGCAATTCAAACAAGTCAACAGGAAACCCTGAAAAAGACTTCATTATATATATATATAAATGATATTTCTATATGAGGAGGGAGAAATCAACATACTTAAGATGAAAGGGAGAAATTAACACACTTATGTGAACACTTTAACTAACTTCCGATGAACTACTAACACAAACACATATATAAACACTCCTGCCTGAGCAGGGGGTTGGACTAGAAGACCTCCAAGGTCCCTTCCATTTCTATTCTGATTGATTGATTGAGCAATTGATTGACATACCCCTGTTCCACAAACTATGTTCTCCTTTTCACACACACACACACACACACACACACACACACTGTTTCCTATAAATTTAAGCCCCTGGAAACAATACTTTTGTTGACTACCTTTTTGGGAGACAACCTCTGTGCTGTTCTCTTGAAAATTAAATGGAGAACTTCCTCTTCTAGCCCCCTGCCTTTGAGTATTCATTTCCAGCTTTGATCTTCCAACAATGGTATGAGAGCTCTAACATCAGACACAGAAGCATAGGAGGTCTTCCAGAAATTTTGAACTGCCAGTCTTGTATACCTTTGCCATTGGTCCTTCTGGTTGAGTATCAAAAATTTGGAAGTCATCTAAATTGCTAACCTGAGATTAACTATAAGGCTGAATGATGTGATATCACTACCCCAAAATATTTAAGAGAAGCATGTTGGTCCCCAAAGGTCAGGCACAATTTCAGTATTATTCCTGCAGGACTACCTCCAGCAGGAAACTCATGTATAACAGAATAAGAGTTGGAAGGGACCTTGGAGGTCTTCTAGTCCAATCCCCTGCTCAAGCAGGAGACTCTATGCCATTTCAGACAAATGACTGTCCAATTTCTTCTTAAAAATCTCCAGTGATGAAGGACCCACAACTTCTGAAGGCAAGCAATTCCACTGTTAATTGTTCCCATTGTCAGGAAATTTCTTCTTAATTCTAGGTTGGCTCTCTTCTTGATAAGTTTCCAACCATTGCTCCTTGTTTTGCCTTCAGGTGCTTTGGAGAATAGATTGACTACCTCTTCTTTGTGGCAGCCCCTTAGATACTGGAACACTGCTATTATGTCACTCTTGCTTCTTTTTTTCATTAAAGTAGACATACCCAATTCCTTCAATAAAGTATATTATAAAATATACCGATGAAGTATACTTTATTGGGATTCTCTCCAGAATGAGAATCTCATGCTCCAGAAACCAGGCACCCTTTGTGAGAGTCCAAGGGGAGCAAAGTGTGTGTGTGGGGGGGGGCTACCAGTGCCATTTATTTGGCAGTCATTGTCAGCCCTGGAGGCCATCTTTTCTTTTGGATCTTCAGGGCTGCCACACTTAGTGCTGTGGGAAAGTTGGAGGGGGGTTGTATGGAGTTGGTAGAGTTATTTAGCCATAACAACATTCTTTTCTCTAAGAGTCAAGGATGTTCAGCCTGCACCTGGAGTGGCGTGACTGGGAGGCATCTCCAGTTGAGACAGTGGATTGATTGGATCATGTGATGGACATGTAGGTGCAGGGGAAAGGACTTTGACTTTCTTTTGGGTGGGGAAAACCCAGGAGCTTTCAGATTCAGGTTTTCCCAGATGTGCCAATATGACATCTCCAATAAAATGGATCATTGAGGAATTGATTGCCTCAGTCGTACTTGGTTGGGGGTGTTACTTGGAACCCTGACAGTCATGTTTATTCATTACCAAAGAGGTAAATTTCTTGTAAACATATTTACAGCTGAGATGTTAATTGCAGAAGCCCATAGGATTTCACAGATATGCTTGTTTTTCAGTGGAACAATAGCCTTGATGAGCCTAACATAAAACGGCACCATCTCTTCCCCATGGCAACATTATTTGTAGCTGAGGACGTCTGTGAGCTGCACTCCAAAAAGGAAAGGGCAGCTGTCAGAAGGTGATCTCCATGACACAGTCAGAAGTCTTGACTGCTTTAATTGACATTTCTGGGAAGGATTAATTTAATGCTGGAGGGAAGTGAAAATGGATTCTGCTGTCACCTGAGCAGTTATTTATGGACGTGCCTAACAGAACGCAGGCAGAAATAATGGTGGACTTGAAGTGCTCTTTTGGTTTCTGTTAACATAACTTGAATAGGAATGCAAATACAGCATTTTCACTTGAATCTGCGAAACAAAAGAATGACAGTTGTGGCACATTTTGTTGAGCTCAAAGTTTCCTTATGGATGAGAAAGCAAGAAGGAAACTTGGAAGAGTGCTGAAGCCATCATATTTCCCTGTGAATGGTCTGGAGATCACAAAGGTGGCAGTCCAGCATCTAAGGAGATGCACCCTTATATATAAGCTTCTCTTCCCCTCCCAATGCCACCATTTACTATTTTGAAACAGCTGCCTTAATATTATTTATCTTAGTTGTTCCAGGGGCCAGCAAGCCTAACCCACCCAAAGCCACAAACATAAGAGCCCTAGTGGCACAGTGGTTCAAATGCAGTATTTTATTTATTTATTTATTTTATTTTATTTGTATACCACCCTTCTCCAACAGGACTCAGGGCAGTGAACAGCCACGGTAAAACATAACATATAAAATTTAAAAGCAGTTTAAAAGACATTAAATAATTTTGGCCATCAATTTAAAACAACCCAGTTAAAACCAATTACAAATTAAAACCGAAAGGATGGGATCAAGCCAGCCCAGCTAGATGAAATAGATGTGTTTTCAGGGCCCGACAAAAAGTCCAGAGGTCTGGTATTGTGCATATCTCTGGGGGTAGATCATTCCAGAGGGCAGGTGCTGCCACAGAGAAGGCTCTCCCCCTGGGGGTCGCCGGCCGACATTGTCTGGCTGACAGCACCCTGAGTAGGCCCTCTCTGTGCGAGCGAACTGGCCGGTGGGAGGCTATTGGCGGCAGAAGGCGGTCTCATAAATACCCTGGCCCTAAGCCATGGAGCGCTTTAAAGGTTGTCACCAACTCCTTGAACTGCACCCGGAAGACCACAGGAAGCCAGTGCAGCTCGCGCAAGAGAGGTGTCACATGGGAGCGCCCCGTCGCTCCCATAATCCCCCATGCAGCCGCATTCTGGACCAACTGGAGCATCTGGGTGCACCCCAAGGGGAGCTCCATGTAGAGAGTATTGCAGTAGTCCAGGCGGGAAGTGACGAGTGCCTGAGTGACCGTATGTAGGGAGTCCTGATCTAGAAAGGGACGCAACTGGCGTATCAGGTGGACCTGATAAAAAGCCCCCCTGGCCACGGCCATCATATGCTCTTCTAAAGACAGCCGTGTATCCAGGAGGACGCCCAAGTTGCAAGCCCTCTCCGTGGGGGCCAATGATTCACCCACAATATCGGGATGCTGGAAGCCACAGCCACTCGGTCTTGGAAGGGTTGAGTCAGAGCCTGTTTCTCCCCATCCAGGCCCGCATGGCCTCCAGGCACCGGGACATCACTTCAAGGGCATCGTTGGAGTGGCCTGGGATGGAGATGTACAGCTGAGTGTCATCAGCGTACTGATGGAACTCCACCCCAAAGCCACAGATGATCTCACCCAGCGGCTTTACATAAATGTTGAACAGAAGGGGCGAGAGGACTGACCCTTGCGGCACCCCACAAACAAGGCGCCTCGGGGTCAACCGCTGCCCCCCTGTCAACACGGACTGTGACTGGTCAGAGAGGTAGGAGGAGAACCACTGCAAAATGGTGCCCCCACCCCCAACCCCTCCAACCAGTGCAACATGATACCATGGTCGATGGTATCAAAAGCCGCTGAGAGATCTAACAGGACCGGGATAGAGGAACAATCCCTATCCCGAACCCTCCAGAGATCATCCACCAATGCGACCAATGCCATTTCCATGCTGTGCCCAGGCCTGAAGCTGTACTGGAGCGGATCTAGATAGACAGCTTCATCCAGGTACTGTGGAAGCTGCCATGCCACCACATTCTCAACAACCTTCGCAGTAAAACGAAGGTTGGAGACTGGACAATAATTAGCCAAAACAGCCAGATCCAGAGAGGGCTTCTTGAGGAGGGGCTCACCACCGCTTCTTTCAAGGCGGCCAGTAGGACACCCTCGCTCAAGGAAGTGTTAATAATCCTCTGGAGCCAGCCTCATGTAACCTCCTGGAAAGCCAGCACCAACCAGGAGGGACACGGGTCCAATAAACATGTGGTCCCATAATCCTGTCCACGTCCTCGGGAGCCACAGGATCGAACTCCTCCCAGATAACACTCTCAAGACCTGCCTCAGTCGTCCCGTCTGGACTTACCCAGTCAGAGGCCAGGCCTTCTCGAATCCGAGCGATCTTGTCATGCAGATACTGTACAAAATCCTCAGCTCGACCCTGCAAGTATTGCAGGCTAATTCTGTCCACAGGCAGGAGTTCAATCCTGACAAGGCTCAAGATTGACTCAGCCTTCCATCCTTCCAAGGTCAGTAAAATGTGGACCCAGATTAATTGAGGTCAATATGCTGACATTGGAAATTACCCAGAGAGTGCTGTAAAGCACTATGGGCAATATATAAGTCTAAGTGCTATTGCTGTTAGAAGAAATGAACCAGGGCTTAAGACAACCTATTGGAAGAGCACGTTGGAGGTTTGGCACAAAATTTCACTAGCACTGCCAGATGTAAAATCAGCAATACATTCCCATTGCATCCATCTTGGAAGAAAATGCATTTCGGGACCTAACATCCTGCAATGTTCCAGATCACTGTCCTATTTGTTACACTCTGCAGGTTTCTCCTTGGAGTGACATTGTGTTTAAATGACCTTTGATGACTTGGTATCTGAATGTTTCCCCAGATGATTCATTAACAGAGAGGGAGTTCGACCTCAAAATGTTGATTTCCCCCATCTGTAATTCTGGAATGTGCTACTCCCACCCCCACCCCCCAGTCAGAGAACTAACTGAAGCTTTAAGGGGACTGGGTTTTTTTACTATTTATGTATGCTCTGTACAAAAATATTTAACCCTCTTTTGTGCTTCAGTCCAGAACTTTTACAGTAATTGTGGGCAAGACATACATTACATTAAGTGCAGAAAGGTGGATAGAAGAGGAGGAGGAGGAGGAGGAGGAGGAGGAGGAGGAGGAGGAGGAGGAGGAGGAGGAGGAGGAGGAGGAGGGCATTATCCCTTCAATTTCTTACTTCAGGGAATTTGCTTGTAGTCGAGCAAATTCCCTGATCATACAAAGATTTTTACTTGGCAAACGAATGTGAGAATAATTCACCTTCAATCAGGGATTAAGGATGAATATCCAAAGATGCTTATCTTCATGAAATTTGGACATGACGAACCTGACCTATATATAACCAGATCAGATTAATTGGCTATTTTAAGAAAAGTTATTATTGCTTGATTTGAGTTGGGGATGGGTGGGCTGTTTTAAGGGTGGTAATGAGAGCAGCGTCTTGAGGAGGCAAAATGATACAACAGCCAACCTTAAAAGCCTTAGCGCAGTTCCCAGAAGAAACAAACTGATGCTGAGGTGTCATTGAAAGAGAGAGCTTTCTTCTATCTAAAACCCTTTGCCCCTTGCTATGTTCATATTTGAGTAACATTGGACTTTGGCTTCTCTGGAATACAGTTTGAAGAAGCAGAATAGAAAAATGTTGATGCTGCACCAGAGGAAATAGTGATTAGGAAAATTCTACAATGTGCCGAAATGGATAAAATAATGGAAATTAAGGGAAGAGAAGATTCGGACTATTTTAGAGTGTGAAACAAATTGTACAAATGGTTAGAAAAAAGAAATCTAAATAAGAATTGGGAAATTTAAGTTAATATCGCTGAAATAAAGAACTATATGTTACTAATTATTGTTAACCTTATAGTATTGATTGTGTAAATAAATATAATGTAAATGTATGTATTCAGTAGAAGAATTGAACAAAAATAGAAAATATGCATGTCGATACAGAAGGCTGTAAAAATAGCATATAATGTATTGTTATGTTTGTCATGTTTTTTACTCTGTTTTTGTCCTTGTTTTTTTCCCCTGTTTTTAAAAAGTAAAAAGCTTAATAAAAACTATTTTAGAAAAGAAAGAAAGAAAAATGTTGATGCTTTTGAACATAAAAGTTGGGGAAGATCTTTTGAACATAAATGTTGGCGAACGTAAATGTTGCAGAATGCCATGAACAGCCTAGAAAACTTAGAACAAATAAATTCAGAGTTCTCAGTTGAGTTACAAATGACCAAGCTGAAATTATTTGGACCCATTATGTGATCCCTTGAGAAGACCATAATGCTGAGGAAGATGGAAGAAAAGAGAAGAAGATGATCAGCAACAAGTTAGATGGACTCAATTACAATGGTGATAGGTGTGGTGTTGAGAGATACAAAGGGCCAAGTTGGAAATAAATAGAGGAGGGGTGAGAGAGAGAGAGAGAAATAGAGAGAGAAATAGAGAAATAGAGAGACAGATAGAAGGTTGATCAGTAGACAGATAAAATAAATAGAGTATCCTCAAGGGTGACTAACAATTAAAATTAATATACCCAAACATCATACAAAGGTAATTACAAATAAAGAGGTTATATAACATAAAGCAAGCAGAATCAGCAGCTACCTTAAAACATCAGAAAAGATTTATGATCCCTGCAGAACAAATGCCTTCCTAAATTAGGTCTTAACCAATTGGCATACGGCCATCTCAAGGAGTACCAGCCCAGTTTCCAAAACAAGATATTCCACATTTCAGGGGCAGCCTGTTCATGTTCCATCACCCAGTTTGATCACCACGGAGACAGGCAGAAAGTTCTCAAGCCATAAGGCTCTAAGAGGCCAAACAGAAGATAATTGGACTTGATCATTTAAGGAAAGGAATTTTTCTAATTATATTACTTTTTTGGGTTTATTTATTTATTTTTTAAAATTTCTATGCCACCCACCTCACTGATACAGTGACTCTGGGCAGCTTACAATATGATAATAAGTTTAAAAAGTACTACAAAAGAAAATTAAAAGAATTAAATCCTGATAGTTAGAACAATTAATCAGTGGAACAGCTTGCCTCCAGAAGTTGTGAATGCTCCAACACTGGAACTTTTTAAGAAGATGTTGGATAACCATTTGTCTGAAGTGGTGTAGGGTTTCCTGCCTAAACAGGGGGTTGGACTAGAAGATCTCCAAGATCCCTTCCAACTCTGGTATTCTATTCTATTCTTAATAGAAAGGCTAAAAACCAAAGGAGCTTGGGAATGTGGCTCTTCTGTACCCAGCCACGCTCAGCCTACCCAACCTAGAAGGCCCCTATCAGGACCCCAGGCCAAGCAGCAGAGCCAATTTTTCAGGCTCTTCCAGAAAATCAGGAGTGTAGAGGTGGACTTCACCTCCAACAAAAGAATATTCCAGAAGGTGGGGGCCACCTCAGAAAAAACTCTTCTGAATCCTGCCAACCAAAATTCTTTGGCAGATGGGATCTAAAGAAGGCCCTTTCCAGGAGAGCAACTGGGGAATGAGCTCTTTTCATGTGTTCAAATTATGTTTATACTTTTACCTGTTATCTTATATATGCTTGACAAATAAACTTACGAAACCATGAAACTAGTCCCACTGGGGTGAGACAGTTCCTCAGATAACCCGGGTTTTCATAAGCACTGCAAGGACCATGTGACAGTGAAGCAGCCATGGTTACTGACGAGGGTAAGACAACATTTTAGTCCATATTATGTGGAAGCTAAAGAAAACAGGACACACTAAGCCTACTGGAGACTTGATACTCTTATTTTACACTTTACATCATGCAAAACCCACCCTAAGTAACCCAAAACCACTATTTTGATGTTAAGTTTCTGGTTCATGGAATACATGGGTAGCCATACAGCCCACATAAACAATGGTGCTACTGGATCAATACCAGAAGATAGAAATAACAGGCTTGGTTACAAAGGAGAGAAGTTTGGGGACCAAAATACAGCATGTGTCAGGGTTCCAAGTAATAGATCCATTGCAAGCAAAAACTCCGAGGCAGGTAGATTCCTCAAAGAATAGCTTTATTGGAAATATCATATTGGCACATATCTGGTGAAAACCAGCTCTGAAGGGTCCCACGGTTTTCACTTAAAAAGTAGAAGTTTACCTCTCAACCCCAAACAATCAGTCACATGGTCCAATCAAGGCAACATCCGCTGGTCTGGTGACATCACTCCTCCTTCCTCCGGCCAGGTGTGAGAACATCCTTGGTTCCCAAGAGAAAGTATTTTATTTTGACTACACAACCCCAGCTATCTCTAATCCCCCCCTCCCTATCCCTCAGCTCTAGTGTGGCAGCACTGAAGCTCCAAGATGGCTTCGGCTAGTTTGGCTTGATGGTTGACAGGATGTTTAAGAGTAGTATAGATGATAGCATCAATTTTTATTAACATCACCCAATTAAAGCAGAATAATCTTTCAATGCCCAGGCAGTCAGAATAGCCTCAGAATCATAGTTGGAAGGGATATTACAAGATACCTTTTTTTTGAGCTTAGTGACTTCTTTGAGAAACTCAGAGAAATTGCCCATCCAATTTCTTGGTTCACGGATTTAGTATAGAATTTCAAAAGGTAGTTTTGGAGCCCATTTTTCAAGTACAATCAATCTCTGGAGTTTCCCTTCCTGCTTATGTTTTCCTGCTCAAGCAAGGAAGAAGAATTGCCTTTACCATCTGCCACCTGCATTTTGAAGATGGTCTCATTTGCCCATTCTTTAATAAGTTTATAGATTCTTTCACAAGTCTGCAGTGAATAATTCATGTCTAAATAAATGTGATCAGATCTGAACAACTCCACTGAATGGCATTCATTCATTCATGAATTTATTCATTCATCCCATGTATATGTCCACCCACTCACCATGAATCTAGGCAGCCAACAATCAACTAAAATGTGCCAAAATATATTTGCCAGAACATAATAATAGTGACATCAGGAACTGCTATGATTATATATACATATACATATACATATACATATACATATACATATACATATACATATACATATACATACATACATACATTAATACATACATACATATGTATTGTCCTAAAGATGCGAGTTCCAGGTATAGTTATAGAAGAGGCGATAGACATCACGATCTCCGGAACGTTTAAAAGTTTAAAAAATTTTATTTTAAAACTTGTGCTAAGCTTTCGTCGGCCCCTACCGATTTCGTCAGAGTATAAAATCTCCATTGAGGAGCTGCTTGCTTTTATGTAATGCTGATCAATTTAGTCATTGCGCATGTAACAGGCCCACACCCTTGCCTTCCCCCTGTAATTATCTTTTTTTCTGCCTTAGTCATGCTAACAGATGACAATGCAGTTCCCACTGCCTCCTTCCCCATTGTGTGTTGCCTCTTTCTCTCCCTGGGGGGTAACGCAGGGTTATCAGGCATTGCTTTGAAGGTATTTCTCCCGGCCCCCTCTCCCTCATTGTTATGCCTTTCCCTTTTAGGCGCACATGTTGCTTCCTCTAAACCCATTTGTTTTACCCATGATCTTGTGATGGGTCTGCGTTGTTCTTCCTTACCCCCCCATCTTCCTCATTCTGCTGTTTCCCTAACCTACTCTCTTGCCCTCTATCAGGGTTTATCACACCTTCATTGGGCCAATCTCTATGCCTAGAGGAAGAGATTTGTCCCCGATCTCCATTCAGTCTTAGTGATCGGTTCTCCTTAAGTCTTTCCTGGTGCCGTAAAGCCTGGTATGCCGGTGGTATGTCAATATGTCTATTGAGGGAGTTGTTGTTAGAGAACCAGGCTTCTTTCAAGAGGCGCCCTCCTTTTGTTTCATCGTGGGCAACGATTTCGGTCTCTTGGAAGTTGAACTCGTGACCATGCTCCTCCATATGCATCCAAATCTGGGAGCGCTGTTCCTTACGTCTGACCACTAGTTTGTGCTCATTCACCCTCGTTTTCAGTCGTTTTGATGTTTCTCCTATGTATTAACTATTGTATTAACTGCAGCAATTGTGCAGGTCATTACAGCAGTTTGAAAGCATGCAAAAAATGCAGGTAGAAAAATAGGGAGCACATTTGGTGGGAAAGTAACAGCATTCCTTGCACCTTTGGCATTTAGTCATGCCAGCCACATGACCACAGAATCGTCATCAGACAGCGCTGGCTCTTCGGCTTAGAAACGGAGATGAGCACTGCCCCCTAGAGTCGGGAATGACTAGCACGTATATGCGAGGGGAACCTTTACCTTTTAATAAAGTCCACCAATAATAATCCTCTTTTAGCTATCTGGATGCCCAGAAGATATTCCAGGATTGTAATCAATGAATCCTGGTTCTTCTACAACTCACCTTCACAAGGAAAAGAAAAAGATCCATTTCAGACCTGTATTTTACTCTTGGAGTAAACCTGGAAAAATAGAAGTGGATATTGAAATTGGGAAGGACTTTCTTCATTGCTATCAACGAGAAAAAATTGTCAGCTATACTGGGCAGATTAGACAGGACCCACAACCAGATAAACTAATTCTATTTTATTGTAAAGCTACAATAACAGAATCTAGAGCCCTGATAGCACAGTGGTTAAAGTACACTATTGCAGGCAAACTCTGCCCACAGCCTGGAGTTTGATCCTGACAGGCTCAAAGTTGACTCTGTTTTCCTTCCTTCCAAGGTCAGTAAATTGAGGCCCCTGATTGTTCGGGGCAATATGTAAATAATGCTTCTATATTGTGAATCACCCAGAGAATGCTGTAAAGCGCTATAGGGCTTTATATATAAGTCTAAATGTTATCGCTATCTAGCAAGCCTGAAAAATATTGTTCTACCACTACAGCCCAGCAAACTAGAGAAAGTGCCTTCTGAACCTCTTGCATGGCCAGCCTGCAGCTGTTCTTATCTAGACCAGACAAGAAACATGACCAGATGAACTAATTGTAGTTTTGGTCACCACACTATAAAAAAGATGTTGGGACTCTAGAAAGAGTGCAGAGAAGAGTAACCAAAATGATTAGGGGACTGGAGGCTAAAACAGATGATGAACGGTTGCAAGAACTGGGCCAGAGGTGGTATTCAGCCAGTTCTGACAGGTACTGGAAAACCGGTAGTGGAAATTTTGAGTAGTTCAGAGAGCTGGTAAATGCCACCTCTGGTTCGCTCCCCCTCATCTATTCGCTGCCTCCCGAGTCCCAGCTGATCAGAGTTCCAGCTGATCAGCTGGGTCTTCTTTTGTTGCCCTGCACAGGAGAACGGAGCTGGAAAGCAGGTAAGTGGGATGGGGAGGGAATGGGGATTTTACAGTATCTTGTCACGCCCACCAAGCCACACCACACCCACCAAGCCATGTCCACAGAACCAGTAGTAAAAAAGTTGAATACCATCACTGAACTGGGCATGGCTAGTCTAGTGAAGAGAAGAAACAGAGGAGACATGATAGCAGCTTTTCAGTATTTGAGGGGCTGCCACAGAGAGGAGGGGGGTCAAGCTATTTTCCAAGGCACCTGAAGGCCAGACAAGGAATACTGGATGGAAACTGATCAAGGAGAGATTCAACTTAGAAATAAGGAGGAACTTTCTGACAGTGAGCATAATCAACCAATGGAACTGCTTGCCTTCAGACGTTGTGGGAGCTTCATCACTGGAAGCTTTCAAGAAGAGACTAGATTGCCATCTGTCAGAAGCGGTGTAGGGTCTCCTGGTTGTTGCAAGGGGGGCTTGGACTAGAAGACCTACAAGGTCCCTTCCAACTCTGTTAATCTGTATCTGTATCTACTTCACTGTAAGGCTGCATTAACAAAATCTTGCAAATCTGTTTCTTTTACAGCCAAGAAATTAGGGAGCTTCCTTTCTGTGTTTCTTTCTCTGTCTATTAGGCAACTTCAGGTTATACCTTCTGTTATTTGATTGTTCCCAAGTAACTTCTCTTTCCCCAGTATACCAAGGTCATTCCCACATACCATTATATTTTGGGAAATATCACAAGTCTTTGGGAATCTTGCATAAAGTCTCTTCCAGTGTAGCTTAGCCACTGTCAATAGCCAGCCATCGACTCCCCATTCTACATCTAAAAAGCTACACATAAAGGCACCATATATATTCCACACAGAACAGCTCAAAGCACACAGAGAAGTTCCCTGAACATGGACTCCAGTATGAGTCCGAAAGTTTGGAAGACAAAACCTCTGGTTTCGGTGATCAACCCAGATTGGATCCTAGCCATAGTGTATAATTGGCATTGTCCCACTGGGTGCTCCATCTAATGCTCTAGATCAGGGGTCACCAACCTTTTGGACCTCAGGGACCACTAAATTCATAATTTTAAATCCCGCGGACCACTAATATGATCTGCCTAATGATTGGCTGGATGGGTGTGACTAGGTGATCATGTGACTGGGTGAGCATGGCCAACTTGATGGCCACCTCAATGTCACTCACATTCAGGGGCACCTTGCCAGCCTCTACTCACCCCTCCCCTGCCAGCCACTCCTCGCCTTCCCACCCAGGCTCCTTAGGGCCCCAATAGGAAGTAGTAGTTGGAGCTAAGCAGCCACCAGGAGAAAGAGTTGGCAAAACAGCTCAGTTCAAATTGGATCTGACCAAGAAGGAGGCTCAGCAGAAGCACCTCACTCAGGACTATGAGCATAGGCTTTCCAAGCAGAGGGAAGACCTGCGGGAGTGCAAGTCCAGGTATCGGTGCCTGGAGACTTAGTGGGCTGAGATGGTCAGCCAGTTCCAGGACATGATGTAGTGCCACTGGAACAAGGCCCTCCAGCTCCTTGCCACCAGCGGCACTTCCCTCCAGCCTTCACCCAAAGCCCTACACCAGGAGGCTGAAGCAGACCCCAAGTTGGAAATTCTGTCCCCCTCTGACCCACACAAAAAGACCCCAAAGGGGGAGACTCTCTGCAGCAACACAACCATTCATTGCACTATGCCCAGGGGCCATAATTTGAGGACCCCTGATTTAGTGCAATATAAAAAATGCAAATAATCTTCATGGACCACCAGTGGTCCACCGGCCACCAGTTGGTGACCGCTGTGCTAGATGACACTTCAAAGTAAGGTGGTTATGCCTGGCTAGGGAAGAGCTTCCAAGGGTTTTCTTTGGGTTGGATTGAAGAGAATTTGGCATCTGTCCCCTGCATTTGTTTCTTGCAAGGAGCACTGGGGAATGCTGTGAAAGATTTTGGGATAGAACCATGTACCTAAATCTAGCAATGCTTTTGTACAATGTCTGTGAAAATAGGAACAAAGCACCATTTGTTGTGGGCTTTTTTTTTTCTCCCAGCAAAGCTCCAGAATTGGATACTTTTAATAGATTGCTCTATAAAGTGAATGACTACAATTTTCTTGATCACAGCTTGACTTTTTGCAAAAAGTTTTGCAAATTTGTTTTCCCATAATAGTGACAGGTTCTACTGCATCAGGCACCAGAGAAACCAATTAGGAACACACAAAGCTCTCAATTGGCACAGGAAGTTCTTGGAAAACCATTGACAGCTTTTGCTTATGAAAAGTTTCTTGGAATAAGCATTTCTGCAGAAGGACAGAGAGCCACGCTTCCATTTCCCTCCAGAGAATTCCCTTCTTCTCTCTTCCTTTGCTTCCTCTAGAACGGTGTTTTTTCAAATTTTAAGATGAGTGGACTAAAACTCATGTTAGTATATGTTTTAAAAATAGAATTGAATTAAAAGTTCCATTTGTGGATTCTAAATAGATTTAAAGTAATTATTAAACTATAATTGATCTAGGATAATTATACCCCTTGCGGCCCATTCTTTCCAGTAGAAAATTTTACCACCAATTTTAAGAGCACAGTTATTCCAGAGTATTCATGAGATTCTTTTATCAAAATTAAACTTTTCAACAGACTCCAAATATACCTTACTACTAGGAAAGGTAAAAATCAGAGGTAGTATTCAGCAGGTTCTGACCAGTTCTGGAGAACCAGTAGCGGAAATTTTGAGTAGTAGGAGAACCAGCATATACCACCTCTGACTGGCCCCATCCCCATCTATTCTCTGCCTCCCGAGTCCCAACTGATCGGGAGGAAATGGGGATTTTGCAGTAGCCTTCCCCTGGACTGGGGTGGGAATGGAGATTTTACAGTATCCTTCCCCTGCCATGCTCACCAAGCCACGCCCACCAAGCCATGCCACACCCACCAAGCCATGCCCACAGAACTGGTAGTAAAAAAATTTGAACCCCACCACTGGTAAAGATGCTACATTTGTTCTGAAAAAAACTTTATATTTAACAGCTGCCAAGTTGTTTCCTTGAAACCCTCCCAGTATTTCAACACAATGTTCTGTAATATGGAATGCATCAAGCCAAACCAACCCAATAGATTATGTAGAGGGAAGAGGAAACGCCTTGAAGAATAGGAGAAAGCCAGGACAACCATTAGATAAAAGAAACCTTGGTCTGAGGTAGAACTATAACATGAGGAACTATGTCAGACAAGCCCTGCCTCATTCTCATGAATATAGCGGGAGGAGGGAAGTGTTTTCAGATTTGCAAGATTCTGTTACTATAAATTTACAATAAAAGTAGTATTTGTCTCCATGCCTTTGATTTCCTAGTCCAGTTTACACTGAAGGGCTGACAGATGCAAATAGTAGAATCTGCAATTTGGCAAGATTTTGTCTATAGGTGTTAAACAATAAAGAACTGAGCTTTGACGAATTATTCCTGATTTTGGGCCTGACATCAGCCACCTACCAAGAAAATACTATTTTGATCACTTTTCTTCCAAATTTTCATCAAATGTTGACTGCTTCCTGCAAAATAGATTTAAAAGGTCTGCTTTAAAAAAAAAACACCTGGTAATATAATCTTGCTGAGCATTGATTGTCAGTTTCCTAGTCTAGCAGGAATCTTGAATCTCTTTGCTATGAAGCTTTTTCAGATGCAGATTTTACATCAGAGAACTAAAATAGAAAATCCTTCAAAGATCACTTCATATTATTGCTTATACTCACCTTAATCCCTATTGACAGGGATTATGGGAAATGAAGTTCTGCATAATGGAATGGTGCCTTGTTAAGGAAAATTGATTACTCCACCCAAGGATGTTAAAGATAATGTAAAGAATTTACTTGATGGGATCTGAATTGTATATTCAGGATTTGCAGTGACAGCAAAGAAAAAAATGTTTTCGCTTATAATAGGCTGATACCAAAAGAAATTCAGATTTCTGCTAGTTAAAGAAATTATCCACCTATGCTCTACTGCAGGGGTGGGTTCTACTTACCTTTACTACCGGTTCGCAATGGGATCGCGCTTATGCGCATGCACAGACCGTCTATGATGACATCTGGGTGAGTGGGTGGAGCCTCCCTCCAGTTTTACTACCAGTTCCCAAGAACCGGACCGAACCGGGGCAATCCACCACTGATCTACTGTCACCATACAGCAAAGAATGAGGTTGGGCATAGAGAAGGTAACTTTACAGTGGCCAACATGAGATTTTCCTTCCCTTTGATTTCTCCTGAGGCACTGTGAAGAGAACTGGGCCACACACCTGGTTTCCAATTTATCAAAGCAAAATGCTGGTGGCACCAGAATTGGGTATGTAGGAAAGCAGAGAAGAAAAATCTGCAGTTGAGTGAAGCAGCATTTAGCTTAGAAGGTGAGTGAAGGTGAAGGACCAAGCTTGGCTTCAGCAAACCAACAACAGACAAACTAAAAGGGGAAGCAGCTTCGCGCAGGGGCCATGCTAATCTTCTCTGTATCGTTCCAATTTTAGTATATGTGCTATTGGCCACAGACTAAATTTCAATGACTGGGAGGAGGCTTGGAATAGAAATTATAACCTTACTAAATCAGCAAATTATAGGGAGAACCACTACAAAATATTTCACAGATGGTATCTAGCCCCAGCTAGATTAGCAAAAATATTTCCTAACGCCTCCGGAATTTGTTGGAAGTGTGGAAAGGAGGTTGGCACCTTCTTTCATATGTGGTGGTCCTGCTCAGAGACAAAAAAGTTCTGGACAAAAATACGAACTTGGCTGCGGGAAATAGTGGAAGAAGATATAAAATTATCTCCAGAAATTTTCTTACTAGGAATGATGGGAGATGGACTCTCGAAGGACAAGACACAATTAATTATACATATTATAACAGCGGCCAGATTAACTTTCGCAAAATACTGGAAAGATAAACAAATCCCTCCAGAGATGACAATAATAAATAAAATATTGGAATGTGCAGAAATGGCAAAATTAACCAGTATACTTAAAGATGATGAGAATTCAAAATTTAAGGCAATATGGGAAAGGTGGTATAAATGGTGGAATAATAGAACAAGACTATAAAGATATGCTTATTTCTAATAATAATAGATTTGAAGATACTTGTTGTGTATATACTGTATATATGTAATTGCACAATACCTCAGATGTTACCTGAGATTTGATATTTTCTTTTTTAAAAAAACCTTTTTTAAAAAACCAATAAAGTATATTTAAAAAGGGGGGGGAAGCAGCTTCACCACTCCACTAGAGATGCTAAGAGCTTATGGCCAGCTAGTAAAGGATCATCCTTACCCCACCTCTGCTCCCCATACAGACTGAGAGACTCAGAATGAAGCCTCAGCAGCAATTCAAAATAGTAACTGGTAGCAACAGAAGCCAACTAACTGGAAGGAGACTAAAAACTTTGTTATAAGCTCAGGCAACAAGGGACAAGAGTTCATAGCCCCATTTAGGAATGAGAAAAACACAGTAGTATAATGTAGCAGAGGTTTATTTTATTTATTCTATTTATAGGATTTATGGGAATGCCTATCTCATATAATAATTCTAGGTTGCTCACGACAATCCATAAAAACAGCTCTAATTGGTATCTTTTTTCCTCAGGCGCCAGACCAAATAGCCTCCAAATCGACCCCCATTCTAAACCAACACTTGGGGGAAGAACCATGTCACCACAGGTCCTCCAAAAGACTAAAAGGATAATGATCCCTCAGATCTCAGGTAGGAGGCTGTTACAAAGGGTTGAGGTGGCCACCTCTGAGGCAGGGGTGAAATCCAGCAGGTTCTGACAGGTTATGAAGAACCGGTAGTGGAAATTTTGAGTAGTTCAGAGAACTGGCAAATACCACCTCTGGCTGGCCCCAGAGTGGGGTGGGAATGGAGATTTTGCAATATCCTTCCCCCTGGAGTGGGGTGGGAATGGAGATTTTGCAGTATCCTTCCCCTGCCACACCCACCAAGCCACACCACGCCCACCAAGCCACGCCCACAGAACTGGTAGTAAAAAAAAATGGATTTCACCACTGCTCTGGGGTCCTGTCAGATAGCAACATTTAAAGGAGGGGACCTGGAATACACCACTCTATCTAACCTGGTAGGACCTATCTACTCTAGACCCTCAGAAAGAAACAATCTGCTAAATAACTTGTGCCATGCAGGAGTTTAAAGGTGAAAACCAGCACCTGGGATTGCACCCGGAAATCACTTGGGACAATGCTGCTCACACAGCAGTTATATTACTTGTGTTTATCACATAATGGTAAGTCTTAAGGTCAAAATTAGAAAATAAGTATGTTTATTAAAACTTTATATTATGAAAGCCTTCTTGAAAACCAGTAAGATATATATTTTTGTTAGTAATCTCCAACCATTTCTCAAAAGAAGGACTCAGTGGGAAATTTTAATTTAATTAATGTAATGTAATTTAATTTAATTAATTTATTGATTTAATTTAGTTTAGAAAATAGTAGAGATAATGTAAAATGTATCAATTCTATCTAGGTATGAAATATTGAAGCTTCATTCTGAAGCCATTGTCTCAGTAAAAAGAGGCTGAGATGATAATTCGTTGAAATTTCCAAGACTACATCGTGGGTTACTTCTTCCCCATCCTCTGGACTCCCATTTCATTTCCACCCACAGCTTTTACAAAGTGAGTATATTGAAGCAAGCATGAAACTGTGGAAAGGTGCCCCAATTATATAGAAGCTATTTTGGAGTAAATCTGCATAACAAAAGTATCCACAAATAGCTTTAGTGCTGAACTACTTGAAGATTAAAAGAATATCTGTTAATTGATTACCATTTTCTTCTGCCCTAAATATATTTCTCTTCTTTCCACACAGAGTGAAAAAGGCATTTACTTCCCGAGTGCAATTTCAGTCTCCCCTTCTTCAAAATCTACCTCGTGTTTCTTGATATTATTACTAACCAAATTTGATATGTTCTGCCTTAATAAGCGCAGAAAAAGGGAGGAAAAGGTTAAAATTAAAATAATCGGGAAACTATTACTGATGTTTGAAGTGTTGGAACATGAAGAGGAAGAGTGGTGGGATCCTGCCGGTTTAACAACCAGTTCGGTGATTGCGTGTTTCACGGGGACCCGCACAGTTTTAACAAAACTAACCTTCCATGTTACTTCTGGGGAGTAACACAACTGAGGTGTGGCAATCGTCTGCCACGCGAATCAGCTGAGAGGATAAAGGTAAGTAAAGTGCAGGGGCAGGCGGGCAGGCCCACCTGATTGTCGGAGCAAACCAGTTCACTCCCAGCTGATTCTCAGAGATACCGGTTCACCCGAACCGGTCTGAACCAGCTGAATTCCATCCCTGCCTCAGGGTAACATGAATCAGAGTGCAAATGGGTGTGGAACCTTCTTGGGGAAAGGCCAATCACCTTTTGAAAAGGCATACCTTTGAGATATGCCATTTGATGTAAGGATCTACATCAAAATTGGACCATTTTGAGAGCGATTCTTTGGTAAATAAGTGGGATTATCCAGGAAGTATTCAAACATCAAGTTAAACTCTCCTGAATTTTTTTTTTTTTTTTAAATTTGATTTATATGCCGCCCTTCTCCGGAGACTCAGGGCGGCTTACAATGCGTTAAGCAATAGCCTTCATACTTTTGTATATTTATACAAAGTCAGCTTATTGCCCCCACAAACTGGGTTCTCAATTTACCTACCTTAGAAAGGATGGAAGGCTGAGTCAACCTTGAGCCTGGCGAGATTCGATCTTACTTTAATTGCAGACAGCTAGTGTTAATCACAATGCTATCAGTCTGCTGAGCCACCAGGCCCTAATTATGTACCTTGAGGGAGCTAAACAATGACTAGTTCTACAAAGCACATTAGAGAAGAGTGAAATAAGACTGGGTTGCTTGTGATTCAGCAGTGAGGGAGCATAATGTCAGTTTCATCTAGTAGTTAAAGGCACCAGGGTAAGAAAGCAGGAGACTGAATTATAGTTCCACTTTAGGCATGAAAGCTAACTAGGTGACTTTGGGCTAATCACCAGGAGACTGTGAGTTCTAGTCCTGCCTTAGCAATGAAAGCCAGCTGGATGACCTTGGGCTAGTCACTCTCTCAGGCCAACTCACCTCCCAGGGTGGTGGTTGTGAGGAAAATAGGAGGAGGGAGCAATATTTATTAATTAATTATTATTTATTTATTTATTTATTTATTTATTTATTTATTTATTTATTTATTTATTTATTTATTTATTTATTAAATTTCTATACCGTCCTTCCCCAAAAAGGACTCAGGGCGGTATATAATATATTACACATATTTGCTGCCTTGAGTTATTTATAAAAATAATAAAAGTGGGATATAAATAAATAATGTTTTAGTATTAGCATTAGGGGGTTCTAAAGCAAACCTGTAGTACAGTGGACTAATGCACTGTTATTAACATCTGCCGCTTGCAATTACTGCAAGTTCAAATCTCACCTGGCTCAAGGTTGACTCAGCCTTCCATCCTTTCAAAGGTAAGTGAAATGAGGACCCAGTTGTGGGGGCAATAAGCTGACTTTGTATAAATATACAAAAGTATGAAGGCTATTGCTTAATGCATTGTAAGCCGCCCTGAGTCTCCAGAGAAGGACGGCATATAAATTAAAGCAAAAAAAAAAAAAAAGACTACAAGAGTCATGGCTGTTGATGTGCAATGACATCAAAGACAATATCTTATTTTAATTTTTTGGAGTTTTAGGTTGTTTTGCACACAACAGATGGGTTCTACTTCAGAGCACACTGAAATATTTGGAATTGCATTGTAGAGATCCATAATCCAGGGATCTGCACCAGAGGACAGTGAAAGGTTAAGTTCTAACTTTCCATACTCAATGTTCTACCCAACCTAATGTTCTTCCCTAGAGTTATTGTTTCTTGTTTCAAATGAATTCCTCCTTTTGTGAATGATAGGTAGCAGTTTAAATGAAGTCCTTTATGGCTCTTTCTAAATAATTAAAATGGCTTTAGTCCAGAAGATCTAATGGTGATGCCTCAAACTTAGACAGGATTCTGACAGTTTCAGGCAAAAAAAAAAAGCAGCCAAATTCCTTTCAGAATAAATTAATAAATAAGACCAAGGTGAGCCATCAACTAATAATTGGGGGGAAAGAAATTTAAACAGAGGAATAAAATCGAAGTATTATTTGTTGATAGTATGAGACATCTGACACATGGAACCATTCAAGAGTTGTATCAACTGTCATAATGAACAGATGGTCTTTGAAAGTGAGTCAGGCATCACATTGATCTTCATTTTAAGTATTCAGGTTTAACAACCAGTTGTGCAACATCCATTAAAAGACCATCTTTTTGAGAGCTCCTTCGCCCCACTGTGCCCCCATCAAATCAATCTAATTAAATTTAATGTTCAATTAAATCAGTGAAGGCCTTGGTGACACTTGGTCCCAAAGGAACTTGTGCATAAAGCAAAGGTAGGCAAGATAGGGCATTCCAGATATTGCTGAATTACAATTCCTTGCCTCCCTGGAAGTCTTGGCCAATAATTTGGGATGCAGGAAGTTGCAGTTCAATAAATATGGAAGGCTACAGATTGCCAGTCTTGTATATAAGGAATGTCCACTTAGAGATGATTTTGTCTAGGTGTTCTGGGTTCTAACTTTATTTCTGACATAATTATATGCATGGCCTACAGAAAAACTAAAAGTAAACAAGTTTAGAAAAATTTATACTGGAACACAGTATATGTTCACATTTCTTACTTTCATAATAAATTATAGTCCAGATTCCCAGGAAGGAAGGATTGTATTCAAGAGGAGCAGGAAACAACTCTGTTCAGGTAGGTTGGATGAGAGAATGAGGGTGAAGACAATTCCTCCCCAATAGTTCTCAGAATAGGTCCTTTATGGGGGTGGTAGTTTGCTTTAGTTTGGCCAGATTCTGTCTTCAGACGAAGAACAATGAAGAAAGCTGCTTGGGAAGAATCACTTGTCTTCTTGGTTTTTAAAGCCTGACATTTCCTCATCAGGCCAAAGTTCTTACTTAATGCAGTAGGTCTTCTTTGGCTGCCATTACTTTTCCATTAAAAGCTTACTCGTGTGTCTATTACTGAGTGAATTTAACCAAAAATGATATTGTAGTCAAAAGTGTCATTTGCTCTACAACAGTGTTTCTCAAACTTGACCCTTTGAAGATGTATGGACTTCAACTCCCAGAATTCCTCAACCAGGCATACTGGTTGGGGAATTCTGGGAATTGAAGTCCATGCATCTTAAAATAGCCAAGTTTGGGAAACACTGCTCTACAAGATGAGAGACCATCATGATCAGTAACTAAACCTTTCCTGCTCAAGGACTCAACTTGGCTAATGATCCAATCGGAAAGCTAAAATTTTCAAGGTCCGAAAGGAAAGCAGTGAGCAAAGGAAATTCTGACTTGCTCCAAGATTGAGGTGTGTAGAAAGAGGAGACCTGATGCATTGGAGGTGCAAGAAGGAAAAACCATCAAGCTGACCATGAGACAAAAGGCCACCATCTATGATTTTTGTGCACTGTCATTCTCACTAGCGAGTTCCATGGAGAGATTTGACAGAACCCTGGAGATGATCGGAATGGATGTCACAAGTGCAGATTAATATGTTCACACAATCCAATTCATCTGGGATCAGAAACAGCTGTGGCAAAGGCAGCAGTGTGCTGGCATTTTCACGAAACAACTGCTGAAGCTTTTGCTCTCTCTTAAAATAGAAGAGTGAGTCTCCAGCTGTCACGGTGATGGAGAAAACAAAATTCTCTGAAGGCCGTAGACTGTACAGGCAACTAGTTCAGCATACAAACACGTTGAGGTAGGAAGCCCAGCTGAGTAAGAGAGCCTCCTTTAGCTTGGGATCAGAATGATTACTTGGAGAAGGACTACTGATTAGCTCTTCTGTGAAGTGGCCACAATTGGGGAATTGCCATGTCATCTTGATGTCAGTCAAAAAGGAGCCGAGACCTTGCGAGCAATCATTGTGATTGTGTGCAAATTACACTGAGATGGAAGAGGTCTTGTAGATTAGGATAAGTTGTGCGGAAGATGGGAAACATTCATTGCCAAGCTAAAAAGATGTTGCTGGATACAGCAAAGGGCAAATCAATGGAAGGCTGGTTCAGATCAGAGCAGCGTGTTCTAACAGGCAGTTCAGTCTATCCTGTCTAAATTCTCAGAAAAATCAATCGTGAAAATTCATGGAAAATATACAGTTTATTGTGTATGGATTGCTAGCCTATTCCAGGAAGTGCTGAGAAAAAGAAAAGCTTGTTTTGAGAGTGAGCTGCATTCTGAATTGTTAAAAGATTTTAAAAGGGGTGGGGGGGTGTTCACTCATTTTTCTGAACAGACATGTTTTTCTATGGATTTTAAATTTATAAAACCATTCATTCGATTTATAAAAAAAAGAATGAAAATGTCAGATCAGGCATCTATTCTCAAGAGACAAGATTAATTACCATGCACATGGCCAGTTTATATGGGATCATAAAGACACATAAAGGTAAAGGTAAAGGTTCCCCTCGCACATATGTGCTAGTTGTTCCCGACTCTAGGGGGCAGTGCTCATCTCCATTACAAAGCCGAAGAGCCAGCGCTGTCCAAAGACGTCTCTATGGTCATGTGGCCGGCATGACTAAACACCAAAGGCGCAAGGAACGCTGTTACTTTCCCACCAAAGGTGGTCCCTATTTTTCTACCTGCATTTTTATGGGCTTTCGAACTGCTAGGTTGGCAGAAGCTGGGATAAGTAACGGGAGTTCACTCCATTATACGGCACTAGAGATTCGAACCGCTGAATTACCAACCTTTCGATCGACAAGCTCAACATCTTAGCCACTGAGCCACCACATCCCATTAAAAAGGTACATAAACGCATTCAAATAAACCACTGTTTCTGAGACACAGCCATCTTGTTCTATGAATCATACTTGTTGGGAATATCAGTTTCACAATTGGCTTTTTTTCTCTGTGTGTCTCTATTTCTGTCTGTCTGTCTCTTTGTCTCTCACAGCCATGCCTACCCAGCTGGTCATTAGGGCAGAGAACCAGTTGTTAAAAAACACCGGGAACCACAAAATCCTTTTGACATATTTCTTTCTCCCCTCCCTCCCTCCCTCCCTCCCTCTCTCCCTCTCTCTCTGTATCTCTCTATGTCTTTCTCTCTCCTCCTCTCTCTGTATCTCGCTGTCTCTGCCCTGGCCACTTCTCCATCCCTCGCCTTCACCCTTATCTTCTCACGCCAGGCAAGGAGTGACTGGGAGGGGAGAGTGAGGGGCAGGGCCAGCCAGTGGTAGGATCACCTGATAGGGAGCCACAGCAAAGGGCCCAAGGAGCCACATGCGGCTCCGGAGCCGCAGGTTGCTGATCCCTGACCTGTGCAGAATGCGGGTAGGGAACACTGCTTTGTGATTTTTTTTTTCTCTCTCTCTCCATTCAGAGTCATACACAACAGGTGGCAAAAGCATCTTATATTTAAAACGATTCAATAGCTACAGTACGAAGCACTGGGAGAGTCCCATCTCATCTATAGATTGTCAGCACATAGCTCTATTATCTGAATCTGTCTGTGCAAGTCTTGAGCCAGACACTGGATTGCAATATTAGGCTTAAGAGCTCCATTTCATCCGAAGAGGTAGGCAGTATCAGGGTGCCCATAGAACCATCGCTGTCATCACTTTGATGAAACAGAGCAACTACTGAGTATGCTGCTGAATGTGAGGTAACCATATTGTTTATCTCATAGGATAATCTAGTTTAGTACATGGTTTTTCTAACATTTTCTAACATGGCCCTCTTTCATACTCACATTAACCGAGCTCAGTGCCCTCTTTTGTTTATATTTATTTATTTGTCAAATTTATTTGCCGCCCATCTCGCGATTCAGGTGACTCTGAGTGGCTTTTCCATTCAGTTTATTTCAGAAATCTTGAAACAAGACATTTTCCTTCCTGTACCTTTTAACCATTCGCACTGTTTGCGTAGAACAGGGCTGTCAAACTTGTGGCCCGCGGGCCGGATAAGTCACATGTGGCCACGCCCATGCCTGGTTTAGCAAAGGAGAAAAAAAGTTATGATACGTTACATGACGATGACATGATGACGCTAGTTTGACATCCCTGGGGTAGAATGACAGCAATAATAATTGTGCATTTCTTCTGGATAGAAAAATAATGATAATTCCTATGGCCATTTTTTTTTTCTTTCATGCTACATATCCATAGCTTTGCCACCCAACCTCTGCATTACCTAGCAAACTTACTGCTGCCTTAGCAGGCAACACATTAGCCACCTCAAATTCCTACTCCCTCCCAAGATGGAAGCTTCTGCTGACAGACCTTTGCATTTAAAAGTCTAGCCTGCCAGCTGTTTCCATTCTTCCAGCAATTAAATGGATTACAGTGGAAAATTACATGTAATATTTGTTTGAGGCGGAAAAAAAACCAAAACTTGGCAGGCTGTGCTCTTCTGCATAGCTGAAATTGGCAATGCTAGAGGACAGCTTGAAGGAAAAGGGAAGAGTTCCTTCTGGGTAAAAGGAGCTGAAACGAAATGTTCATTTTGCATAAGCCGGCTCTTAAGTGCAAACGGTCACATTTATCTGGAAAACAAAGAGCTGGATGATCAATTGAACAACTAGAAGTTCCACAGGACTGTGTTGGAAAGAATGAAATCAGAAAGAGTCCAGTTATTATTTAATTCGGCCTCTGAGAACCAGGCAAAGCAAGGGATGGTCTGCAAAGGAAATATCTACTAACATTTGACATATAGAAAAACTAGAGCCATGATGGCGAACCTATGGCATGCGTGCCACAGGTGGCACGCGGAGCCATATTGGTGGGCACGCGAGCTCAGCTCCAGTGTGCATGCCCGCGCTGTGGAAGTCACAAAAAAGGCTGTTTCCGGCCTCCGGAGAGCCTCTGGGGGGCCTCCAGGGGAGTGGGGAAGGCCATTTTTGCCCTCCCCAGCCTCCTAGAAAGGCTCTGGAGCCTGGGGAGAGTGAAAAACGGACCTACCTTGCCATCACATGCCAAAAGTGGGGGGAGTGTGGGGGGTCGCACATGCATGTGCGGGGGACGGGGCGCATAGTATTATGGGTGTGGGCACACACACGAGTGACCCCCACACACACTCCTCCCACTTTTGGCACACGATGGCAAAAAGATCAGCCACCACTGAACTAGAGCTACCATGTTTCTCCAAAAATAAGACATCCCCTGATAATAAGCCCAATCGGGCTTTTGAGCACATGCACTAAAATAAGCCTCTCCCAAAAAATTAAGCCTTCCCCAAAAATATTTAAAAATAAGACAGGGTCTTATTTTTGGGAAAACACAATACATGCAAACTGACTTTCAAAATACTCTGCTAAGTTTATGAGCAGGGAAAGTGGGTGGATGGTTAAGAAGAAATTTGCTGACAGTTAGAACAATTAACCAATGGAACAACTTGCCTCTGGAAGTTGTGAATGCTCCAACACTGGAAGTTTTTTAAGAAGAGATTGGACAACCATTTGTCTGAAATGGTATTGGGTTTCCTGCCTAGCAGGGGGTTGGACTAGAAGACCTCCAAGGTCCCTTCCAACTATTCTATTCTATTCTATTCTATTCTATTCTATTCTATTCTATTCTATTCTATTCTATTCTATTCTATTCTATTCTTTCTTCAATATTATTGGAACAAGGAGGTCCCTAGTGGTAGCACTCCTAATGAAGAAGTTGAGTCTTCCATGCGAACTTCATTGAAGAGGCAGGAAATGAAGTCTGAGGACCACTGAGGTGGGACATTGCCATACGTTCCTAGGTCATCTCATCATTATAGAAATACAAGAGGATTGCAAGTCATCTAGGGTATTTCTGCAAGTTGATCTTTTCCTTTGGGGGAAAAAAATGTTTCAAGCAAATGCAGTTTCTTCAAACGGAATGAGAAATGGAAAGAAAACATGCAGCACTAAGAAATACAAGCTCCTTCTGAGGGAGCATCAAAATGGCTTCTGCAAATGAAAGTCACGCCTCTCTTCTTACCTGTTTAGTTTCTTCGGGGAAGTTAACAGGAAACATAGATGTAAGTAACGTGATCGATATAAAACAGACATGAAATATAAGAGGATGTATCCTTTTATGAAATGAATTTTCAGTTTAAAATGCTGGAAGGAGAAGTTAGAGGCTAACCAATGGATGAATGTATATGCTTGAACGGCCTAAAATGGGATCAGTGCTTTGCAGAATATTCATCAATTAGTGGCCTAGAAAAAAAATTAAAAATCAGTGGGAAACTTTGAAGATATGCCTAATTTGAGGGGGGGCTGTCAAAGATCAAATAAATTACAAAGAACTCTGAAGGACATCCCAGATCAAATGAATTGGCATTAAAAGAGTTCAGTGTAACTGACACACAGTGCATGTTAGATGGGAAGAAACCCATCTGAATTGGCAGGGACTTAGGTTTGAGATTTTAGCTTTGTTGTGACTTGCTTAATGAAAACATCAATTCAGCGAGTAGCAAATTCTGCTCTAGGGATTATTAGGAAGTGCATTTAAAATAAAACTGAGAAAATCATGCTGCCTTTATAGAAATGTATGGCACAGCTGTGTTTAGGCTACTGTGTGCAGTTCTATTTGTGCTAAAAGCAAAGTCTGTAACTCTAGACTTGAATCATTAGGCTGTTATTCTCCACTTTAGAAATAGCCGTGTGTGTGTGTGTGTGTGTGTGTGTGTGTGTGTGTGTGTGTGAGAGAGAGAGAGAGAGAGAGAGAGAGAGAGAGAGAGAGAGAGAGAGAGAGAATTCATGTTAAATATAAAAGGAGGATATATGGTAACATTTGTGATAGAATTTACTTTGATGGGATTTTAGTATTTTCAATTAAGTTAAAATGAGAGGTGTCTGCTGGGTTTGCGGTGTCCTCAAGTTATTGATGATTCCTGGCAACTGATTGGACAATTCCCCTCAGTTTTCTCTGCAATATTTCAGAAGTGGTTTGCTATTGTCTGCTTTCTAGGATTGAGAGAAAGGAACTGGCTCAGGGTTAGCAGCAGGCTTTGTGCCTAAGGAGGGACTAGAACTCTAGCCTGAGGCCTTAACCCTTACCCCCAATTGGCACTCTCTTACCATGCACATGGCCTGTTTATAAGGGGTGATAAAGGCACATAAACGCATTCAAATAAACCACTGCTTTTGAGACACAGCCATCTTGTTCTATGAATCCTACTTGTTGGGAATATCAATTTCACAATTGGCTTCTCTCTCTCTCTCTCTCTCTCTCTCTCTCTCTCTCTCTCTCTCTCTCTCCCCCTCCTTCCTTCCCTCCCTTCCTCCCCCCTCTCCCTCCCTCCCTCCCTCCCCCCTCTCTTTCCCTGTAGAAGTGCTACTTCTTCCTCTGAGGAGGATAAAAGGCCCTTTAACCAAAGAATGCCTATTTTCCAGGGGTGGGTTCTACTTACCTTTACTACCGGTTCGCAATGGGATCTTCTGCGCATGCGCAGATCACCGATGATGACATCCGGGACAGTGGGTGGGGCCTTCCACCGGTTTTACTACCGGTCCGAACCGGGGGCAACCCACCACTGCTATTTTCCAAAAATGAGGCAACTTTTTCAACATCTTTGATACTAAATCCACCTTCCCTTTTCCTTCAGGCACCTGAGAAGGGACTTATTTCAGTTCTACTTTGGCCCTTTATTGTCTCTCTTCTTTAAAAGAAATAAGCTGACTAGATGAAAAAATTAAAAAGGGATATCTGGCATGCATGAATTATTACCTACGTAATAAAGAATTTCAAAAAGAGAAAATAAACAGGAATATCTGGGTTTCTTGTCTCTACTTTCAAGAAATCTGAAGAGCCAAACCAAAATTACTAGAATTAGGGCGAAGGACGTCTGCAGGCGTGCATCACTTAAGCATGCTAACTTGCTACAGGGCAGTATTCACTTACAGCTTGAAAAGTGGTTTTAGCATCTGCAAAAAGCTTTTAAAAAAACCAACAACCCATGAACAAATAGGCAATCTGGGGAGGATATATGAATTTGGTTTTTCCTCCACTGCAGGACACAATAGTTTATGCTAGTCTTCACCAATGCAATGTCCTCCAGACGTGTGGGGCTGCAATTTTCAATCATGCTGACCTTGAAAAGTCATTCTTGAGTTCCATGCTGTGTGACTGAAGCAAAGGAGTAGAGAGACATAATGCAAGAAGGGCAGTTAGCTTTTTTCTAGCTTAAGTGGCAACCAAAGTAACATCCTGTGCTGGTTTTTATTTTTTTTAAAAAAAAATGTATACCTCCTTTAAAACCTAATTTTGATGGCAGAATTGATACAGATGTGATCATTTCCCTTCACTCCTATAGCTTTGCTGAAATTCCATAACCTTCCACTTATGACTGTATGACTGTAATTTTGTTGCTTGTATCATTTGTCCCCTACCACTATCATTAAGTGTTGTACCTTATGATTCTTGATGAACGTATCTTTTCTTTTATCTACACTGAGAGCATATGCACCAAGACAAATTCCTTGTGTGTCCAATCACACTTGGCCAATAAAAAAATTCTATTCTATTCTATTCTATTCTATTCTATTCTATTCTATTCTATTCTATTCTATTCTATTCTATTCTATTCTATTCTATTCTATAAAAGCAGAATGCACATTTGTATCATATTTTTCCAGACAAAACATTGCTTTATATATGTGAGATGATTAAGAAATGTTTGTTTATATATAATCTGTCTCCCATGGTTTACAAGGAGGCATATGCTGATGCCAAAGAAAACCTGAATCAGCTCCCAAATGTAGGTCAAACATGAAGTTTCATTCAATCTTCATTCTCAAGATGCACTCATTGGTTTATCACATCTACGCTTGTCCCATCAAGTACACGCTTGAAACATTTTTGTATATCTATAGAAACACAATGCATAAGAAGCATTAAAGAGTTATTTAGGACTTCTGGTTGACATCACAGTGGGAACGGACTGGAAAATAGCGGCTCTGATGAGCTGCACAAAATCCAGCTGGACGAACTGCTGCTGAGAGGCTTTCGAGCCATAGCCATTTTGCAGGGATGGTGAAGAAAGAAGAGGCATTTTGTGGACCACGAGGAACTGGCAATTTCCTCGCTGGAACAGAAACAGTTCTCCCGAAGCGGCAATGGGGGCGGTGGCCATCTTATGGTGACTGTCTGGGACAACCGGACAGAAGAATTATGCAGGAGTGGTGATTGGACAAAGTGCCAGAACTGGGTGAGATAAATGCCAATTTATGCTTTTAAAAAGTGGAAATTGAAGTTTTAAAAGCAATCCTGAGCTTGGACTAGCAGCTATTGGGCTTTTGGGGGAAGAAAAACACACACACACATGGAATACAGAGAAGGCGTGGATTGTGATATAAAGAATCAAAGAGTAAGTTTTGGATTTGGAAAATTGGGAAAAGCAAAGATTGTTAAAAGGAAAGAAAACAATTTTTGGAAGAAAATAACAATTCATAAGAGAACTTCGAAAAGGTGGAATGGATATTTTGACAAACAAATGGATAAAAGAGCCTGCTTTGTAATGGAGTAGAAACGAAGCGTGCCATCTGTTGGAGGAAAGAAAAAAACTTTGTAATATTCTATTTAAATAGACAAAACAGAAGAAATAGTAGCTGGAAACTTTGACCTTGGGCGTATAGAAGGAGAATTGGATACGGTGTGAAAAATTAAGGAGTGACTGTGTTTTACATCTGGGTGGTTGCTTTACTTTCCTTCTCTTCTGGAATATAGTTTTACATTTGGATTTGACTGTTGCTGAATTAGGATAATAATTAATAATTGAGAAGAGCATTCTAACTTTAAAGAATAGAGGAATAATTGAAGTAGAAAAGAAGAAAAGAAGAGGAGAACTAAGAAAATCATACAGACTTAGAATTTTGACTAAGTGTATAGAGACATAATTGGGGGGAAGTATTGGTAATCTTTTAATCTGTCACAAAATGGAGTTGCAGATGTATGGAGAGTTACTTTTGATGTTCAAAAGCATGTGTGAATCTTTAACAGGCAAAAAAGAAACAGAAAATTCATTTAAATATATAGAAAAAGAAAATGAAGAGAAGCTGGAAGAGGCAAATTTGAATGAGGAACAAAAAACTAATAATAATGGTGAAGAGAACATATTAAAAAAGAGAAATCAGATAGATAGCATTATAGAAATGATTGGGATTGTAAAAAGAGTAGAAAGGAAAAGGAGAAAACTCCTCCCAAAAAAGAAACAAAGGAAAGAAGGGGAAAATCTGGAAAAGACAAGGGAAAGCTTTGGGGAGGGAGGTTCAAACAACACAACAAAAAGAGATCAATGGAAGCCAGAAGATGAAATGTAATATATATATAAAAAATTAAAAAGAGAATTGAGAAGTTAGAACGAGATAAAGGGTTATGTAAAAAATTATTAGAAAAGAAGATGCTAACAAGATCTAGAAATGATGGTTAAAGATAAAGAATGAAGGGGAAAATAGACAATATGATAACAATAGTATTTTTGGTAGTTTTTTAAAATTAGAATGGAATTTTAATTGTTATGATATGGGTAAAAGAGAAGAATTTTAAGATATACTGTGATATTAGCTAGATGAAAGCATTGAAAATGAAATGATAAATATGTAAGAATAATATGGTAGAAGTGGAAAAAATAAGACATGGTGGAAAATGATTATAAGTGAATATATGATAAAGATGAATGAATAGAGTTTGTCTACATTAAATTTTAATAGATAGAAACATGAAAATAAGTAATTTGATAATATTATTAATTTTGATATCAATGTAAAAAATGTTAATTGTAAAGAGAAAAATAAGGCTGAAATTATGAAAGTTACGATTTATGCAAAAAAGAAAGAATAGAACATGTTTGTGACAAACCACAGCAGATGGAAAGGTGAAAATAAGTAATATAAGAATATCATTAATTTTGATAATAATGGAAATTAAGATGAATATTTTATTGTTTATGATTGGGTAGGGAATTAGAGAGATACTTCCAGAAATGAAGGAAGAAAGTAAACAATTGGAGTGATTGTAATAGAGAAGAAGCATAAGGCGTAAAGTGATGTTATTTAAAAATAAAATTGAAAAGGATAAAAAATGATGGAAAGAAAATAATATGGCAGAAGTTGAAATAAGAAGAGATGGAGAAAAGTTGTATAAGATGTGACCTGGTCAGCACTCTGTTCATAAAATATGTATGATGAAAAGAATTTTTTTAAAATAAAACTGGTCTATAAAAAAAAAGACAGAGTTATTCAGATTTGAAAGAGCAAATTAAGATCAGTTTTAAATTAGAGGCAATACTCCTTCCTATAACCTTTCTTTAATGTTAACATATGTTAAGCAGGGAAGGGAGAGTGTGATGGCATCACGAAAGCTCAAGAAATTGAAGAAAAAATGGAAATGAGATTCTAGTTTAATTTTATAAAAATGCTATAAATCTGAAAAAATTAGTTCTTCTTCCTTATACAAACCATTTTTTTTTAAGAAGTGATAGATAAAAACCCAGTGCTGTGCTCATTAGCATCCCAGGAAAGAGTTCACTGGAGACTTAACAATGTTGTTTTCCTAATGCTTAGACAGTATTACTCCCACTCATTCTAGGTTTAGAAAAGTTAAAACATTTGCAAATGATGGGACCAGGCCATTTAAGCATCATCAATCCTCTTATCTAGGTTTAGTTGTTGTTGTGTAAAACCAGCATGTTCCATGAGAGACTGAGCTGCATACTGAGGTTGAGAATATCAAATACAAGGCAAGCATCAAATTTAGTTGGTCTACTATGAGAATTTAATGGTTTACAGTTGAAAATTAAATGTGAGGGATGGTGGCTATGGGGGTGGTGTGATGGACTATATTGAAGTGGCAGTTTCCGAGGAAGATAGGAACATATTCTAAGGAGGGGAGTGAGACAAGAGGCAACAAAGTCCAGAGCTGGATAGGGAACAGAGGAAGAGAATTAGGATGGCCATTCCCAAGAATCTCCCAGGGTATATCCATTAGGTTGAGAATAGTAAAGGTTTAATCTGGCAAGATTCTGTCTATTGGGTATACACAAATACAGAACTGAACTTAGGCTGGATTTCTCTATGTCATTCTTGGGCTGGGCCTGATATCAAATGTGGAAATTGTAATTAGTGAATAAGCCAAACAGAACAAGGAATCAGAGTGTAGAAGAGGCTGATTGAAGAGGCTGATTGAAATTGATGGGAAAGAGGGTTGGATTAATTAGCTAGGAAAAAGCTCAAAGAAGTTTACCACCATCCTAGGAAGACAATTTGAGAGGGGACGTCTTAAATGTACACAAAACAATAACTGGCCTAATCTTATTCTTACTAGCTTGTAGACCACTCTTACTTCTCTGGTTCGCCATAGAAGACTAGAGTTTGGATGGAATCTGAGACAGCAATTGAATCCAGAGATATGGCAGAATGTTCTTCACCCTAAGCAGGCAAGAGTACCAGTTGTCTGAGATAGGAGGAGGATTTATCACGCCCCACCTCCATTCTTTTCTCCCTTACAGCAATAATAGCTGTATCAGTGTTTACTCATAAACCATCCCACCAGCATTTACGCGTAGGATAATCTAAGTCAACGGTGAAATCCTACCGATTCGCACCGGTTCGGGTGAACCGGTAGTGATAAAAATACCAGTTCGGGCAAACCGGTAGTTAAAAAAAAGCTACTGGTTCCTCCGAATTGGTATTTCTGATGATCAGCTGTGCCACTCAATTTAAGTAGAAATCCTGCTTTCTAGTGAATCTAAATTGTGTGACACAGCTGTTCCCCCCCAGCTGTTCTACTTACCTTCCCAAGTCTCCTTTTTTCCACACAAAGTGCGCATTTGGCACACAGTGTGCATTTTGTGTGCACTGCGCATGTGCGCGCACCGTGCACCATGCATGCGTGGACAGCGAACCTTCCTTCCTTCCTTCCTTCTTTCCTTCCTTCCTTCTTTCCTTCCTTTTTCTTTCTCCTTTCCCTTCCCTTTTCATTAAAGCAAACCGGAGAAGATTTCACCATTGGTCTAAGTGATACTCAGAAATGGCTACAGAGACTGTCACTGATGCCAGATGCTACGGTCCCTTCACAATAAGTTGCTCTGAGGACAGCTTACATTAATGAATATAGAGTGTTCCAAATAGCTTCCATCAGTCCTCCCAGGTAAACAGATAGGAAACATGATTAGATGAGCTATTTCTAGTTTATTGTAAAACTATGTTAACAGAATCTTGAAAGTCTGAAGGTACCTACTTCCCACCACCACTTTTAATTGTTGTCCTTCCTAAGTTTCTTTCTCTGACTGTAAAGTAACTGGGAGCTCCTGCCTCTCTTGTTTGATTGTACCCTAGGCAGCATCTTTCCCTCATTCCTCAAGGTCATCCACACATTCCATTTCAGATTGGCTTCACCATCCTTACCATCTCCAGATGGCTTTTCTCAAGTAACAAAGTGACTTGAGTTGGTTTACTGCTTAAAGCAGCTATATTATTTTGCCTAATTGGAGGACCATATCTGTCATTAGCAAGTATTTCAGAACAGACAGCATCATGAGTGCTTGCTCCTTAAAGCAGTTGAGCCTTTTCCTGAGATGGTGTGCATCTGAAGCATCTTTTTGTCTTTAAATCTAAAGTGATTCATAGATCTTCCTTCCTTCCTTCCTTCCTTCCTTCCTTCCTTCCTTCCTTCCTTCCTTCCTTCTTTCCTTCCTTTTTCTTTCTCCTTTCCCTTCCCTTTTCATTAAAGCAGTCCACCATTTTATAGGCTTCCAAAAGAGCTTAAAAATGAGTTTCAGCTGCTTTAAGGAACAACTCGTTAAAATTGTACCTGAAGGAAGGACAAGAGGCAATGGATGGAAACTAATCAAGGAGAGAACCAACCTAGAACTAAGGAAAAAATTCCTGACAGTTAGAACAATTAATCGGTAGAATGACTTGCCTCCAGAAGCTGTGGGTGCCACAACACTGCAGGATTTTAAGAAGAGATTGGACAACACATTTGTCCAATTAGGGTTTCCTTTTTGAGCAGGGATTGGACTAGAAGACCTCCAAGGACCCTTCCAACTCTGTTATTCTGTTAAAATAAATGCTAATCCTGATGTTCCAACAGGCCAGAGCAGCTCCATTTAGGTTCATCTGAGGTGTCAAACTGGCGGCCTGTAGGCCAGATGCATCACACACAGGCCACACCCACCACAGCTCCACGAAGGCAAAAAATTTCATGAGTTTGATCTATTCCAAATGGCTTCTGCTGGTGTGACTGTTATTTAAGAATTAGCATGGGCTTCATTAGGTCCCTTTTTCCTTCTGTGCATTTCTTTTAGATTTAACATCTTTTCTGTTCTCTGTGTATCTATGCTACACCAAGAGCTTTTTGGCCAAAGAGAGAGAAAAAAATATTGTAAAACTAAACTGATCAAAAATTAAATGCTGATGTTTAGCCTGTTTGAGAGGCATATTTCCATTTTCTAAATCCCAATGCTATTTCCCACGCAAAGCTGGTGGAATTCAAAGAAAGCATTTCCTGATTGACCCATTTCTAAAATGAGGTTAACTGTCTTGCATTTTCTAGATCCATCACAGGAACGTTTTCAGTTCTAAGTAGTTCATGAACTACATTTCACATTTCAACCATGAAGATTCCTTCTTTTCTTTGTTTCTTTCTTCTTGACTTTTCCCCAGCCTTTTTATAGGAACCCTCATTTTGGCTTCTTTTATACCCTTCCTGCTTCTTTTGTAAACATCAGTGTAATGTTTGCTATCTTCCATATTAAAAATTGATTGAGGCATTTACTTCACACTTTCATTTCTTCGTAAGAGATAAACCGCTTCACGTACCGCTTTACAAAGCCTTAGTAAGACCATGTTTGGAATATTGCATCTAATTCTGATTACCACAATATAAAAAAAAAATGTTGAGACTCTGGAAAGAGGGCAGAGAAGAGCAAGAAGAATTATTAGGGGGCTGGAGGCTAAAACCTCTGAAAATAGTTGCAGGAATTGGGTATGTCTAATCTAGTGAAGTGGTCTAATCTAGACTAGTGGAGAAATGGTAACAGTGTTCCAATATTTGAGGGGCTCCTACAAAGATGAGGGGGTCAACTTATTTTCCAAAGCACCTGAGGGCAGGAGAAGAAACAATGGATGGAAACTAATCAAGAAGAGAAGCAACCTAGAACTAAGGAGAAATTTCCTAATAGTAAGAGCAATCAACCAATGAAATAGCTTGCCTTCAGAAATTGTGGTCCATCATTGGAGGCTTTCAAAAAGAGACAGGACAACCATTTACCCAATATTATATAGGGTCTCCTGCTTGAGCAAGAGTTTGGACTAGAAAGCCTCCAAGGTCCCTTCCGATTCTATTATTCTATGTTCTAAATGATTAATTTTTCCCAACTATATTTTAGCTCTCCTTAAGTGTTTCATTCTCCATTTGCTTCTCTAATGGTTCCAGTTATCTTTAGTACTTTCTAATTCATTTTTTTAAAGAATAAATCCTTAATATTGGCTTTCATTTCTTAAATTTCTCTCTCCTCAAATTCCCTCACATTCTTATTACATTTAACTTGCTGAAAATTGTATTGTCATTGGCTGTTGCCTGTTTGAATCATTTTCTAATTTTTCTAAATGTACTATTTCTCATTTTTTAATGACTAATTAAAACACTATTCTTTCCTTGAGGAGAATTGTGTTAATATTTTTGTTTTCATCTTTTTTCTACCTCATAGGAAGGTTAATTAAAGAGCGTTATTTTTTAAGGATACCACATTAGCTTCAAGTGATGCTCTTATAACTGCTTCCCCCTACAATGAATATTTTTTGTTCTTTTTTTTTCTGTAAAAAGTGTGTCCTTATTTCCAAAATTGCTCAGAACAGCTGACAGCAAAATGCAATAACAGGTCTGTCTTCATGCCACATCCTGGATCTGCAAGCTTGCATGTAACCAAATGGGGGAGAAAATACAAATTAACTAAACAGCAAGACCGAAAGGAAAAGCTAGTATTTTAATGGATTAAAAGATTAGTCTAGTGAATAGAAAAGCAATTAATCAAGAGCAGCTTTGCCGTTTCAATGGCTTTTCCATTGTTTCTGGGGTTGCTACAGATAATATACTATATCATATATAAAGTATTATTGCAACTTCAGTTTCATATATAGAAAATATTGGGGGTAGGGGTTTGTTCAGTGGAATGATAGGCTATCTCATATTAAGATAAACTGCCAGTCAATAAAAATAATACCCTCATCAAATTCTTTGTTTTTAAGAAGTCTTTTTGGGGGAACAAAGCTAACATTGTTTTGAGCTTCATTCACTTTCTCAGCTCCTAGCAATCACTAGCCTTAAATGTGCTCTTTCTTGTATTAATGACATCTTACACTTCCTTGCTGAACTGGAAACAACTTGAAGAAGCTCAACTCAGCAATGAGTGCTTTGAATGTAGGCCAAAATTATCTCCAGGGTTCTTGGTGCTCTTTAAACTTGGTTGATTAGATAGAGATTAACAGAGTTGGAAGGGACCTTGTAGGTCATCTAATCAAATCCCCCGCCCAAGCAGACCCTACACCATTTCTGACAGATGGCGGTCCAGTTTCTTCTTAAAAGCTTCCAGTAATGAAGCTCCCACAACTTCTGAAGGCAAGTTGTTCCATTGGTTGATTGCTCTCACTGTCAGAAAATTTCTCCTTATTTCCAGTTGAACCTCTCCTTGTTCAGTTTCCATCCATTGTTCCTTGTCTGGCCTTCAGGTGCTTTGGAAAATAGTTTGACCCCCTCCTCTCTGTGGCAGACCCTCAAATATTGGAACACTGTTATCATATCTCCCCTGGTCCTTCTCTTCACTAGACTAGCCATGCCCAGTTCCTGCAACTGTTCATCCTATGTTTTAGCCTCTAGTCCCATAATCATCTTGGTTGCTCTTCTCTGCTCTCTTTCTAGAGTCTCAATCTTACTTGCAGACATTTCTTTACCAAATTAGGTAACATCATCAGTGCTAGAAGGGAGTGGGGTTTGCCCTGTTTATATACTAGTGACTTGCCCTGTCAATGTTGGTGGGAATGTTCTTGGTGGTTCCTTGATTAGGCCCTTGTTTACTGTTAAGCTTTTTTATCTGAGGTAGTAGTTCCTTGATTGGGGTATAGTGGTAGTAGAGGACTACCTGTACAGGTGTCTTCTTTACAGCAATTTCAACAATTTCCAGTATCCAATGGGAAAAAGAGCAGAAAGTACCTCCTTCAGGACTCTAGAAAATGTGTAGCTCCCAGAGTGTAGAGATTACTATGAGACCTTTTCTTATTGGTGCTTGGAGGTTCTCTTAATAGAGTAATGATCTGTCTGAAAGCCCTATGTATTGCAGAAGAAAATATGATGCTGGTTAAGATAAGTAAAATAAAACAAAACATCCTGCATCCTTATTACCCCATCAGCTCAGCTATAAAACATTCAGAAAGCCAAGGACTGAAGATAAAGCTGGAAGAAAATATTAGGAGGTGACCATAAACTCTGGGATCCAAGGCCAGATTAAGATAATCTCATAACAATAACTCTCCTGAAATAAAGTATGTTCACAGAATGCCTGCTCCGTTCTTTCAGTATAATGCTGTTTTTGTAGATCCGTCTAAAACCGGACCTCGCTGGCACATAAAAGCGTGGCTATATGCAATCTGTTATTTTACTATATCTAATCAGATATACGTTCTAATTTGCATAATTGTACATTGTGAGGTTGCATTCTTTCCCACTTTAGGTTTGTGTCTGCTGCCTGTGATACCAAAAAAAACAATCTGTACTTCAACAGAATTGTATGTTGTTGGCCTTTAGTTTAAATAACCTCTTGGTGAAATTTGGGGAAAAAGAAAAGACTTCTACAATTTGGTGAGAGAAGTTACACAGTGGGAATGCAAAAGTGATGCAACATCAGGTATGCTTCCTAGAGTGCAGATTATTAACATTGTGACCCTGTTTGTGTCAATCATTTGAGCTTCACAGAAGAATGTGTCCGTAGCCTATAATTTAGAATGAAATAGAGCTGGAAGGGACCTTGGAGGTCTTCTAGTCCAAGCCCCTGCTCAAGCAGGAGACCCCAGACCATTTCAGACAAGTTCAGTCTCTTTTTTAAAAACCTCCAGTGATGAAGCACCCACAGCTTCTGAAGGCAAGCTGTTCCACTGGTTAATTGGAACTTCTTCTCACTGTGAGGAAGTTTCTCTTCAGTTCCAGGTTGCTTCTCTCCTTGATTAGTTTCCATCTATTGTTTCTTGTCCTGTCCGCTGGTGCTTTGGAAAATAAGTTGACCCCCTCTTCTTTGTGACAGCCTCTCAAATACTGGAATATTGCTATCATATCTTAGTCCTGCATTTCTCTAGACCAGAGCTGTCAAACTCACATCGTCATGGCAGCGTCACATGACATCTCGGGACTTTTTTCCCCTTCGCTAAACCAGGCATGGGTATGGCCAGCGCGTGACGCATCCGGCTCATGGGCCAGGAGTTTGACAGCCCTGCTTTAGACTAACGAAACCCAAACTTGATACTATCCCATATGCTATTCTACCCTCCTTTAGCCCATCTGCCCCTCTGGACCCAAAACCATGTGGAAAAGCATTTGAACTGTCTGTTTGGGTGTTCTGGCTGTCTTTTATCAAATGGAGATTTTGGAAAGACATTCCTCTGGCTCATTATCTTCAAGCCTTCAAGCCTGCTCCCTTGCCTTTTAAGAGGTTAATGATGGTACATGCCGCGCTAGGTTTCTAAATCAATTTTCATCCTATGGGCCTTTCTTACTGCCAATGATCTGGGCAGATCAGACTGCTAGCCTTTCAGGGCACTTTAAGGACTCAAACCAGCTTGCTAACACCTGGGATTCTTACCACCATGCCAATTCACTTATTATTTTGCCAATGCTTGAGCTGTCTTAACTTTTCCCAGTTCCTTGGCCCCTTAGCTTACTGCGCTCCTTAGTTGTTACTTCTTCCTAATATTACTTCTTTCTTCTTTCTTCCAACCTTCTGTTCTACTTCTTCTCTTACCACCACCATAATCTTCTCATAGCTAGATTTTTTTTTAAAGAGCCAGCTCCCTAAATGAGGGGGACCTGAGAGTAACAGAGAAGTATTCCTGTTACAAAATTCACTTCTTTCCACAGAATTGTTATCATATTATGTCAATTGTGAGATTAGTGACATTTTTTTATTTATTTTATTTTATTTTATTTCCAATTTATATACCGCCCTTCTCCCTGAGGACTCAGGGCGGTGTACAGCCAGAATTAAGAACATGAAATACAAATATTAAAAAACAATTAATATATATATAAATTTGGCCCAAAAATTAAAAATCACAAACCAATTAAAACATTTAAAAATTTCTTCTTAAGCCAGCCTGGCTTGCTGGAAAAAGTGGGTTTTAAGGGCACGGCGGAAGGCACTGAGGTCTTGGATTCTCCTTATCTCTGGGGGCAACTGATTCCAGAGGGTAGGTGCCCCCACAGAGAAGGCCCTCCCCTTGGGGGTCACCAGCCTACATTGTTTGGCTGATGGCACCCTGAGGAGGCCCTCTCTATGGGAGCGCACGGGTCGATGGGAGGTCGTCGGTAGCAGCAGGCGGTCTAAAAGATAGCTAGGCCCTATGCCATGGAGTGCTTTAAAGGTGATGACCAACACCTTGAAGCGCACCCGGAAGACCACCGGGAGCCAGTGCAGCTCGCGCAGGAGCAGTGTTACATGGGAGCGCCATGCTGCTCCTGTCACTACCCGCGCTGCTGCATTCTGGAGCAGTTGGAGCCTCCGGGTGCTCTTCAAGGGGAGCCCCATGTAGAGAGCATTGCAGTAGTCAAGGCGAGAGGTGACGAGGGCGTGAGTGACTGTGCACAAGGAATCCCGATGAAGAAAGGGCCGCAACTGGCGAATCCAGCGAACTTGACAAAAGGTCCCCCTGGTTACAGCCATCAGATGTTCCTCCAAGGACAGCTGCATATCCAGGAGGACTCCCAGATTGCGAGCCCTTTCTGTGGGGGCCAAAGACTCACCCCCAATAGTCAGTGATGGAGTCAACTGGCTATATCGGGATGCCGACATTACTGGTGAGATAAAGTCAAAAATTCTGATCTGTTTCTTGGAATGATGGGAAATCTTTTAAAGCACATTTACACCTTTCCACCTTAAAAAAATTTATAAAATTGACAGCAAAACACATATACATGAACTTGAGATAACTGGGGATAGAAAAGCTAAGAGCTGCAAACAGCCATGAGGTAGGAACTATGCCTCTTTCCATTTTCTACACTTCTCTGCACTCTTTCTAGAGTCTCAACATCTTTTTTTACATCGTGGCAACCAAAATTGGGTGCAGTATTCCAAGTGCGGTTTTGCCAAGGGCATTATAAAGTGGTATTAACACTTCACATGATCTTGATTCTATCCCTTTGTTAATGCAGCCTAGGGCTATGTTGGCTTTTTTGGCAGGTGCTGCTCGCTTATATTTAAGATACCGTCCACTGGGACTCCAAGATCCCTCTTGCAGTTACCACTATTGAGTCAAGCATCACCTATTCTATATCTGTGCATTTTGTTTTTCTTGCCTAAATGTAGAACCGTATTTTTTTTTCTCTCCATTGAATTTCATTTTGTTAGACAGGGCCCAGTGTTCAAGTCATTTGTTTTTAAACACGTTGAACCATTGACCTTCATCACGAAATCGCAAGGAACCACTCAACTTTGGCAAGATGCCACTGAGCATTAGTATAATGGTGAGTGTGGGTTCGGTATCAGTCTGCCTCTTCTAGCATCTCTTCCTGATGGAACAGGAGCTGAAAACTCCAGGTCTGCTTTATTTATTTAGTTGGTTTTCTTTCTTTGCAATTACTGGAATCAGAGATGCTGAATTGCACATTAGATTTTACTTACAAAACCAATTTTGTTGCTCGTTGTTCTACACAGAACTGCTGGTGAGTCTCCAATGTGCTGTTTATACAGTGTAAAATGTAAGCATTTATTAAACACAATAATAAAAGGAATTCATGCGAAGAGTAGCACAGGCTTAAACAACATGCTAAGATGACTCTCCAGTCTTCATTGTGAGGCGCAGCAGGCTGCCACACCAGCTAAACGTTGAGAAGGGGGAACTCCTCGCCCCACCAGACAGAACAGGTAGTCCTCGACTTACAACAGTCCATTTAGTGACCGTTCAAAGTTACAACGGCACTGAAAAAAGTGACTTAGAACAGTTTTTCATACTTACAACCATTGCAGCATTCCCATCGTCACATGATCAAAATCCAGATGCTTGGCAATTGGTTCATATTTATGACGATTGCAGTATTCTGGAGTCATGTGATCAGCTGTTGCAACCTTCTGACAAGCAAGGTCAATGGGGAAACCAGATTCACTTAACCACTTAACTTAACAATTGCAATGATTCACTTAACAGCAAAAAATGGGGCAAACTCAGTTAACAAATGTTTCACTTAGCCACATAAATTTTAGGCTCAATTGTGGTCATAAGGACCTGTAGATATGTACCTGAGATGTTTTGCAAAACTAGACATCAAGTATTGCTTTGCTTTTTAAATCTGCTGTTGTCAGGAACTTACCAATTGATAGATACTATATCTGTAGAGAAGTGGTTTGTAGTTTTGGCCTCTCTCTTGAGTATTTAGGCCAATTAACCCTTGAGAAGGCCAAATCAATAGGAAAGGAAAGAAATCTGGACATTGTTCATCAAAACGGTATCACTAGTGTTCCTGAATTGTATTGTCAAATGTTAGATAGCTACAAGCCCTCTACTGCGGGGTATTTATATAAGCTAACCCTAAATCAATATAGATAGGCCTTCTCCAGAGTTCACTTTGATGCCCTCCAATAAACTCTACTTGTGGGAATATTTTATGGGAATCTTTATTTGCCTAGACTTTGCCCTTATGGATCGGGATGGAGGTAGAAACTCTTATTCATGTCCTCATATAGAGTCCTTTTTATAATATCCCAAGATGTGCTCTGATCTCCCCATATTTGAGGATCAATTTTACTTTTTAACAGATGCTAACCCCACACTCACACATTAGGTGGGGAAATACCTTCACCAAGTCATGCAACTGTGCACAGCCTTTACTTAGATATATTATTATTATTATTATTATTATTATTATTATTATTATTATTATTATTATTATTTATTGGTTAATCTTTAGTGAGATTCACAGCCTTTGAGGCTGGTTAATATCTCAGCAGCTCGAGTCCTAACCAAGGACCTAGGAACTGTTAAGGTATCGTCTGAGGATGTAAGCTGTTCCGAGTAAGGTGGTTTTTTGTAGAGTCAAAATGTTCAAGTCCGGCAAATTTAGAATTTCTAAATAGCGGGGTAGCCCTTTGGGTATTGCTCCGAGGGCTCCAATTACAATCGGGACAACACACGATTTCTTTTTCCACAGTCGCTCAACTTCAATTTGTAAGTCCCGGTACTTTGTGATTTTTTCTTGCTGCTTATCTTCAATTCGTGCATCACCAGGTATTGCAATGTCAATGAACCATACTTTTTTCTTTTCAACTATTGTTATGTCAGGTGTGTTGTGGACCAAGTGCCTGTCAGTCTGAATCCTAAAGTCCCACAAGATCTTGAGTTTCTCATTCTCTAAAACTTTCTCAACCTGATGTTCCCAGTGGTTTTTGCTGTACTCAAATCCAAACTTCTGGCACAATTATTATTATTATTATTATTATTGTTGTTGTTGTTGTTGTTGTTGTTGTTGTTGTTATTGTTATTATTATTTCTATACCGCCCCTCTCCCAAAGGACTCGGGGCAGCGTACAGCCTATTAAAACAAAAAAATATACAAATATCAAAATTTAAAATTATTAAAAATATTACACAATTTCACAATTTGTAAGATATATGTCATGTTGTTGCCTAATCATCCCCACCCCCCACCTAGTAAATGAATTGTTGTAGTAAATGATTTCTCTTTTTACTGTAAAAGCTGATCAAAGATAGTAATAAAGATAATACAATTTGGCTTTCACATGAAGAATAGGTGGACTGATCCCTCCATCTAGATCTATAACCCTCCATCTAGATCTATAACCCTCCATCTAGATCCATGTCAAGAATCAGGAAGATGGAGGAGGAGACAAAGGAGTTTTTGATACCAAGACCGGTACCAGTCTTCTAGACCCGTGATGGCGAGCCTATGGCACGTGTGCCACAAGTGGCACAAATAGCCATATCGATGGGCATGCAAGCTCAGCTCCGGTGCTGATTTTTGAGCCATCTGGGCCCACCAGAAGTAGGGAAACAGGTTGTTTCCTGCCTCCAGAGGACCTTGGGGGGTGGGGGGAAGGCCTGTTTTTCTCTCTTCCCAGCCTCCAGACCCTTTCTCGGAGTCTAGGGAGGGCAAAACCGGCCTTGCCCACCCCCTCAGAGGCCTCCAGAGGCCAGAAACAGCCCATTTGCCAACTTCTGGTGGAACTTCTATGTCAGGGTGCATAGAATTATGGGTGTGGGCACGTGCACGCGCGACATCCCCTCCCCCACTCCTGGCACATGATGGCAAAAAGGTTAGCCATCACTGTTCTAGACTCTCCAAAGACTTCTACCCTTATTTGAGCATGACTATTTCCCAAAATGACTTTCTTCTATCGTCCCATATAAAGGGAAATGTTCTCCTTAACTGGAATCTGCATGGAGCAGAATAGGAAATCCCTCTTCCCTAAGAGTAAGTTTTTAAATGGTCTGAATTTCCTTTTTTTTAGTAAAGATTTCCCTGTCCAGTCATGTCCAACTCTAGGACATGATGCTTACCTCCATTTCTTGGCCAGCATTGTGTGAAGACATTTTCCACAGCCATGTGTCCAACATGGCCATATGCCAAAGGCACACAGAACACTGTTATCTTCCCACTGAAATGGTACTTCTTTATCTACTTGTATTTGGATTTGAAGTCCAAATTTTGGATAGAGAGGACCATTGGTTTGAAAGAGGCATTAAAGAGGCCATCTATGTCAAAATTGAATAGCCCTCTCTTAACAGAGGGGGAGGGATACGACACTGTCTATCTCTAGTCTACAACGTGATCCTTTCAGCAGTTCCAAGAAGGCTCCACACCCATGTGCACCACTCAGGTGACCCTGAGGACACAGATAAACCTCCAGGTGGCCTCAATGACTCTCTAAAAGGAATGCAAATGACCAACTGTCTGCTAGGAGTATAAATCCTTCCATTCCCCACCATCCCGTCAGAGCTGAAGAAGCTTCTTGGATGAGAAGTGAAACATCTTCAAAGAAAAACAAGAAAGTCCTGTTGCCTCTTGAAAAAAAAAGCACCTTTGGGTCATATTTGGATTGGTAGGCCCATGTTTTTCAGTAGTGTTACCAAAGTCCAACTATTTTGGAGAAAGTGGTGCCAGATTACAAACCCCACACTCCTGAGTTGTCAGGAAAAGAAGGATGTTCATTTTCATAAAAGCAACTAAGCAAGGATTTTCTTTGTTTGTCCTGCAAGATAAAGGGTATATTTAGTTTAAATAGAAGAAGGTATTTTCTAATTGAGCCCACTGCTGCCATCACACACAGATCTCCCTCGATTAAGCTTCCTTTTGTTCTGTTACACTCCAAAAACTTTTGTAGCTTTTTGATTGTTTCTGCCACCACCTCTACTGTGACTAATATTCTGATCTACAGGCTAGGGAGAAAAAGACTTCATTAAAATCTCTTTTACTTATTGCCCAGAACAATTTTCCTTTGTTTTGAGTAAATAACAGAATGATCAGATCTTATCTGAGGTATCTAGAGTGCAGGAACTCAGGTCCAAAAAAATCTCATGAGACTTCCAAAACCTTTCTCTTCAGTTCTTCAGCACAAATCCAAAATTATATAAAGACTGGAATGTTAAATGACAGAATAAGTATTAATTGTGTGGGGAATAATTGTACTATACAACTATTCAACTGCGCAAGATTACCTACAACGTGCATCTTCTGATTCCTAGAAGACCTGCACGAAGCAATGCCAGAGACAATCGCTGAATTGGACATACAGTTATGAGGCCACTGCCATATCCCCTCAGAGGTTTTGTATATAATTACATGGATGGTGTGTAATTGTTTGTTTCTCTTCTATCATGTTCTCCTCATAAACTAAATAAATAATAATAATCATTCAATTGAATTAATTTTTCATTACATCTGTCCTAGCTATTCTTGGCTGACTTCAAGAAAAGCTAAGCAGAATTTGGCTTCATTTGAATAGGCTCAGTTATGTATATATATAAATGTGTATATATGGATGTATACATCAATGTGTACCATAAGGAAGGCTGAGCGTCAAAGAATTGAGGCCTTTGAACTATGATGCTGGAGAAGACTCCTGCGAATCCCTTGGACTGCAAGTTGATCAAACCAGTCAGTCCTAGAGGAGATCAACCCTGACTGCTCTTTAGAAGGCCAGATCCTGAAGATGAAACTCAAATACTTTGGCCACCTAATGAGAAGTAAGGACTCACTGGAGAAGAGCCTAATGCAGGGAACAATTGAGGGCAAAAGAAGAAGGGGACGGCAGACAATGAGGTGGCTGGATGGAGTCACTGAAGCAGTCGGCGTGAGCTTAAATGGTCTCCGGGGGATGGTAGAGGACAGGAAATCCTGGAGGAAAGTTGTCCATGAGGCCGCAATGGGTCGGACACAACTTTGCAACTAACAAAAACACATCAATGTGTATGTGTGTATAGGTCAAAAAAGAAATTTATTGCTAAATGAGCGTGTATCAGTGATGGAATTCAATTTTTTTTACTACCGGTTCTGTGGGCATGGCTTGGTGGGCGTGGTGTGGCTTGGTGAGTGTGGCTTGGTGGGCACGACAGGGGAAGGATACTGCAAAATCTCCATTCCCACCTCACTCCAGGGGAAAGATACTGCAAAATCTCCATTCCCACCCCACTCTGGGGCCAGCCAGAGGTGGTATTTGCCGGTTCTCCAAACTACTCAAAATTTCTGCTACCGGTTCTCCAGAATCTGTCAGAACCTGAAAGAGCAACCATTGGTAACCATATCTACTTATTGCTAAGTTACCTGAAATTTTAGCCAACAATTTTCCTCATTATATTAGAAGAAGCACCAAATAACACAACAATTAAAGTCAAAGACTGTTATTTTTGCTCTCAGTATTAGTGTTGCTATTTATTGTTTTAATGTTTCAATCAACAGCTTTTGTTAATTGTAAGCTGTCTACTATCACCTCTAGGTGAGATGGGTAACATATAAATTTAATAAATAAATACGCAGATATGAGCATTTAAGCTCCTATCCATTTTTTAATGAAATTATCAAATGCATTAATCAAAATCAAGTAAAATCTGCTACTTTGAAATAATCTGTTCAGTGTTACTAACTTTGAATTTTCCCTGTTTTGGTTAATTGGCTTATCCAAAGCCTGGCTACTACCCCAATTTATAACTAAATTGATAATTTATTTATCAATTCATTTTATTGCAGATTCTGGAGCCAAAGGCTAATTAGAGGAATTAGGAACAAAATATCCCATAGTTTTATTGACCTTATTTCCAAGAGTACTAAACATAATCAGGCTAACTGAGGAAAACTTTGTATTCTAACTGTGAGGAAAATCAAGGATTGGGGAATAGAATATATGAAACAGGTTTGTTTTTGAGAACACAAAAACCTTTTGAAGATTATTCTCAGGAGAATGAAAAAAACAACCCTATAAAATGGAAATTGCTAAAATTACTATCCAAGGGGGTGGGGGGGAAGTGAGAGAAAAAGATTTATAATATGCCTAGGTGGGAGATAACAAATCTGTGTGTTTCTTTAAGAAATGAATCTTTTATGGGCTTCTTTTATAATGTGTTTGTCCACATAGCTTTTGAGGAAATGGTGGCTTCTGAAACGCAGAGTGAATACTATTTATAGGTTCGTCAATTCTCTTATTTCGAACAAGAGCTGAAAGGATGCTTGAAAGCATTAAAACAGCTAGTGCTGCTCCCAGCTTAAGATGATTAACTTTGCTACCACTGCATAATTAATCCTGGGCAATGCTGCTTCTCTTTAAATTTATTCCCACATTACACTGAAGTGGCTGGCTCATGTATTTCACAGCACCCATCTTTAGAAAGCACAATCTTGGCCTATCAATATTAAAAGAGAGCCAAAGAAAGTCTGTGTAACCTGGGTTATGAACATTTAATGCAATCGAGAGCAAGCTACCGGTCTGGTACTGCCCTAATCAAATCTCAATATTTTTACCTCTCTAGTGACCAGGAATTGTATATATCTTTATATGTTGGTGTGTGTAACTTTATGTGTAGCGAGACAAGATGTTCATTATGGCAGCTCTGAAAAATGGAACAAGAAGTTTGCACAGCACAATTGTCAAACAGGAGCAGAGGTAATGGCCAATTCAGGAAAGAAATAGGAAGCCACCAGGTGATTTCAGGAAACTGATTGATTGCTTGATTGCTTGATTGATAAGTTGTTTCATGGAAAATCCTCTCCACAAATGAAGTCTGCTATCTCAGCATTTCAGTCAGATTTTAAAGCTGAGATTAGCAACAGATTAGCGCGGTCCCATTGCGAACCGGTAGTAAAGGTAAATAGAACCCACCCCTGTGGTGTATACATTGAAATTTCTAAAAAATGCAGCTTTAATTTAACATGAAAGGTGGAAGAAGCCCTGTGGAATATATCTGGTTCAATGCAGGTTTGTCCTCTAAAAAGAATTTGGTTGGCAGAATTGGTAATAATCCAAAATATTGGTCCCAAGAACAATGAGTGTCAGTGATGATGAGTGGATTGGCAGCTTTTCCCCAATATGTAAATATCTAATTCAGATCTTTTAAAGGATTTTACCTAGCTGAATGAATGAATATATATATATATATATGTTAGAATCCAAGTAAGGGTATAGCTAGCTGATGAGAGCTAAATAGCTTGAAATAGATCTATACTAGTCTCCTTTTATTTCTTTATCAGCGAAATATAAATTTGGTATAAAATAAATATATATAAATATATATACATACAATATATATATACAATATATATATACATATATATAGATATATGTGTATATACATGTATATGTATATATGTCTGTGTATATATATACATATATATATACTGTATATAGAGACATTTACAGACATATATATTCATATAATGAGTGTGTGTGTGTGTGTGTGTGTGTGTGTGTTTTCTTTTAGCCAGGTTTCTCCTACGTAACCAAGATTTTTCTTTCTACAGCCCTAGCTCAGTGGAGTCACATCCACTCGATTGGTTACGTAGGAGAAACCTGGCTAAAAGAAAAACACACATAAAACCTATGAAAAGGAAGAAAAAAGTAAGAAAATAGATATTGTACCTTTACAGGGAGGATACATGAGATGTGGGTGTGGCTTACTGATGATGGCTAACGAGCCAGAAATAGATCTATATAAGTCTCTCACTAGGCAGCATAGGATATCCTTCTGGTTCAGTTCCCAGCCGGGGGAAAGACACTGGAAACATGGAGGCTGATTGGAAAGATGGTTTAATGATGAAGCAGAACCACCAAGCACATGATCCTCTCCCTTAAGATTTTTATTTCTCTTTTAGGGGAAATATTTTATCCTGCCTTTTTTAATATTCCTCAAAATATTCCATTCTTCTAGGAGAGGGGTAGGTGCTAACTTTCTACAATACATACATAGATACATACATACTTTCTGAAGTATTTTGGCTCATTGTAGCAATTTGCATCCTGCTGCTTCAAAAGTATCACAGCTCAATGTTAAAATTTTCCAGACACTCAAAGGGCAACCTCATTATTTCAAGCTCTGCAAGGCAGGGAAAAAAAAATATTGCAGTGATGACAACATCACTTAAAGATATTTATTTCTTAACACACCCAGGAGAGAAATAATGACCAAGCTGCAGATATGGAATGGGGCAATTGTTTCCTCAATTGTTTCTTGCCATTTAACAACTGATCTGCAAACTAGAAATAAACAGCATTTGGTTTCATTGGAAATGTTTCTCTTTGGACTTAAGTCCACCGAGCATTCAGGATTGTTCTGGAATGAGGTTACCATGCAGAGATGGATGAATGCAACTAAATCAACTGTAACCAATGATAATGTGTGAGTGTGGACAGTAGTGGGTTTCAATTTAGTTTGCTACCGGTTCGCTCAGGCACCCGTGCGCCCGTGCAATGCTTCTGTGCATATGCAGAAGTGTCCAGGCAGGTGGGCAGAGCCTCCCACCGCCACTGCTACTGCTTCGCCCGATCCAGGGCGAACTGGTAGCAACCCACCACTGAGTGTGGATCTCAAACAGGACAGCCTTGTTATATCAATTCCTTTTTAAATTACAGTTCCTGATAGGGCAGAAAGATCTACTTGCTCAAGCCCAAAAAGGCAATCATCTTTAAATCAGTGTTTCTCAACTTCTCAACAATTTTAAGAAGTGTGGACTTCAACTCTCAGAATTCCCCAGCCATCAAAGTAGCAAAGAAGATGCAAGCCAGAAAGGATTATACGTTGGCAGTTTCAGTCTAGGATTTGAAACTGAAATAAAGCCTGTTGCCAAAGGTATGCAAAATATTCACACCCTCTTGCCATCAATTGGCCATCAGTATGGTTTCTTATTCCTATAACTGTAGCCAATAAGGGATTTGGTTTTGCTGCAGGAGATTATAAGAGACAAAATGCAATTCCATGAGTTAATGAAGGTTATGTGCTTTTAGATCCAGTTTGTAGGCACAGGTACTTCTTGCTTTTTTTTTTAAGCCAGGAAAACTCTGCATGTCTCTGTCTGTGTGTGTGTTTGTGTGTGTATTTATTCCATTTCTATAATTACCATCTTAATGACTTTGTGCAGCTTACAATTTCAAAAGTATAAAACAAAACAATAAAAACATCCAACATAATATACACATCAGCTGCGATATTTGGCCAATTAACAGTAAAGCCAGGAAATGGGACCCTTCCAGAGGTGGGATTCAACCGGTTCGCCCCTATTTGCTAGAAACGGTAGTTAACTTTCTAAGCAGTTCAGAGAACCGGTTGTTGAAAAAAATCTCCTTTTCTTTTGCTTTTTTCAACTGTTGTAGCATCCCCATGGTCACAAGAGGCCAGGTGAGGTGAAACGCCCCTCGACGTGAGTGACATTGAGTTGGCCACGCCTACCCAGCCACACCTACCCAGTTGATCATTAGGGTAGAGAACTGGTTGTTAAATTATTTCAATCCCACCACTGGACCCTTCACACATTCCGCTGTTGTGGTCCGCCAGCAGCCTGCGGAGCTGGCAGCGGAGTTGGACAGCGATGAGGCTGAGGAAGAACATGGGCCAGTCCTGGAGGCTGGGGAAGGCCCGGATGATGGCTTTGCATCGGAGGCAGAGATCGGGCCAGGGCCATCAGGGAGTGAGGTGCGGAGTCCAGAGCCTCCAGAGACTGATAGGAGTGAGGCAGAGGAACAGGAGGAGCCTGTTCCTAATGCATGCATGAGAAGAGCTGCCAGAAGGCAAGAGCAGCTGAAGCAAAGAGGACAACTCAGGAGTAGGGCCAAGAGATGATTAGCCCCTCCCATAAGGCTTAAAACAGACCAGCAACGGCGTTTGGGCTTTGCTGGAAAACAACATTGGTAGCTTTGTCTTCTTCTTCATCTACGTCTTGTATTTATTTTTGTATCTGGGACTTCTGAACATTTGCCAGGAAAGGCCTTTGGCAGTTTGCCTAATTGGACAAGGTTTGCGATAGGACTGAGAAATTTGTGTTGGGAGGAATTTGATTTAATTTAGTTCAACGACACTGGGAATGAAGTAATTCTCAGCTGTTCGAATAAAGTTTGTTTGTTTTTTCACTGACTGATTTTCCTACTACTTACTTGGGCCTGGGTCACAACATCCACATCCCAGGCTCAGGATCACAGTCTGATATTTAAAGCCTTATGGAAGACAAATGGGATTGGGACAATTCTTATCTCCGAGGAGAGGATGTTCCACAGAATGGGAGTTACTGAGAAAAAGCCCCTACTTCTAGTCCTTGCTAGCCGACACTTTTTTGCTGATGGGATTTGCAGCATCCCCAATCTGCTATATCGAATTGGACAGGTAAAGACAATCCCTCAGGTGTGTGTGTATGCAGGTGTATAATTGCACAGAATAACAATTGCAAATGTGAACAGGAGAATGGCTATATATAGGTAGTCCTAGACCAGGGGTGAAATCCAGCAGGTTCTGACAGGTTCTGGAGAACCGGTAGCAGAAATTTTGAGTAGTTCGGAGAACCAGCAAATACCACCTCTGGCTGGCCCCAGAGTGGGATGGGAATGGAGATTGTGATTGTTTGTATTCTGTATATTGTTATATATTATATATTATGATTCATGTATGCTATGTATGTTAATTTCTTTTTTTTTATATGTTAATAATAAAAAAATATGGGAAAAAAAAGAACCAGCAAATACCACCTCTGGCTGGCCCAAGAATGGGGTGGGAATGGAGATTTTGCAGTATCCTTCCCCTGGACTAGGATGGGAATGGAGATTTTGCAGTATCCTTCCCCTGTCATGCCCACCAAGCCACACCCACAGAACCGGTAGTAAAAAATTTCACCACTGTCCTAGACTTAGAACCACAGTTGAGCCCAACATTTTTACATGTTGCTAAGTGAGAAATTTTGTAAAATTTGCCCTGTTTTATGACTTTTCTCACCACGTTTGTTAAGTGAATCACAGCAGTTCTTAAATTAAGTAACATGATTAAGTGAATCTGGTCTCCCCATTGACTTTGCTTGTCAAAAAGGTCACAAAAGGGACACGGCAACCGTCATAAATGGGAGTCAGTTGTAAAGCACCCAAATGTAAATCACGTGGCCATGGGGATGCTGCAATGGTCATAAGTGTGAAAAATGGTCGTAAGTTGCTTTTTCGGTAATGTTGTAACTTTGAATGGTCACTAAATGAACTTTGTTAGTCGAAGGATACCGGTACAGTGCAACATCACTTTTTTCACCAAAAGCATTTTGTTTGCTGTCTTATGATTTTCATTTGAAAGAAATTGGCTCTCGTTCTCTTGTGAAGCAACAGACAGTACAGATTCATTGCTGAGATGAGGACGGCTTTAAGATTCCAGAAATCATAGCTTCATACACACACACGCACGCACACACACACACACCAATCCAAATGGCACAACCTGTGTTAGCAAATCTAAACTTGTGTATTAACCTCCTTTTATCCACATTGCAAATAATTTGCTTAAATAGTATCTTTATGACCAAATGGTAGGTGTTTAAGCTGCTGCTCTTGGAAACAGGATTATTGGATTCAGGGGACCAGCTATAAATCTCTTCTGCTTTTCATATATACCGTATTTTTCAGACTACAAGACGCACCTAGATTTAGAGCAGTGGTGGGTTTCAATTTTTTTTACTACCGGTTCTGTGGGCATGGCTTGGTGGGTGTGGCTTGGTGTGCGTGGCAGGGGAAGGTTACTGCAAAATCCCCATTTCCTCCTAATCAGCTGTTACTTGGGAGGCAGAGAATAGATGGGGGTGGGGCCAGTCAGAATTTGTACTACCGGTTCTCTGAACTACTCAAAATTTCCACTACCGGTTCTCCAGAACTGGTCAGAACCTGCTGAAACCCACCTCTGATTTAGGGGATGAAAACAAGAAAAGAAATAGTTTTTGGCCTCTGTGTGCACCGTTTTCACCCTCCCCGGACCCCAGAAGCACTTTGCAGGCCAAAAACAGGCCTGTTTTTGGGGCTCCCGAACTCTCTGCACCTCCCATAAATAGTAGAATTTAGGAGACAACAAAGAAAAGCCAAAGAAAAAGAAGAGTTTAACATCAGTTCCAGCAAGCCAAACTTAAAATTACAATAGAGTTGTTTGAGATGAGATAGTAAAACGAATGAATTAACATTAATAGTCAATCAAGGAAAGCAGTCCAAATAGCTGCAGAATTATTATATGTCTGGGACAGAAAAGAAAGACCGAAGAAATAATTCAAAAAAAAAAAAATTAGCATATGCTGTTGTTACATTAGCCAGGAGACTACAATGCTAATGCAAAGTAGTAGTTTGGCTGCCTGTTTTCCAGCTCTGCTAGGTATACTCTTGCATGCTTTCCAAGGTGTGCCACAGGAGATGAGCTAGCTTCACACCAGAAAGAAAGGCTAATGGCTTTTCCAGCAGTGTTATCCAAGGTCTTTCTCCCTCCACTGAAGCTTCCTCACCAATGGGCATCGCAACCAGGAAGGTTCAGTGCCAGCAGGATTCTACTCATCACACAAAGTGCCAGCTCGTCTCTCCACCGAAATGGTACCTATTTATCTACTCACGTAGAACATGTTTTTGAATGGCTAGGTGGGCAGAAGCTGAGGCAAATGATGGGAGATTCGAACTGCTGGAGTAGAAACCATCTCCCGTGTCGTAAAGCCACGGAGCCACCGTGCCTCTTTATTCCAAGAAATAATTCAAGGTAACTGCAAGCAAGCCAGGTGAGGCTTCATTTTGGAAGAAGTTGAAAGGATCCTCATGCTTCAAATCTTATTTTTGGAGAGGACATCTTGAATACATGTGACAAAAGGATGACATTTTAGAATGTACTGACAAATGAAAAAATAATGAGCCACTGAGGCCAAATGGCCTCCGCATCCCTTGAACATCCTTTTTTTAAAAAATGAGCCCGACTATTGCTGATTGGTGACTTCCAGCTCCACTAAAATACGACCTTGAGGATTAAAATATGCGCCACTCAAAGGAGAGTAGCAAAATCCCATTCGCCCAATTCCCATAGTAGACAAACGAAGGGAGGGCGGCCTTAGAGTTATTGATATTGAAGGACAAGGTTTGGTGGGAAACAATCAACACGGCTTCTGCACAGGCAGGTTCTGCTCTGCATTATTCATTAGAGTGTGCAAATCCTTCAAATGAGAACAGATAGGAGTGCAGGAGAGTGCATTTCTTTTCAAAGTGTCAAAGCAGCTGTATCAAGCTTGACTCGAGGGAGCCTTTAGCTTTTTGCCGAGTAAATGTGCTATGCGGAGGAGAAGCGTCTCTGGAATTCCTCCCGTCGGCATCTCCAAAATAGTTTTTTGCATCACCTTATTCAGGCTCTGATGTGTTTCTCGGCTGCAGCGAAAATGAGTTGGGGGGCTCTTTAATCTATTTCTATCTTTGTTGCCGAGCATCAAGAGAACACTGTGTATTCTCAGGGGAGACCATCAGGTGGTTTCAAGCACTTAGTATTGAAAAGCAACACCATTTTGGGGGTCTGGAGAGGGTTGCTATTAGACTGTGGTATTGTCAGGCCCAAGGAGCCAAGGATGACATGAGGAGTTACTTCAAAGTAGTTCCTTTATTGTTGTTTGTCTATAAACAGAAATCTTGCCAGAGTAAAGCACTTACCTGCATAACTATGAGGTGTATCCTGTGAACAGCTAGGAGGGGTCTACCTTCGTCCTGTCTCTTTGCTCCCTGGGAAAGAGACCCTCCCTCCTGGGACTCTGGGACTACATTCCACTATAGCAGAGGTGTCAAACTCAACGCCCAGGGAACGGATCCGGCCCGCAGAGTCCTTAGATCTGGCCCCTGGGGCCGGGCTGGAAACAGCAAAGGACCAGTCCACAGTGCCTCGGCTAGCTAAGATGGATGCCCATGCCCCATTTTTGCTGGCAGAGGGCTATCAAAACAAACTAAAAACAAAACAAAAGGATAAATGTTTCCCCTTTTGCATTTGAGCAGGCAAGAAGGAACAGGAAAGGAGAAAGGGAAAGAGGAAAGACAGAGAAAAAGAAGGGAAGATGGAAAGAGAGCAAGAAAGGAAAAATAAGGAAAGAGGGGAAGAAAGAAGAAAGGAGAATGAAGAGGGAAGGAAAAAGAAGAAAAGGGAGGGAGGGAGGGAGGGAGGGAGGGAGGGAGGGAGGGAGGAAGGAAGGAAGGAAGGAAGGAAGGAAGGAAGGAAGGAAGGAAGGAAGGAAGGAAGGAGATTATAATGAGAGTGAAAGAGGGTCTCAGGGAAGTTCTACCTTCGCACTTGGCTACCACAGGTGCCCTTGACACAAGTCCCATGTCACACCCACCATGGCCATGCCCCTGCACTTGCCCTCTGAGGTCAAACACAACCCTGATGCGACCCTCAATGAAATTGAGTTTGACACCCCTGCACTACAGGTATTCAGGTAGTCCTCAACTTGCAACAGTTCATTTATTGACTGTTCAAAGTTACAATAGCAGTGAAAAAAGTAACTTCAGACCATTTTTCACAGTTACAACCTTTGTAGCATCCCCATGATCATGTGATCAAAATTCAAGTGCTTGGCAACTGGCTCATACTTATGACCATTGCTGTTCCCCAAGGTCATGTGATCAGCTTTTGCGAACTTCTCACAAGCGAAGTCAATGGGGAAGCCAGATTCACTTAGGAACTGGGTTACGAATTTATAAACTGCAGTGATTCACTTAACAACTGTAAAAAGAAAGGTTGTAACATGGGGCAAAACTCACTTAAATGTCTCACTTAATAAAAGAAATGTGGGGCTCAGTTGCGAGCATAAGTGTTGTGACCTAGGCTCACTTAGTCATTACAAGACACAATTAGTCCCAAAACAAACCTATTTTATTATAACAGCTGGGAATTAAGTAATTAGTCCAAATTAATTCCAAAACAAGTCCTTCAGAAAAAGTCCTTCGGGCTTATCACAAACCTTTATCTTCTTTGGCACCCTGCCAAAGGCTTTTCTTGGCAAAGCCCCACGAAGTTCAGAAACAAGAGATGCCGACTGGAAACAGATTTAGCAACATTGCTTTCCTACAAAGAGCCCAAGAGCCTTTGCTGCTCTTTTAAACCTTATGGGAGGGGCCAATCATCTCCTGGCCTTATTCCCAAATCATTCCTTTTGCTTTAGCTGCTCTTGCCTTCTGGCAGCTCTGCGCATGTGTGCACTAGGAACAGGCTCCTCCTGTTCCTCTGCCTCTCTGCTGTCCAACTCTGGAGGTTCGGGAGTCCACGCATCACTCCCAAATGGCCCTGGCCCCATCTCTGCCTCCGATACAGAGCCCTCATCCAGGCCTTCCCCAGCCTCCTCACTGTCCGACTCTGCTGCCAGCTCCGCAGGCTGCTGGTGGACCACAACAGTAAGTCGAGGACTGCCTGTAATTGTTAAAGTTCTAGACCTTCATTCACAGGCTGTCATGCACAAGCAAGCAAAACAACTCCAAGAATAGGTCAAAGAAGTTACTTTTTTGTTTATCTCCCATTTATAAGAATCTCACCAGATTGTCTGCTGGAAAGGAACAGGTTGCAAGTTTGAAAGAAAAGAAAAGCAAAGAGCAGGAGGTCTGCATTTGCAACCATTTTTTTGGTAAAACCTCTGGATTAGGTAGAAACTGAGGCTCAACATCAGGAAAAATTGAAGTTTGCTTTAAAAATCAAAGCACTGTCTGCTCAACTCCATTGCATATTTGTAAAATTAGGTATCACAAACCTACCCTGAGACTTGAGTGCTGCAGGAGACAGGGCACAAAACATTAGTCTAGAAATTATTCTCTTGCCATTAAAAGGGTAACAAAGCTGATCGTTGGCCAATGAGGGCAGCTGAAGATGATTAATGAGAAGAGAAGAGAAACGAAACAGGGAGGTTCCTTTCAGGCCCTCTCATTATTCTTAGAAAATAAGCCATCAAGTGTTGCTGCTACCGCAGCCATCAGGTGCACAAACTGTCATTTAGTTATTAATGGCCTATTAAATGTAAAAGGTTGTACTTCCCCTTCCTAATCTTCAGCCACTGAGGCTATGCAGAACTTTCCTGAAAGTCAGCCTTACCCGTAACAAGCCCATATGGAGTACATTTACCTTCTTGACATAGCAATCTCTGTGTTTTATTTTAGGGTAGATAAGTCCTGTGGGGTTTGTAGCTCACCTTTATGTTAATACTTCAGAAATGCCATCCCAGCACTTAAATTGATATTATGTGAGACAGAAGCTCAAGAAGGGCAGCCGTCAAGGAGGAGAAAAGCAGAGAGATGGTTTGGCAATTTCACAAAATGTTAACCTCTGTAGTTTAAGAACCAATGTTCTTAAAAGCCATATGGCTCTCCTTGTGCCTCCAAAAAAGAGAATCCATCACAAAGGTGGACAGGATTTTGTGTACATCCCAGGCAGAGGTGAGATTCACTTACCTTCTTACCAGTTCGCAAATGTGAGCACGTGCCCCCTTTGCGCATGTGCATGGCCTTCCGTGCATGCTCTTTGCTCATGCATTATGTTCAGGCAGGTGGGTGGAGCCTCCTGCAGTCGCCACTACCGGTTCTCTTGAACCGGACAGAACCGGTTGAATCCCACCTCTGATCCCAGGTGTTTTTCTGTATAGGTTGGCATTTTAATCCATTGGACTTTTTTTTTTTAGGGATTTTTTTAAAAAAAAAATCTGTAAAAACTTAGTAAATGCTTTCTATTTATTACTTTTCCAAATTAATGGGGCTTTGTATCTAATTTCCCTTCAGTTTAAGTGTGATAAATAAATGTGGTTATTAGCATAAAAACGTAAGGTGTCTTTTTTCTGAGACAATTCTCAGCTGAATTGTCCTTCTGTTCTTTCTTCAACCGTGTTGGGAAGCTGAAAGATGGTAAACACAAAAGAGTCAATTTCTCCCTTGCTACTTTTGGAAAAAATATCCATCTGGTTCAGTTCCAAGGTAGGATAAAGGCATTAGAAATAAAATGGAGGCTGGAGGCTGATTGGAAAGAGAGTCCATTAATTGATGAAGCAGAACCACCAGTTTGCGGTTCTGGCCAGCTGACAAAATGGAATTGAGAGTGGGTTTTTTCTATACTTTCTTTGGGCTTTGCACTTGAGCTTCCTGTTCCTGTGCAAGGACATGTATTCTATTGGCTGCTGTGAGATTCCTATGGGGTCATGTAAGGGTTATGTAGGAGTCATTGCTGGCTCCATAGGCAAAAGAGGAAATGGGTGTTTGTCCCAGGTTTTGTTGAAGTTTGGACTGCTCTTGGGGTGGTGCAATGAAGGGGCTGGTGTTCTGAAAGGGTGTTGGGCAATTCCTATTGTGGCTTAATGGCTTTTGTCCTGTTTTGGATCTTGAGTGAGGGCTAATCCTACCATTCTGCTGTTGTTCAGACTTTGCTGCAGGAAGTTTCAAAATATCTTGTCTTGAATGGATTACCAAATCTGCATTTCTAAAAGCTGCCTCCTCAGTTTCTGCTTGGGGGGCAGGGAGATGGGGCTGGTTTCTGAATAGGCTGGCCCAATCTTTCTTAATGGGCAGAAAATATCTGCTGGGACTATTAAGAAAGACTGAGTCTGCTTTCTGCCTCTAAAAAAACATGTTTCTCCATTTCTCATTTAGGGAAATATAATATTCTGCATTTTTTAACATTCCTCAACTCTAGGAGGGTGGGTGCTGACTTTCTACACTACTGTCTGTTTTTATCTTGATTCTTTGGCTCACAGTTATCTTATAAGATAAAATCCCCCAGCCCCCCCCCCCTTTTTTGGGTTATATTTTGCATTCCTCATCAACCATATCTTTGATCTTAGCTGAATATTTACACATTTAAGCTATAAATTTCTTCACCTTCCTTGGCTAAAGATGGGACCAATTTACATCATCTCTGGAAAACCATTTGGGAAAAGCAACCGAACAGTTCCAAACACTTGAATTGACTGCAAAGGAATTATTCAGAAATGATGCTTGCTCACATCAAAAATTCCAAATGTTACACGAACTAAGCTGACAGTGAATGACTGATCAGAATAAGAAACTGGCCATGATGGTGGAATATTCTGTAGAAATGTTGATATATGTAGCTCCAGTAAAAAGGGCTGATTCTATGTCGGGACTAAGAAAAGGGGGAAGGAGAGGGAAACAGTTTAGTTTTGAGTACAGGTAGTCTTTGACTTACAACAGCTCATTTAGTGACTGTTCAAAGTTATAACGGCACTGACAAAGTGACTTATGACCAATTTTCATACTTATAACCTTAGTATAAGGTCATGTGATCATGTGATCAAAATTCAGATGCTTGGCAACTGACTCATTTATGATGGTTGCAGTGTCCCAGGATCATGTGATCAGTTTTTACGAACCTCTGACAGTGTCAATGGGGAAGCCAGATTCACTTAACAACCATGTTACTAATTTAACAACCACAGCGCGGCCCCGCTGCGAACCGGTAGTAAAGGTAAAGAACCGGAAGTAAAGAACCCACCCCTGGTTAAGGCCCACCTGTACCAAACAAATTCTAGAGAATCGAACTATATTTCCCTGCCATCATAGCATGCGCCATCTCTAGCATCACATAGAAACATCGCATCTGTGTTTGAAATGGGGTTTATTCCAATCCCATGTGCAGATGCCAGTGACTGAATTCAGAACATTTAGCATGCAAACAGCTGCTCTTTTCCCGACTTACTGCCTGTTTTTTTTCCCTTGAAAGAATCTTGGAAAATGTGTTGGTGAAATAAAAGTACAGAACTAGATTGGCTGGATAAAAGCACAATATCAATGCTCAGGGGCATCTATAGTGAAGAGGGTGTATTTAAAAATAGCCAAGAGGGCAATCACAGACTCCACCCCTTTTGAAAATGCATTGATGTCATACTCACAGACATAGAACCAGGACTTTGGTTGCATATTTCTGGCCATCATCTTGAGATTTTGGAATCTTTTTGCCTGCCTCCATCTCATCATATACAGTTGGTCCTCAACTTACAATCATTTCTTTAACAACTGCACTGAAAATAATGACTTATGACCATTTTTCACACTTACAACTATGGTAGCATCCCCACCAGTGGTGAAATGTAAAATTTGTTACTACCAGTTCTGTGGGCGTGGCTTGGTGGGGGTAATGTGACTGGGTGGGCGTGGCCACCTTTTTTTTTTTTTTACTTTTAAAAGCATTTTTTCTACATCTCTTTGGCCGAAGAGGTTGTAGAAAAAATGCTTTTAAAAGCCTCTGACGATCCCAGCTGAGCCATGCAATCATCAGAGGCTTTTTTTTTTACTTTTAAAAGCATTTTTTCAGCCAAAGAGGTTGTAGAAAAAATATTTTTAAAAGTAAAAACAAAGAGCCTCTGATGATCGCGTGGCTCAGCTGGGCATGGCAGGGGGGCAGGGATTTTTGCTACCGGTTCTCCGAACCACCCACTGCCATCGCTACTGGATCAGGTGATCCGGTCCGAACCGGGAGCATTTCACCCCTGATCCCCACAGTCATGTAATCAAAATTCAGACACCTGGCAACTAGCCTGCATTTAGGACTGTTGTAGTGTCCAGGGGTCATGTGATCCCTTTTGCGACCTTTTGACAAGCAAAGTCAACGGGAAGCCAGATTCATTTAACAACCATGTTATTTAACTTAACAACTCCAGTGATTCATTTAACAACTATGGAAAGAAAAGTCATAACATGGGGCAAAACCCAACTAACAACTGTCTTGGTTAGCTATGGAAATTTGGGGTTCAGTTGTGGTTGTAAGTCAAAGACTATCTGTAATGCAGCTAATGCCCTTTCAAACTTTTCCAGCAAATCTGTAGGCTTTGAAGAAAGATAGGCAACTTCCTTGAATTTCTCATGAGGATGAAGGCATCCAAGGCCATCTTAGAACAAGAATCAGGATTCATGGGAAAATGTCTTGCCTGTGGAGTAAATTGGAGTGTCCAATCTTGGCAAAATTAAAACCTATGGACTTCAAATCCCAGAATTCCCCAGCCAGCGATGTTGGGGAATTCTGAGAGTTGAAGTCTACATTTCTTAAAGTTGCCAAGGTTGGATACCCTTGAGTAAATGAATACATGAGAAGCCATGATGCAGATCCATAGTGAGATGATTGTATGAGATGTTGGAAGAAATGTCCATCTGGGTTCAGTTCCAAGTTGGGGGAAAAGACACTGGATTCATGGAAGTTGCTTGGAAAGAAGGTTTATTGATGAACAGTATCACATGGCTTGAGATCCTGGGCGAAAAGGGAAGAGATGCTGAGAGTCCCTGGGTTTTATACTCTCTCTTGCTTTGAACTTCCTGGGGCACAGGAAAAGTATCCTGATTGGTTGCTGTCAGAGATCATAGCTAGTTTGTTAGGTTGTCTGTGTGTTAAGTTTGGTTGAGCCTTGCTGGGTGATGATGTAATGAAGGGACGTTGGGAAATTCCTACTATGGCTCTGCCTGAAGGAGGTAGATCTTTGTTATGTAGAATAGATTGGCCCAGGCCTTAATGGCCCATTGACAAAGATGGGAGGGCCTGAATTTCTGTCTCCCTTTGAGGGGAAATATTTTTAATATTTCCTAAAATATCTCATTTTCCTAGGAGAGGGGTGGGTGTTAACTTCCTACTGAGGAAAGAAAAGGGAACCTGTCCATCTTATAAATGACATGAGCCAAAATGTCAGGTAACACCCAGGAGAATTTCTCCAAAAATTCTCTTCTGCTTTGAAAGTCTGTCAAGCAAACATCTTTCCCCAGAGGGAATAAAAATTGGTAGGAAGAATGCAAAGAGAATTTCTCTGCCTGGCATTCAACCAATTAGCTGATTTGATATACAACAACTTCATCTGTATGCTAAGCACATGGTTCATCTTTTTTGGAATGTGAATCTTCTCTTACACATGTGATGGAAATCAGCCATCGCTGAGCCACCTGGGAATGTGTCCCAAACATAATGGCCCTGATGCATGGAAGTTAAATATTTTCAAAACACTTATTTTTGGAAGCGACAAATATTTCTCGTCTGCCTGCATAAGATTTATCATAATTAATGAGGGGGGGGAAGATTCACAATAATAGACCAGGTGTATAATGAGTAAACAGGAAATCAGAAACCCCACAAAAGCTAACATTTCACACTGTTCCTTTGCTTCTTTTCAATCTCCTCCTAATTGTTGAGTAATTAATGGCTTCTTTGCTTGGAAGAGTTTCCTTCCCCACCCCAGGAAAAAACCACTACTGTTCTTGGCAAGGAAGGTTTATTTAGTTTAGGGTTTTATTTTGAAGCGAATATGTTTATTGGGATAAAAAAAAACATGTCAGGAAATTTTGATTTCCTCCATAGCCAAGAGCCGAGCTCTTCAGAGGAATTGTTGCACAACAGGGAAGTGGAGTACAGGTAGTCCTCGACTTATGACCATAATTGAACCAGAAGAATCAAGGCTCTTACGGCCATAAGTCATGGTGGTTGTTAAGTGGATCACCATGCAACCGCAATTGATTTTACAACTATTTTTGCAGTGCTTGGTATGTGACGGGTGCAGTCGTTCAGTGAATACAGTAGTTATTAAAACAAATTCTTTTTCTTCAATGGGTGGGTTTTTGTTTTGGTTTTTTTGCCAAAAATCAGAAGTTAAACCTCAGAAACTGGCAAAAACCACCAAAAATAATAGTCAAGTGACCATGGGACACTTGGGAATGCCATAAATGTGAGCCAGCAAGTACTCAAGTACTCAAAATGTTATCATGTGACCATGGAGAGGTAGGTGTGACTATCAGAACTCCATAATTGGGTCATAAGTAGCTCTGCAGAAGTCTTCCCAAAGGTGCTTTTTTTTTTAAGAGGCAACTGGACTTTCTGGTTTTTCTTTAAAGACGTTTCGCTTCTCATCCAAGGAATGCAAATGACCAGCTGTCTGCAAGGAATATAAATCCTTCCCTTCCCCACCATCCAGTCAGAGCTGAAGAAGCTTCTTGGATGAGAAGCGAAACGTCTTCGAAGAAAAACCAGAAAGTCCAGTTGCCTCTTGAAAAAAGCACCTTTGGGACAACCATGACCTGGATGACTGAGAATCTCCATAGACATTCTGCAGAGGTCTGTAAAGTGAGGACTACCTGTAGAATGGAGCAACTGTAGGTGTGTCAGAATATACAAAAGAACCAAACTCAGCTTTTCTTCACTATTGTGACTTGAACCTTAAGAATTAGACACAAGTATATTTACAATGGAGAAAAATACATGGCGGGGATACCAAATGTAGGTTGCTGAACACCAGCTGGTGACTTCATGGCAGGAAAGAGTTAAAGATTGTTTTTCTTTTTCCTTATTCCATTGAGCACATGTCCAGATCTGATAGCCCAAAGTAGTAAAGCAGAAATAATTTAAAAATCCAACTCAGTGTCTAAAGCAGGGGTCTCCAACCTTGGCAATTGTAAGGCTTGTGGACTTCAACTCCCAGAATTCCTCAAGCAGCAAAGCTGGCTGAGGAACTCTGGGAGTTGAAGTCCACAAATCTTAAAGTTGCCAAGGTTGGTCTAAAGGGTTAAGTATCTTATGCTTTTGGAAGATAAGATTGTCTTCTAATATTTTTTCATACAGGACACATTTTTTTCTGCAATCATTCTATATTCATGGTAATTTATTTTATTTTGGGTTCATTTTTTTCCCTCATGATCCACCCTTGGACCTATCAGATAAAGATTGGTCCCATATTTAGGGTCTCCCACCATTCTTGTATCCTTGCCCAATTCTATCAACCTTTCATCATAAACAACTGAATCAATTGTGCTTTTAGTTTTATATTCATTCTTTTGCCTTGTACGCATAAGAATAGAAATATGCTTAAACCATAATCATCACCAGATGGACACAAAGATATTGACGCCGGCCACTGATCATGGCTTTCGTTAAGCAAGGTTTTAACTTAATGCTCTTCAATAAGATGAAGGATGGATTAGATCAGTGGTTCTCAATTGGTGGTCTGCAGACCCCTGGATGGCTGCAATATCATCACAGCGGGTCTCCAAAAGCTTGAAGAAATGTTATGATTTAAATCTAGACTTAAATCTTGGGGGTCTGTGGTCCCCAAGGCATTTAAAGGTATTTAAAGGGGATCCATGGTAAAGAAAAGGTTGAGAACCACTGGACTAGATTACCAGATTTCATATCTATGACATATATGGTGTATGCCCACTAACAGTAATGGTACTACCGTGTTCCCCCTAATTTTTGCTCCAAAAGACACATTTTTTTTTAAATTTGATTTATATGCCGCCCTTCTCCAGAGACTCAGGGCGGCTTACAATGTGTTAAGCAATAGCCTTCATACTTTTGTATATTTTATACAAAGTCAGCTTATTGCCCCCACAAACTGGGTCCTCATTTCACCTACCTTAGAAAGGATGGAAGGCTGAGTCAACCTTGAGCCTTGGAGAGATTCGAACCAGCAGTAAATTGCAGGCAGCTGTATTAATAACAGGGTGCGTAGACCACTGTACTATCAAGGCTCTTTATATAAGCCACATTATGGCTTATTTTCTGGTTAGGTCTTATTTTGGGGAAAACACAGTACTGAACACCTCCACCTGCTGACAATCTTAACTGGGGATTGTTTTTTGGGTAGGGTTTATATTATGAGCATCCTGAAAAATCATGCCAGGGCTTATTTTCTGGTTGGGTCTTATTTTCGGGGAAACAGGGTAGTTTGGACTAAAATGAAAACAAATGCAACAAAGCTTGGTTTGTGTGCTGCAAGCATATTCACGTTGTTCTGTGAAAGCCAGGACTCTACTTTAGAAAGTACCTTGTAAGCCAACATACTGCTGTCTGCATACCACGAATATGGTATGCACTTTACTAAAACACATGAAGCTTGTATAAAATTGTATATAAATGCCTACAGGTTTAGACAGGAAACATGGGGGTACAGTGGTTAGAATGCAGTATTGCAGGCTAACTCGCTCCTCACTGCCAGGAGTTTGATTCTGACTGGCTCAAGGTTGACTCAGCCTTCCATCCTTCCAAAGTCAGTAAAATGAGGATTCAGACTGTTGGGGGCAATATGCCGGCTCTGTAAACTGCTTAGAGAGGGCTGTAAAGCACTGTGAAGTGGTATATAAGTCTAAGTGCTATTGCTAGTGCTACAGTTTTAAGAAGAGTTTTCTTGTATTTCCTAGATCAGGGGTTGCCAACCTTAAACACTCAAAGAGCCACAAAGGTCCTAACTGGAAGCCCCCCGTTCAATTCTGGAGCTGACCGGAAGCCCAGTTTCCCCACCATAGATTCTCCTCCTAGTGCAGCGTCCTTTTTCCTCTACCTGTCCTAACCAAAAGCCCTATCAATTGTGGAGCTGATCAGCGACAGGGATCCGCAGCAGAGGAATGAAAGAACCATATGTGGCTCCAGAGCCGTGGGTTGCCAAACTCTGTCCTAGATCAATATGCCAAAATAATCTCATGAAAAGAAAAAGAAAGAAAGTGCTACTGAAAGATTTACCTATCCTTTCAAAAAAATGTGGTTCCAAACACAACTTTTCATACTGTGAGGCCCCACATACCAAGAACCTCTGAGTGGAGTTACTTCTGTCTGAGTAGTTTATTTGTTGTTGTTCCCTTACAGACAGATTCTTGCCAGACCAAAGCAACTACCTGTATGATTATAGATATCATCTGGGAACTGCTAGGGAAGGTCAGTCCTTGCCCTTTTCTTGCCTATCAGATATTTCAAATTCCACTTGGAACTCTCTTTGCCCTCTAGGAAGCATCCCCTCCCTCTTGTGACTCAAGTGGTTTCATTTCACTATGTTTTCTTTGTTTACTCTGAGAAGTAATGAATCGGTCAGTAAAGTAGTAGCAGCTAAGCTAATTTTAGCAGATTAACAGAGTTGGAAGGGACCTTGTAGGTCAACTAGTCCAACCCCCTGCCCAAGCAGGAGACCCTACACCATTTCTGACAAATGACAGTCCAATCTCTTCTTGAAAGCCTCCAGTGATGAAGCTCCCACAACTTCCAAAGGCAAGCTGTTCCATTGGTTGATTGTTCTCATGGTCAGAAAATTTCCCCTTACTTCTAGATTGATTCTCTTCTTGATCAGCTTCCATCCATTATCCCTTGCCTGGCCTTCAGGTGCCTTGGAAAATAGCTTGACCCACTCTTCTCTGTGGCAGCCCCTCAAATACTGGAATACTGGTATCATGTCTCCCCAGGTCCTTCTCTTCACTAGAGAAGCCATACTGAGTACTTGCAAGTGTTCATTGTATCTTTTAGTCTCCAGTCCCCTAATCATCTTGGTTGCTCTTCTCTGCACTTTGAAACTACCATGTCTGGATGAGAAAAGCTTCTAGGCCATCTGTCTATATAACGTGCTAATCATTATTTATTTGGTTGTTGTATCTCACCTTAATTATTTTTACAAACAATTCAAGGTAGTGAACACATCTAATGCTCCTTCCTCCTCCTATTTTCACCACAGAAAGATGGGTTGGGCTAAGAGAAAGAGAGAGTGGCAGGCCCAAAGTCACCCAGCTGGCTTTCATGACTATGGTGGAACTTGAACTCATGCTCTCCCACTTTCTAGCCTGGTGCCTTAACCACTAGACCAAACTGTTCATAGAGATAAAGGAAGAAGCTGTTTTTCTTACTGAAAGAAACAAAATCTATACAGGGCAAATATCTGATTCTTGCATTTCATAAAACTTTGAATTGTTTAACAATGGATTGTTAACTAACCTCACAGTTGACTGAATTTTCAAAATATTCTAAGCCAAAATCAAACAAGCCACACTTTGGTTTATCACAGCAGCATCTAATGTCAACATTAATTCAGCTTTTTCCATGCAGAGACCTTCATTGTGAAACAATCTGCTGCCTGAACTGAAGCAAGTCTTTTCTGTATTATTCTTTAGGGAGGCACTTATGAACTCTCTTTGAGACAAGCCTTTTCCTATTTTACGATTTTAGGTTGATGATTTTTTAATGTTTACATGCAGTATGTGGCTCCTCTATTTGTATTCTAAGGCATCTTTTAGTTATGGGTTTTAAAGCTCACTGACAAAAGCTGCCTAATAATGGCATGCATTATTATATAAAAATATAGCAATCTAAGAGTTATAAAAAAAATGAAAATAAAAGACCAAGCCATTAACTCAAGAGTCTATTGCTATAAGTGCTCAATGTCATGTTGGTATTTGTGTGCCATTAATTGCTAGGAAGTTTACTACATTTCAAAAAAAAAGTTCTTTGAGATAGAAATAGCACTTAGACTTATATACCACTTCACAGTGCTTTACAGTCCTCTCTTAAGAGGTTTAAGTGTCAGCATATTGCCCCCAACAATCTGGGTCCTCATTTTAGCGACCTCAAAAGGATGGAGTTAATCTTGAGCCGGTGAGAATTCAACTGCTGAATTGCTGGCAGCCGGCAATCAGCAGACGTAGCCTGCAGTACTGCATTCTAACCACTGTGCCACCACTGCTCTAAAATACTGAAAAGCTGCAGAGAAGAACAGTCAGAATAATCCATGAGTGGGAACAATATTGTGGTCATCACTTAGGACATTCAGAGCATACCCAAAAAAAAAAAAAAACAAGTAGGAGGAGGACATGAGTGAAGTGCATGAATATATGGTATGCTATGGAGTAATTTTTCTCCTTCTTTGAATATACTGGAACTTGGGGACAGCCAACAAAGCTGATCACTGGGACAAAAGTACTTTTTCAAGAGGCAACTGGGCTTTCTTTCTTTTTCCTTTTTTTTTTATTTTTATTTTTTTTAATTTGATTTATATGCCACCCTTCTCCAGAGACTCAGGGCGGCTTACAGTGCGTTAAGCAATAATTCCCTGAAGTTGTTTCACTTCTCATCCAAAAAGTTTCTTCAATTCTACATAGCTAAGTGTTTATGGTCATCCAGGTCATGGTTTGTCCTGGATGGAGACAATCCTGACGGGGAGGGATACAACACCACCTACCTCCTTTTATAACACACTCCTTGCAACAATTCCAAGAAGTGCACCCATTTGCACTGTTCAGGTGATCTGAGGGCACAGATAATCCTCCAGGTGGCCTCAACCACTCTAAAAGAGAGACTGCAAGGGCTATAAATCCTTCTATTCTCCACCATTCAGTCAGAACTGAAGAAGCTTCTTGGATGAGAAGTGAAATGTCTTCAAGGGAAAACAACGGAAGCCCAGTTGCCTCTTGAAAAAAGCACCCTTGGGACAACCATGACCTGGATGACTGAGAATCTCCACAGTCACTGATCACCAGGACATTCACAGACAGGCTGTCAACCCTGAAGCTGGCCTGACTGAGGCCATTTTGAGACTTCAGTGTTGACACACTGGAGAAAAGGGACAGGGAGGGGGGAATAGAGATAGTTGGGGTGTTGTAGTCAAAACAAAATATTTTCTCTTGGGAACCAAGGACATTCCTGCAGGTGCTCAGAAGGAGGGGACTGGAGTCACCTAGCAACTGGACAGTATCCTGACTGGATCATGTGACTGTTTTGAGAAAGTGAAAAACTTTTACTTTTAATTAGGTGCAAACCACGGGAATAATCAGAGTCGGTTTTCACCAGCCTGTGCCAATATGACATATCCAATAAATTTATTCTTTGAGGAATCTACCTGCCTCAGAGTTTTGCTTGCTACAGGTATGTTACTTGGAACCCTGACACAAGCCAAAAAAGTACTTCTTTCCACAGACATAGCACATATGAAGGGAGAGTGTTGCAGTGGGTACAGTTTATGACTAGATATTACTATTAAATCACTCATTGTTGTCTGACATTGCAGTCAGGACAAATAATGGCCTCCAGTTAAGGGAAAGCAAAATATTCTTCCCAACAGAGCAGCTGGGCAGTGGAATTCCCAAAAGAACCATTTACCAAAAGAAATGGCGATTTTCCCATTCCACGGTTTTAAGCAGAGGCTGGACTGTGTGCCATCTGCAGAGAGATTTTAATATGGAGTCCCATTATTGAATAGGGAATTAGTTAATATCCTTAATTGACCCTTCCAAACCTCCAGGGTCCTGATTCTACTATCTAGCAGAACCCAAGATAGATTCTAATGATTGCCAATAATTAAAAGGAGGAAGAATAGTTGTGATTACCCATTTATCCTCTGCATGGGCTTTCCAGGGGCATCTGGTTGGTATGAAAGTATGGGTGTGATAGATTTTTGGCCTGATCTCTAGCACAGCACTTGTGATTTGTGTTGGCTTCCCTCCCAGGAGAAATAATATTTTCGCACCGTTCAGCTGCGGCGACTGTTTGAATGAGCCACTGCTTGGAGGCAAAAAAGCCTCTGCTTTGCTAATCAAACAGGAATACCAAGGGTACAAGATGCAGTTTTTCCTTCTGGCTGACTGTTTTCTTGGCTTCTGAACTGATTTTGCATTGTTAGGATACAGGGAAATCCGATTTACAACCAAAGATTGAAGGAAAGAAAGGAGAGCCAAATGCACAAGAAACGATAATCCAGTCTTTAAATGATTTATAGACATGACATTAGAAGTCTGTCTCAAGATAGCAAATCAAGACGAGAGTGTGCTTTCAAAGGCCAATACAAGATCTTGCTTTGAACACACCTTCACAGTAGTCATGCACTGAGTGATACTGCCTTTTTCTTCATATACTTCAACAGAGTATATTCAAATTCAGGTAGCTCCCAAGTCTTCTTTTGGCTTGCTCTCTTTATATTCATAAGACCAAGTTTCCCAACCTCGGCAACTTTATGACATGTGGACTTTAACATCCAGAATTCCATGGCTGGCTGGAGAATTCTGGGAGTTGAAGTCTTTGTGTCTTAAAGTTGTCAAAGTTGAGAAACCCTGTTTTAGACCACATCAAGTATTTCCAGTTTCCCCAAATTAACCTTAGTTGAAGAATTCTAGAGGAATTGAGATCCTTTTTCCCCCCTTTCTCTTTCTCCATCTTCTCCAGATGCTCCCGATGTTCTCAGCGGTGCAATTTTCTGTTATCAAGCTTTCCAGCTTCAATCTTTCCATAGAAGTGCTGTTCATTGCAGATATTCCATTATGTCCCACAGCTCAGTAGGATGAAAACCAGATTCCACTCCCTACCATTTGAGATGGCACTTTCCTGAATAGAAGAAAGATGACATAAAGCTCAGTGGGAAAGAGCAGGGAACTGGTAATGGATGAGCTACTCCGATGACAGGAGTTACCATCCCTTATCTGCATTCTGGGCCAGTGAAGCCATTAGCTCCTTTACTGACATTATTAAGTTTATTGCATGAACCTAGTCAGTAAACGGGGTGTAATGCTTCTGTTGGAGTGATTGTAGACATAGAAAGGTCTTCACTGAGGGCAAATATGAACATTTTTCTAAGAGCTGAAAAATGAAGCAGAATTATTCCTAAGGCTCACTTGTAGACCCCCTCGTGTTATGTGCTTTATATATGAAACTGACAATTGCAGCTAATCTTCTGCAGGGGTTTTTGGATGCCTACTTCAAGTGGCTGAGTTCATACAACCTTTTATACCCAGGTTATCAAAACACAATTACTGACAGGCACAAGCAACCAGAGCCACTCATCAATAGCAAGCAACTTTATTATTGTTTACCTAGATTACAGGAATTTCTCCAGATTGCTAACCTTCTCCTGGGAATGATCAGTTAAGATCTCACAGATTTTAACTGGGGGAGGTCAGGCTTATGCCTCTTGTGACTGCGCAATGATTCTAAGATAAGCCCTTGCTTAATTCCCCCCTACCAGTTATCTGGCAGTTTCCCAACGATTACAGTGTTCCCATACCAGGCAGTGCCAAGACAAGTAAATTATACTGCAGCCTAACATAATGACCTGATAGGTGGATGTGATTGGAATTTTTGTGGTTTTACTGAGACCTGGTGGCACAGTGGTTAAAGTGCAGTATTGCAGGTGAACTCTATCCACAGCCTGAAGTTCAATCCTGACTGGATCAAGGTTGACAGCCTTCCATCCTTCCGAGGTCAGTAAAATGAGGACCCAGATTGTTAGGGGCAATATGCAAAATATTGTAAACAGCCGAAAGAGTGCTGTAAAAGTGCTATGGGGTGGTACATAAGCCTAAAATGCTAATGCTACTTACCCTTGATATAGTTTTATGTAGCTTTGGGGATTGGAGACAATGGAATCTCTGCAATGAACAGAACTCTTTCTATGGAAAGATGAAGCTGGGAAGAAAAATTCAAAAGGGCAAGCTCACACCTGCATAATGGTAGTCCTCAATCACCCCATCACTCTGCGAAACAAATAATTCCCTCAACACTGTCAAACTATTCACTAAGTCTGCATTACTATTACTATTAATCTTCTTACTGTTCCCATCACCCATCTCCTCCCACATATGACTGTATGACTCTAACTTATTGCGGTATCCTTACGATTTATATTGATTGTTTCCTAGTATGATTTGATTGCTTATTTGTACCCTATGACTATCATTAAGTGTTGTACCTCATGATTCTTGACGAATGCATCTTGTTTTTTTATGTACACTGAGAGCATATGCATCAAAGACAAATTCCTTGTGTGTCCAATCACACTTGGCCAATAAAGAATTCTACAGTTCCACAGTTCTACAATTAACAACCGATCACTTAGCAGCCATTGGAAGTTATAACTTACCCAAAACTGGATTCAAAGTTCCAATGAGTCCTCCCCTCCATAGGCATGTGATCATATTTTGGGCCCTTGGCAGCTGGCCTGCATTTATGGGCATGTGACCATGGTTTGCAAAGGTTTTTTTTTGCTGGCATTTACTTGCAGTTTTTGGCAAAAAATACCCATTGTGAACAATGGATTTGCTTAATGGCCGTGGTGTTTGCACTTCACTTTATGACCAGGGTGATTCCTTAACGAATGCTAGAAAAAATATGTCATAACATTGGATCAGTCCTGTGATGCTGCTTAACAACTGGCATGACTTAATGACAATTAACTCCAGGCTCAATTACGGTAATAGGTCAAGGATTACCTGTTCTGAATTGACAAATAGTGCTAGAGATATCCCATTTTCCAATAGAAAAGTATTTGCCAGGAGATGTTCTGAAATGTGAGAAAGAAGGATAATTTATGTGGGAACTCAACTTAATTCCCTCCCTCCTTTCTAAATAATCTGGCAAAAAGGGCCTTTAAAATTCAGCTGTTCTGTTAAAAATCCATGAAAGCTCGTGCCTGGAAACTATTCAAGTATTAAGCCATTAAACAACCTGACAGGTTGTGTTCAATCATGGGGATAAATAAAAATAAGATTTACATGGCACTTTAGAGGTTGAAGGAAAAGTACTTAGTAACCTCTTTCTGATGCTTTTATCCAACCTACCTGGTAAAGAGCTTCATGCAATGGGAGCAAACCTATTAAAAATAAGTTTCTTGCATCGTCTCGCTCCCATTGGAACCTCCCTTGGTGCTTGACAGCCTAAGCGCTTCATCTGATTTGTATTTTTCTTTTCAAAAAAATGAAAAGAGAGATAAATGGAAGGTTAATACCCCGCAGAGCAAAGTACCAGCCTCCTGCATCATCGGTCTAAAAATGCCTCTGGGCTTGATATAGATCCCAAAGGCATCTTTAGAAATGGATAAAAATTGGGGGGGGGGATGTTGGCTGCAATGTAGTGCATACAAACAAGACAAAGCAAAGCCGAGAAAATAAGTAATATTTGGGAGGTTAGTAGCTGCGGAAAAGGAACTAATTCAAAGAATATAATGTACTTGAGGCCAATTTTAAGGATACTAAATTGCTAAAGGTACAAACAAGTTAAATCAAGTTAACAGTAAATGTCCAAATAATTAAAAACAGTGGTAATATATCACCCTGACCAAGATGGGACTACCCTTGGAAAGCTACAATTGGTCCAGAACAGAGTGGTAGGAACAGTTTTGGAGGCTCCATGGGACGCTTTGTGGCTTTGTATCTAAGATGCTGGCTTGTTGATAGAAAGGTCGGCAGTTGAGTGGTTCGAATCCCTAGTGCCACATAACAGGGTGAGCTCCTGTTACTTGTCCCAGCTTCTGCCAACCTAGCAGTTCGAAAGCACGTAAAAAATGCAAGTAGAAAAATAGGAACCACCTTTGGTGGGAAGGTAACAGCGTTCCGTGCGCCTTTGGCATTTAGTCATGCCAGCTACATGACCACAGAGACGTCTTCAGACAGCGCTGGCTCTTTGGGTTTGAAATGGAGATGAGCACCGCCCCCTAGAGTCAGGAACGACTAGCACATATGTGCGAGGGGAACCTTTACCTTTACCTTTTTATGGTGACACCCACTCATGCTAGCAGAAGGAGCCTACTGCAGATCCCATCAGCCAAGGAATTTTGGCTGGTGGGATCCAGAATAACAGAATACAGAGTTGGAGGTCTTCTGTTCCAACCCCCTGCTCAAACAGGAAACCCTATACCATTCCAGACAAATGGCTGTCATACCTCTAGTAATGGAGCACCCGTAACAGGCAAGCCACTCCACTGATTAATTGTTCTCACTGACAGGAAATTTCTCCTTAGTTCTAGGTTGGATATTTCTTTGATAAGCTTCCATTTGTTACTTTTTGTCTTGCCCTCAGTTGTTTTGGATAATAGGTTGACTCCCTTTTCTCTGTGACAGCTTCTAAATATTGGAAAGCTGCTACCATGTCACTCTTAGTTCTTCTCTTTGTTAGACTAGACATATTCAGTGCCTGCAACTGTTCGTTGTACAGTTTAGCCTCCAGTCCCCTAATCATCTTTGTTGCTGTGCTCTGAATTCTTTCTAGACTTATCATTATATGCCAGCTGACATGGTGTTCTAAAGGAGAAGCTGTTGTCTGGAGATAATTGGTTCGCTAATAAAGAATGCACCCCCATCTCTTCCTCCCAACCCATGTTTTTAGTTTGTTTTGATTTTTGTAATTTTAATCAGTTTTTATATTTATAATTGTAAAATGTTGGTGTGTTGGTGTGTTTTATCTTCCTGTTAAAAAAAATGTTTTTCCTTATCACAGCTCAGTTGAGGGAAGGGAGGGAGAAAGGTTGCATGGAGAGATCTTAGCCACTTCCAGGAAACCATCGGTGAACTTTCCCCCCTCAACTTATCATTATGAATTTCATAAAATAATAAAGGTAGAAGGGAAATAACCTAGCCCAATTCCCTGTTTAACGTAGGCTGTGACAGATGACCATGCAGCCTCTCCTTGAAGTCCATTAAAGAAGCAGAATTCACTTCTTTATGCAGTAGGCTGTTCCAAGGTTTGACAACTCATCCAGTCAGGAAGTTTCTCCTGATGTCCATTTGAACTTTCTTCCTTGGAAATTTCCCCCCTAGTTTCCAGTCTTGCCTCTGGGACAAGAGAAAACAAGTCTTCCTCCTGTGTGACAACCCTTCAGGTATTTGGAGACTGCTATCATAGCTCTGTCCAGTCAACTACATGAATATAATAGAGTGGAGTGGAGTGGAGTAGAGTGGAAGGGTAGGGTAGAGTAGGGTAGGGTAGGATAGGGTAGGGTAGGGTGGGATAATTTTTATTGGCCAAGTGTGACTGGAGACACAAGGACTTTGTCTCCGGTACATAAGCTGTCAGTGTACATACAACAGTGTACAACAAAGTAATATAATCATAAGATACCAATAATAGAAGGTAATAGGAAAGATGAGAAGGATAATAGTAATGCAGCCGTACTATATCAGTAAATATCCTGAGATGTAAGACAGTGCTGTGTTATGTCTAAGAATAATAATGTCAAGTAATTGTTTTCGCTTGTTCAAGGAATTGTTCTCCTGCATAACTGACCAATTTTACTACAGTCTGGTTCTGAGACCACCTATGTATTCACCTTGTCACCTTACAGCATCACAAACTATAACTTGCCAGTTAGCTCATATAGTCTGCAATGGACTGACCAATTTTACTGGCAAGCTTGTGCAGGAATCTCATTGCAGTTTCTCAAGTGCCTCTCAGAGCAAAAGACACACAGACACACATCGACTCTATGTAGAGGTATAAAGGCAAATGCCATTGTGAAAACCATAGCATGACAAAGATAAACTTTCTTCATACTAAAGGTTCAGCAAGAAATTACATAAGTGGAGTCATTCCTAGCCAATAGGCAGGGAGTGCAGATGAGAACCTGAGGAACAGAGGCATTCTCTAGCATTATTCGCAGGAGGCTGCCGCAGCCAAAAACGGAGCTTGGGAGGGCCACATGTGGCTCTCCCAAGCTCCGTTTCTGCTGGCAGAGGGTTGCAGGAGGCTGTTGCAGCCAAAAACGGAGCTTGGAAGCCCTTTTTCACTGGTAGAGTGTTTGGGCCGCCACAGGCGCCCCCAACATGAGTGACGTTGACCTGACCCTCCAAGGTCAAATGCAACCCTGATGCAGCCTTCAATGAAATAAAGTTTGACACCCCTGGTCTAGGTAGTCCAGGGATATCCACACAGCAGGTCAGATTCAGTCAATGGAGCATTTGAGATGGTGTTCATTTCTGAGTCTGATGCAAGGACAGGTGGTGTTTGACTTGCCACCGTTCATTTACTGACCGTTCAGTTATAACAGCACTGGAAAAAGTGTCTTAGAACAGTTTAACACACTTACTGTTCTTTGGAATTCCTTGTGTGGATTCCTTGGCTCAAAGTCATTGGAAAATTTTATTTTTAGTGTAGTATGTGATTCCAAAACAGGTCCCTCTCTCACCCAGACACACTGGACTAGGTGGCAAAAACAAACCTTCTGCCTCCTAGATTGCCCATAGTCTACAAACAAAGCATAGCACCTAAACACTGTACGGATCGATTGCAACATATGGATTTTACGGAATCTATCAAGGAGCCACATAGATTGGAGGAAAATGTAAGTGCCATAATTACAATAGACCCTATTTATTCTTTTTCATAAGTTGATTCCTTTTCATCCATCCTCTCCCCCTTACCCAGTCTTAAAATTATGATTATTTAATCTTTACATAATTTATTGAACATTGTTTGTAATTGAAATGGAATTGGGGGAATTACCTAGGCAAGGTTGATGGCTTCTGAACATACAGGTTACACCTCCTTGGGGAAGAGTAGCAGTTGTAGTCCCCCAATATGTGATTCACATCCCTGATCATTAGAGGAACCTCATTCTACAAGCACCTTTTATCTTATTCTGCAATATTTCTATCTACTTGTGTGGATTCTGGATTGAATTAATTAATTGATAACCCCATCTTTAAGGAGGGTGATAGATGTCTGTTTGTCACTGTGTGCTTTCTTATGTCTCCCCCTATTTGTTCAAACCCTCATTTATACAATCACAGGCTGGTTAATGCATTCTGATGCTGATAGTCTTCCATTGTTCTCTGCTTGTTTCAAGATTTAATTAACGCCTGGTTTCTCAGAGTTGGGTTGGTAGTTTGCTCCATGGTTGTCATTGTAATCTGAGTCAATTAGCAATTGATGTTCAATTGGGGGAATTAAAACGTGGAAATAGCAGCTCCCCTCATCATCTTTTACTTAGCAGAGATCACTAATGGATTTATAGACAATGTGGCAAAGCATACAGTACTATACCAATAAAGGAGAGTATTTGTAGCTCATTGTTAAAACGAGGGGACTTTGGTGCTCTCTTAGCTTGGTTGTTTTCTTGTAGATGTTTCATTACCCAAACTAGGTAACATTGCTAGCACTGCTGATGTTATCTAACTTGGGAAATAAAACATGGCTCAGGGCCAAGGTATCTTCGAGACTGCCTTCTACCGCATAACTCCCAACGACCGGTAAGATCCCACAGAGTTGGTCTCCTCCGGGTCCCGTCAGCTAAACAATGCCGGCTGGTGGGCCCGCGGGGGAGGGCCTTCTCTGTGGCTGCCCCAGCTCTCTGGAACCAGTTACTTCCTGAGGTCCAGACCATCCCCACCCTATTGGCCTTCCAAAAAGCGGTGAAGACCTGGCTTTTCCGGCAGGCCTGGGGCCCTTGATCTCGCTCTTGCGATCTGACGAGATCCGGCCATGAATGGTGTGAATGAGTTTTAATGTTTTTAATGTTTAAATGTTTTTTATAATGATTTTAAATGCATTGTGAGCCATCCTGAGTCTTTGGAGAGGGGCGGCATACAAACTGAATAAATAAATAAATAAATAAATAAATAAATAAATAAATAAATAAATAAATAAATAAATAAATAAATAAATAAATAAATAAATAAATAAATAACATCTTAAAGAAAACAACCAAAGTTCAGAGAGCACCAAGGACCTCTCATTTCAACCCTCAGCTACAACATTGTTATATTTCCTTTCTCTCAGATTGTGTGTGCGGCATAAAACCAATTAATATCCGGTATCTTTTTTTGCCATATGCCTGCTAAGCGGAAAAATAGAACGCTTATATGCTGTAAAAAAAATGGAGGAGTATTTATAGTGCCAGATATGATGAAATGCACATAACACTAGCTACAACCACAACCATCAGAAGATTGATTTTAGCACCTAATGTTTTAGCAGCAGTTTCTTGCTACCTGTGAATAGCTGAGAAAATGTGAGACTCCCTTGTGTCTCGGAGGGCCACCAGGTGAAGTTACCCTACTGGGCATCAAAACCTGAAGGAAACCGAAGTATAGAGTTGAAGCCGTGAAACAAAAATTAGAAATATCAAATGCAAGAGGGATTCTCTCTCACCATTTTTCATATCAGGTGTAATCTTGGCCTGTTGACCCAGAGCTCTTTCTTTAAGGATGGATATAAGAAGAACTCAGTAAAAAAAAAAACATGTTTTGTTTTCTACTTCCCTTTTCTTTTTCAAAAGTGACATATTTCTACTATTCAAACAGCTTTTTCCAATGACAGCTAGAAAGATGTTGAATATTTTAGGTGAAAATGCTACATTGCCTTAAGCCTTAACACATATTCTCTGAGTCTTTTCTTCCTCCATCTAACTCAAGCAATCGGAACCATTTTAGTCCTCTCTTACTCTTCAGTAATGTGACTGACAGTCAATATATTTATTTTTTATATGTGTGACATCATTCTTGGGGCAAAGACCTTTTCATTTTTTAAAACTCTTTTTGGGAAAACAAACATGTAGAGAGGAATTCTTCTCAGTAAATTAATGGATTTGGTCTCAATCAGCTTCCCCTAATTTGACATGAGGGAGAGAGTATCAAAATCTAGAAGATGCAGGTGTAGTGACACCCTGAATCAAAGCTTCACCCCAATACACACACACATGCGCACACACAAGGGGCTGGATTTAGACACGACGTTGCATTGGCTATCTGGTAGATGTTGATATCATTAATACCTCTTGATGATGATGATGATGATTTTGTGCTTAAATTGGATTGTACCCTCAGTCTTCTAAATCAGCATGACCTTTGATAGTACTGGCTGTGGATTGAGATGGAGGATTTTGAAGAGCCCACATTGGAAAAGCTGCCCTAAAACATCCTTTTCAACTTTTATGTAGGATGTGTATTTATTATTTATTTATTTATTATTTATTAGTTTGATTTATATGCCGCCCTTCTCCGGAGACACAGGGCGGCTTACAGTGCATTAAGCAATAGCCTTCATACTTTTGTATATACCTGCTTACTAGGGCTTTTTGCCCCCCCCCCTAAGCTGTGTTCTATTTTATACAAAGTCAGCTTATTGCCCCCACAAACCGGGTCCTCATTTTACCTACCTCGGAAGGATGGAAGGCTGAGTCAACCTTGAGCCTGGTGAGAATTGAACTCGCAGTAATTGCAGGCAGCTGGCAGCTAAGTGCTACTTTAACAGCAGTTTAGTCCGCTGCACCACCAAGGCTCCAACACACATTTGTGTGTGCCTGCCTGCCTGCCTGCCTGCCTTCAAGTCAGCATCAACTCCTGGATACTACCTGGAAGTTTTCTTGATAAGATTTCCAAAGTGTTTTGCCATTGCTTCCTTCCTAGGGCTGAGAGGAAGTGACTGACACAAGGTCACCCAGTTGGCTTTGTAACAAGGATGGGATTAGAACTCATGGTCTTTTGATTTCTAGCCTGACGCTTTAACCACTGCACCGAACTGGCTCTCCCTTCCAATTCTCAAGGAGTTGTAATTTAAAGTCTCTTTTGAAGCAAACCGGTGGTTATTTCAAGGATGTGTTGTAAAGCTCAAGTAGTTCAGCACCGAGGACAGCTCCCGTGGGCACTGTCTCAGGATTGTCATGCATGGCTATGTATTTGTGAATAGAATTTGAGAGATGGGAGTTCTCCTTGGAATGCTTTATTCTTAGGATTCAAGGAGCTAAAAATAAGAAATAAGAGCATTGGGAAAGTAAGGAGGAACTGCAGAGAGATTATTTTCTTCATTTTCCTCTTTTTTCATTGACAATCGAAGAAGCCACTTCTCAGACATTGTGCACATGCACAGGTTTTGTTACAAGAATTATTACTATTACTTTGCTCCCTAGATTTCTCCAATCACCTTGAGAGCATTTTCCAGACTGTTGCAAATGTTTAAGCAGCAGCAGCAGCATTGGCAATCACTGAGGTGGCTCATCCAATTGATAGATTCAGATTAGATCTGAGGTATCCAACCTTGGCTTCTTCAAGACTTATGGACTTCAACTCCAGCTGGGGAGTTCTGGGAGTTGAAGTCCACAAGTCTCAAAGCTGCCAAGGTTAGACACCCCTGAACTAGATAAAGCATTGAAGTTACTATCACAGACAAGCGGGCAAATTCCACAGAAGTCAACAAACTATCCATACAAGGCCCTGCTAAGTTTAGACTTGCAAGATATATATCAAGAAGGTCCCTAAATTCAATCCTCAGCCTAGATTGAAATTTGCATGCTTAATTTGGTTAGGCCTAAATCCTGGCCTAAATCCTCTCCCCTTTTTAAATGTAAATTTTAATTTGTTTTAAATTATGGGGTATTTTAAATTCAGCCAAATTATTTAATTCGTTTTTATTTGATTTTAAATTTTTGTATTTATGTGTTTTTATCTTGTGGCTGTTCACCGCCCTGAGTCCTTCGGGAGAAGGGCGGTATAGAAATTTAATAAAATAAATAAATAAATAAAATAATTGAAATACTCTTTTTCTGGGTTGGTACAATGCACTGAATCGATTCACAAAATGCACTGGGTTCACACAACATGTTAAGCCACAAGAAAGCTAACTTAGGTTAGCCCTCACCAAGCTTAGCATGATATGTGAATCCAGTCACTAATTTTTTTTCTTGATCTTACTCAGTCTGTTTTGTGAACACCTAGAAACATAGTTTTGAGGGGTAAATGGAAACAGTCTTGTTCAAGAAATGGGAATGAGGAAAGATTGTTCCTTGCTGCTGTCTGGCTAGATGAATCTGTTTACTTTTCCTATCCCTTCTGCTTTTCTGGAGCCTTAAAATCTCTCTGGAGAAAAATGGGGAAGTCAGAAAACAAATGCATGGGGATGCCGTCCTAAAGAGTGGTAGAATCAAACTCCATGAGATGGAGGGACTTGGAGCAGGGGTCTCCAACCTTGGCAACTTTTAAGACTTGTGGACTTCAACTCCCAGAATTCCTCAGCAGCAAAGCTGAAGTTGAAGTCTACAAGTCTTAAAGTTGCCAAGGTTGGAGACCCCTGACCTGGAGGACCTCAGGCTGCTGAAGCTGGCATTTGAGTTTCTCACATTTCTTTGAGCAAAGTTGGCTTTACTTCATCCCTGTACATCTCAGGGCATTTGAGGTTGAAAAACAGCAGCTTGCTTAAAGATTCTCCACTGAAATTTTAATGAAGGTCTTTCTGGCTTAACACTGCCACTCTGAAATGTTACCCTACTTCAGCTTTTACATGTAGCTCAGGCATTTTCCATTTGCTAGCTTCTCTCTCCATCTCTCAGCACAGGGCTGTGCAACCTAGCCCGTGAAGTTTGCAAAAATGTTACCTCATGCACTAAATTTTGGCTTCCCCCATTTTAGAAACCTAGGCCTCCCTAGCAAGGGCAGGGGAGCAGCATCTGTGGGTCAGGGATTAGGGGCAGTGAGTTCTACCATGTTTCCCTGAAAATAAGAACCTTATATTTTTTTGAACCCCAAAATAAGCATTTAGCCTTATTTTCAGGAAGGTCTGATTATTTTGAGGCACGTGGAACAAAACGGGTCTCCTCTTGCCGTCTTACCTGATTTCCATCTGTCTCCCTAACCCTAACCAGAGGAAATGGCAGGGACTGGCTGCACATGCATTTAAATATTTTGGGGGAGGGCTTATTTTCAGGGGGTGGGCTTATTTTAGTGCATGTGCTCAAAAGCCCGATTGGGCTTATTATCAGGGAATGTCTTATTTTTGGGGAAACAGGTAGTAGGATGTCTGCCTGAGATGGAGACAATGCAACCACAGTTCCAAGCAATGCAATTGAGACTTGGCTTCAGGGAAACGCTACCAGAGGCAGACTGAAAGCTGGCCAGGGTCCAGCCTGGAATCTTAAACAGAAAGTGGCAAGAATATTTGTTCTGTATTGTGAAGACCTTGCATATTATGTAAAAATAAAAATCCTTCGGAGATTGCTCTGCACCAGGAAAGGTTTAGAAGAGTTTTTCAACCTTAGCAACTTTAAGTTGATGGACTTCAACTCGCAGAATTCTCCAGCCAACATGGTGACTGGGGATTTCTAGGAATTGAAGTCCATACGTTTTGAGAAAAACCAATTGGTTCTGTGATTGAATGGAGTCTTAAAGCAGAAATCCTGAAAGGTCATTTTCAAGCCTTCTCTTTGAAAGGGCTTGTGATCCTTTAGTAGAAGGACAACTGATCTTGAGAGCCATTCTCTTCTGCAACAAGGGGTGAAGTGCTGTTGACTGTGCAAATGAAAAGAGCTCCAGAATGTTTATGGAGATTCTCAGTCTTCCAAGTCAGGATTGTCCCAAAGATGTTTTTTCAAGAGGCAACTGGACTTTCTTGCTTTTCTTTGAAGATGTTTTTTCTTTGAAGAATTTTTGCTTCTAATTCAAGAAGATTCTTCTTCTCAGAGTTGAAGAAGTTTCTTGGATGAGAAGTGGAACGTCTTCAAAGAAAAACAAAAAAGTTCAGTTGCCTCTTGAAAAAGCACCTTTGGGACAGAGTTCCAGAATGTTTATCCATTGTAGGCACTGCTATGATTCTCTGAAAGTGTTAAGCAGAGAGTTGAAAGAGCTGGGAAAATACAGGTAGTCCTCCACCTACAACAGTTCATTTAGTGATCACAGTTCATTTAGTGACCATTCAAAGTTACAGCAACACTGAAAAAAAGTGATTCATGTTTTTCACACTTACAACCACTGCAGCATTCCCGTGGTCGCAGGATCAAAATTCGAATCCTTGGCTCATATTTATGACAGGAGTGTCCCGGGGTCATGTCATCACCTTTAGTGACCATTTTACAAGCCTGGTCAATGGGAAAGCCAGATTCCTTTAACAACTGGGTTACTAACTTAACAACCACAGTGATTCACTGAATAACTGTGGCAAGGAAAGTTGTAATATGGGGCACAATTCACTTAACAAATGTTTCACAACAGTATTTTTGGGGATCAATTGTGATCATTAAGTCAAGGACTACCTGTAAACGTAGCTGGGGGTTACCCATGATTTAGCATTTCTATTAGTTCTTCTAACCACGAATTATGCAGCAAGAGGCAATTATGTGTGAGTTTGTACAGAGACGGGAGTTGTGTTCAACTGGGAGGTTTAAAGCAGGGGTCTCCAACCTTGGCAACTTTAAGCCTGGTGGACTTCAACTCCCAGTTGAAGTCCGCCAGGCTTAAAGTTGCCAAAGTTGGAGACCCTGCTTTAGAGGGCCTGTGTTATTTCAGGATTCTCTTATGTGCTGCCTGCAACCAGTCTCTTCTTCCCCACCTGTCTGTCTCACACGTAAACACTATGAGAAAAGAACCATCAAACCTAGGTCCTTTTAATTCCTTTGTCAAGACATCAAGTGACAGATAACAATCAAGCTGGACACCTCCAATTATATGGAATTTATTGGAGGGAAAAAATCTAATTTGGTTTGATGTCTCAAAGGTCAGTCAATTGTTTCAGGATGAGCACCCTGGAATAATGAAGGGCAATGCTGGAACACATCAGGGGTGTCATGTACTTTTAATTAAGCAGGGGAGAGATGACAGCTGTCCATTAGAGGCCAGAGTTTAGGTAAAGATGTTTTCTTGGGCTATATTCCAAGGAAACTTTAGAAATAGTTTCAAGCATCTTAAAATTACACTTTATTTTATTCTGATTGTCACCTCAAAGAAACAGATAGTGCTTGAATTACGACCTATCGCTTAGCAACTGTTACAAAGGACTTCCCTGGGGTTGCTTAATACCTAGTTCTACTGCTGCTCTCTCTCTCACACACACACAAACACAAGTCACGTGCCATTTTGGACACTTGGCAGCCATCCCGCATTGGCAGCCATTTACAGTGTTCCTTTATCCCATGGCCATGTTTTAGAAAAACCGGCATTTACTTTTCAGCAAAAACTGGCCCAAAGCAAACAATTGGCTCACTTAGTGACTGCCACAAAAGTCATAAAATCCGGTTGATCACATTGGTGACTCATTTTACGATCGTTACAACTTGTGTCTCTAATGGGCAGGCCCATTGTAGTCGTAAGTTGAGAATTACCCGGATGCCTGCTTAATTCTACAAAGGTTTGTTGTTGCTGGGACAGTCGAAGGAGAGTCAGAAAAGGGACGAAGCTATCTTCCTTGACTAGTTGATGTTGGGTCAAAGGCTGAAAAGAAAAGAGCCTTCTAAATCTATGACATTGATTGCATTTTGTGATAGCCAGTTCCACAAACTAATTACACAGCGGAGGAATACATGTTATTCTTTCTATCCAATATTCCTTTTCAGAAAACGTGGCTGTCCCAGTCCCAAAATGGATGGTGCAATAGACATGGCCAGTCACAAAACTATATATCCATGGGTTGACCAATAATTCATTTCATAATTCATAAAACACTATCACTAAATGTTGTATCTTTTTATTCTTGATGAATATATATTTATCCTCATGTACATTGAGAGCATATACACCTAAGACAAATTCCTTGTGTGTCCAATCACACTTGGCCAATAAAGAATTCTATTGTATTCTATTGTATTCTATTGTATTCTATTGTATTCTATTGTATTCTACTCTACTCTACTCTACTCTACTCTACTCTACTCTACTCTACTCTACTCTACTCTTTCTATACTGTTCTAATTCTATTCCTTGCCTTTCTCTCTAGCTTTCCAGGATCTTTTCCACAAACCTCTCTCTCTTTCTCTCATCATTGTTTAAATTTTCCAGTAATGCTTATGGAGACTCACGTGGAATCCAAGGGTCTTCTAAAAATGCAGATTTATATTTGTAATTTAACATTAAAATATATTTGCTTTAAAAAAATAAAAATGGTAGGACAGGGCAAAGTCTGATAGATCTCTTCAGGGGCAGATTGGTGCTGATGGGTGCCACAATAGGGATTTCAATGTCACCTTTTTCCTTTTCAGAAAATAGATAGTGAGGTTCCTTTGTTGTGAGCTGCACTTTCTTCCCACCTTCACATCACAAGTTTCTGACAGATTATAAACAATTCCAGACCTAAAACATGAAAGTGATTTCTCTTTGCCCTACACATTTCTCTCTGGCGGTAAAAAAAATAATAGTAATAATTGAGTTTAGCTTCCTGCTCATTCCTAACAATCAAAACAAAAAAAGAGCCATGTTTGTGGAACAAAATAAGTTGTCAAAATCTTAAATCAGTAACAAGTCATTAATTATTACATGAAAAAGAATGTTGAAGCTAGCTTCAAAACAATTGGTTGCTGCTATATGGATCACAGGACAGGGTCCAGATTTTTCTTAGCATTATAAATTGGAATATCATAAAAGAGACTCTGGGTCCTGGTTATCTTTCTTTAGGGTAAACTTAAGCTGGACTTTAATATTGTTTGTCTCCACCCACGAGATGAACTTGGCATTTTGGGGAAGCTATGGACCAACTCATACAAATAATCCATTCATTTGTTGATTACAATAATCTTGACACCCATTCTCTAAATACTTCCATTCCAGCTCAGTGGGAGCTTTTTTATTTCGTACAGAGCCTAGTTCCCCATATTAAGAAAAATCCTGTAGTTGCAGTATCCCAAGGCAAATTATCCATTTGCACAGCCTCAAAATCGTTCCTATATTAGGCATTTAAAGGCCAAGAGAAGAAAGCGGTTTGGCTTGTTTACGCTAGGCAATGGCCTCTTGTTACTTTTTATATAGCCCCTAAGTATTTTACTCTCAAATTGCTATTTATCCTGGATTTATTAAGTAACTTAAAGGGCATGAAAGGGCAACTGTCAAGCAAAATGCTGGTTTCTCCCTGCAAGAAAACTTCAAACTGGCATTACTTTACTCAACGTGATGTTGTACTGACAGCTTGGGATCATTTTCATCTTGAAGACATTGTGTGGTTTGCCCACTGCATTCACAGTCAAGAAGGGGATTATGATGAAGCAGGATAAAAGGAGCATCTAATAGTCTGAGTAATCCTTAAGATCTTCAAAGGAAGGATCCCCAAAGAAAAAGCTATTTCTACTGTGTTTCCCCGAAAATAAGACCCTGTCTTATATTTTTTTGAACCCTGAAATAAGTGCTTGGCCTTATTGCCATGCGCTCAAAAGCCCGATTGGGCTTATTATCAGGGAATTCTTATTTGGGGGAAAACAGGGTAGTACTGAAATATACGTTTCAATCCTTAATCACCATTCATGGCAGAGATGAGTGATCTTCAAACCGGGAGTTCCACAAGACTTTTTGCATGCTAAACCGACACTATGATCTCCGCATACCCCAAACTTTTAGCAGAATTCAGTACCTTACCACCACCATCGTTTCAGATTTTGATTTGGGATTGGCTTCATTCCTGTGCAAAGAAACATGAAGTTTAGCATGATCCTGTGAAGCAAGTTGCATACTTGCCTCGCTCAACGATTTCCGGAGGTATGTGGACGGCTATTGTAAAATAGAGAAATCCTATGTTTTCGAACACTGTGGTTTAAAATTTCATAGCTCTACTAGAAAGAGACCTTCAAGCCCTAGAGATCAAAGTATTCATTTTAACAAAGGTTGCATATCGAATCTTCAAAGGATAAAATAGTCCTGGTAGAACACAGTGTTTCATAAATCGTTGGAAAATGGATAGGTTTAAAAGACAGGTAATTTTTGCTCAGTTTTCGCCTTTGGTATGCATAGATGACCTGGAACATCCTACCAGCCTCATGGAGAAAGTGGATCCTTCAAAGCCCTCAAGCTATATCCAAGTGACCTAACTGATGCAGGAAAGAGTGGAGTCCCTGGCGCTATTAGTTATGCTTTTTCTGGAATCCTGTTCTTTTTATGAACAAATCACTATGCAAATGCTCATATTAAAACATTTATTTTGAGGGGTGGTGTGACATAATGGATCATTTTACAGTCTGTGAACTCAACCACCACCACCACCAGAAACCACAAATATGAAGAACAGAGGTCAAGGGTTCCGCTCAGCTCTCTCTCTCTCTCTCTGTTATTTGCTTTACCCGACTCCCTCCCCGCCCCCATAAAGTCCTGAAGGCCAGAAAAAGACACTTGCTGGCAGGATTTGAGTGGAGAAAAGAAAAGAGGAAAAGGGGGGGAAAGGGATTCCACAAAGAAAAATGGGGGAAGACCATGTCTCCAGCATCTCTGGTCTCTGGATTCTCGAAGCAGGCCTGAGGCACCAGGTGTGAAGTTCCTGCTGGTGGAGCAAAATTTGGCCCTATCAATCTTCGGTGAGTTGAAATCGAATGGATTTTTGTCGCGTGCAAACATTAGTGGCCACGTTTTCAGGAGGCTGAGGAGGCAGGCAAGCACTCTTCAGGCTACTGCCAGCTTCTGTGTGGTAGAAACAGAAACAGAGAGAACTATAAGGAGATAAAATGTCTGATGCAGCTCACCCATCAAACTTGCAAATCTATAAGACTTTGGTCTTCCTAGAGTGGCTGTCATTCAACCAGAACAGATCAGAACAGAAATTTTTGGAGTATATGGAACAAGGAAGGAAGGAAGGCAGACAGACAGATTGCCTTTTTTAAAATCAGCACATGCCCTTCTCCTCTTGTGAATGAGACAGAAAGATTTAAGACTTCTTTGTACACTATTCATTACTGAATTATACCTACTACCATAAGAAGTAGGGACAACATTAGATGACTTTGAAAATGAATTAAACCAATTATGGCAGCGGGAGAGAAACTTATTTATAGCAACTGAGAAACGTGTGTACACTAGATTTGGCTGAACATCAAATAAGTCTAAACAGGATCAACCCAACTGAAAATCAGTGTGAAGCAACTGAAAGTGAGCAAAATGGTCCAATGTTGCCTCGACAATACAACTGTATATCCCCATTGGACCACCGACTATCAAGCTAAAGAGAGGGAGAAGAAAAAAAAGACTGACTAGTCCACTTTTTAATTACAGGGAACAATCCATCCAACAATATCAACCAGGAATGATAACATGGGGACATGGTGCTACCACCCTTGGCACCTGCTAATATGCTGTTCTCCTTATAGCATCTGATAAATACCTCAATTTTGCCTTGCCTCATTTGCCAAAGACAGAATATACCAACTGAATCTTCCCCACAAAGTTGCAATAATTTCCATCACAAAATTCTATCAGTTTATGATCATCCTAATTGCTTGAAATTCCATCAGTACTATGGAGGCAAATGTCAACTAATTGCATTTGAAAACAGTACAGGCAAAACAGCCACAGTATTCCTTCCCCCACCCAAAACCTTTCTGCTTTCCTCATTTGAGCCAATGAAACAGGGATTTCACTGTAGATTAGACCTCAGGTTGAAGTGGCAGCTTCCATTTTGTCACAAAGGGAAACGCGCTATTTCCTGAAGCACCGAATCATGACTGGAATTCAACTCTATAGTTAGTGCACACCTTGACTAATTGATTCGGATGCCTTGCTGTGAAACAAACAAGGCTAAAGAGAAGGCTGTGCTGAATGTGAGGATTAGAAGAAAATGCAGAAAGTGATTCCACAACATTCTGGGTTCGTTTTTTTAAACACAAACATGTAACTCAAGAATAATAAGTCAGCTTGGCAAAAGACACCCCAATGAGCAATTAATCTGAATTCATGGCTTGTTGAACTCAATCATGTTGGGAAACATTTATGCACAGAGCAAAAGGGAGGTTGCATTAAGGTAAAGGAATTCCTTTTGTTCTCATGGATACCTGCTCTTTTGAGTATTAATTTAGGGGAATGCATGTATATCTTAAGAGAGCCAGTTCGGCGTAGTGGTTAAGGCATCAGGCTAGAAACAGGGAGACCATGAGTTCTAGTCCTGCCTTAGGCACAAAGCCAGTTGTGTGACTTTGGGCCAGTCATTTTCTTTCAGCCCTTGGAAGGAGGAGATGCCAAATCACTTCTGAAAACCTTTGCCAGGAAAACTTCAGGGACTGGTAAAGAAGTCTCCAAGAATTGGATATGATTGAACAGAAAGGGGGGTGGGGGTGGAATATGCATCTTGTGTTTGGCAATCAGGAAAAAACTAGAGACTCTGCTGCTATATTTCTAATCAGTCTCTCTGCTGGAGCTGAAGCAAACAACCTTTTCCATGACTAGTTTCTCAGGATGACTCCTTTGGAGAACCTCAATACACACGCTCAACCCATTTATTCCAGCATGCCCTTGAATCAGTGACAAAATGCAAAATTTTTCACTACTGGTTTGTGTGGGTGTGGCTTGGTGGGGGGGAGGGTCATGTGACTGGGTGGCCATGGCCAACTTTTTTTTTTTTTTTACTTTTTTAAGTATTTATTACTACCTATTCACCCGAACCGGTAGTAAAAAAATGCTTTAAAAAAGTAAAAAAAAAAAGGTTCCAACAATCGTGCTGCACAGCTGTGATCGTTGGAACCTCTTTTTTACTTTTTTAAAGCATTTTTTTACTACCAGTTCACCCAAACAGGAGTGAACCGGTAGCATTTCACCCCTGCCTTGAATCATCACAAGTTGACAGAATACCTTGAGGATATTATGATTCCTGCTCAAAGAGCCAGGTGGAAGTTGTGACTAGGAGGGCTTTTGCACAGCTTTGTGTTATGCTCCAATTTTACCTGTTCCTTGACTGAAAGGCTCTACTCACCATCACTCATGCCCTATTCACATTTCAAATGGACTACGGTAATGCGTTCTACATGAGGCTACCTTTGAATAGTATCTGGAAGTTTCAGCTGGTACAAAAATGCAGCATTGCAGGCAGTTCTTGTGTCCCTACAATGGCACAGCACATCTCTGCTCTGTGAGCTGCATTGGCTGCCAGTTTGCTAGAGTCCAATTCAAAGGACTAGTTTTGACTTTTAAAACCCTTCATGGCATGGGGACAGGTTATTTGAGGGACCACCTCCACCTAATTACAACTGCCTTTCCCAACACGTCTGACAGAAGAGGAATACTGCAGATGCCATCCACAAAAGAGTTTCATCTGATGTGACTCAGGAAACAGGCCTTTTCTGTTGTGGCACCTGCCCTGTGGAACATCATTTCATTCCTGAGATGAGATTGGCCCCATCCTTCACACTCTTCTAGAAGTCATGGCTGTGCCAGGAAGCCTGGGGATCTCAAGGAAAAGAGAAATGATGAGATGGCTGCATTGTTTTTAATACCAATTCTCCCCACTATCTTGGAGAGAAGATAGTATTGTTATTAATAGTATAGTTGAGATCTTTTAATTTTTTTAGCATTAGGGTTTATTGTTTTTATTGTAAGCCTTTTATAGATATTATGTTGTGATATGGGTGGCTATTACATGTGATAGATAGATAGATTATAGATGGATGGATGATGGATGGATATATGTTTTTCCTCTAGCCAGGTTTTCCCTACGTAACCAAGGTTTTTCTGCAGCCCCAGCTCAGTAGAATAACATCCACTCGATTCTGGGCTTTTTTTCCTTTCTAGCAGCCAGCAAGCTCTTCCTGCTAGGTGGGAGACCTATATAGATCTATTTCTAGCTCGTTTGCTTTCATCAGTAGGCCACACCCACATCTTATGTATCCTCCCTGTAAAGGTACAATATCTATTTTCTTACTTCTTCGTACGATTTATGTGTGTTTTTTTCCTCTAGCCAGGTTTTTCCTACGTAACCAACACACATAAATCCTACGAAGAAGTAAGAAAATAGATATTGTACCTTTAGAGGGAGGATACATGAGATGTGGGTGTGGCTTACTGATGATGGCTAACGAGCCAGAAATAGATCTATATAAGTCTCTCACCTGGCAGCAAGAACTTGCTGGCTGCCAGAAAGAAAAAAGCCCAGAATCGAGTGGATGTGATTCCACTGAGCTAGGACTGCAGAAAAACCCTGGTTACATAGTAAAAACCTGGAGATATATATATATAGTTTTTCTATCGAGACACCTGGTCTACCCCAGCATGTGGGAGGGAGCATACTGCATCCGTTTTGCCTTTCAGCTCCAATCCAGGAGCCCTCAAGCAGTCGCATTCACGACAAACCATTTTATACCAAATTTATATCTCCCTTTATTTCTTTATTAATGAAATATAAATTATAGAGAGAGGGGGGGGAGAGAGAGGGAGAGGGAGGAAGGAGAGAGAAATATGACATATGACAGATGGACAGACAGCTAGATTTTATCATAGACAGATCACTTTCTGATTTAGAGTTGCTTCTTTTTCTTCTTCTATAAAGGCTGAGAAAGGTTAATGGATTTCAAAGGTTTCTCACAGACTCTGGGGAAATTTTCAGCTCTTATGATTTGAAGTCCAGACTGCCGTGTGAGATAACAGGCACATTTGCCAAAACTGCATCCAAGTATCCTATGCCTGTATATAGAGTTATGCAACTCTTTGGTATATTCTTCAGCAAAAGGTAATGAAGAAACAGCCAGAAATGATAATGCAGATAAAAAAAATACAGGCTAGTCCAACACAGATTTGAAGTTCTGATTTAGAGTATCGCGAGACATTAACAGTGGAAAAGAGTGTGTCCTACCATTACTGTTTCTTCAAAGTGTTGGCATCACAGCTCCTCTGGATGTTTAGGGGTTCCCCATAGTCAGTTCTCTAAGACAATTAACAGCAGGAATCTAGGCATCATGCTAAGGCACGTTTGTGACTATTTTCAAAATCACAGGGCTTAGATTCCGCATTTCATGTAATTGCTATAAATGGAGCTTCAGTCCAATGTAATATTTTGAATGATTAATAATTGATAAAATGCTGACCACCTGAGAAACGAACATTTAAGTCTTCTTGGCTTATGATACAACAGAGATGGGGGTGACCAGACTCAGAAAGTTATAAGGTATCCTTTGAGAGGAGACGATTTGTCTATACAGTACCTGAAGCAACTGGAACTTTTGACTAGTCGCTTAAGAAATTATCCCAACACAACGTAAAGTGTTCTTACTCCATTTAGATCCAGTTCTGTCAGGTTTTACCTCTGGTTTTGAAGGAGAAAAATGCCATACTCACTCCATAGGATAGACTCGATCAAGAGAGAATAGGAGGCACATGATCTTGGTATTAATAGCTTTTTAGCTTTTTAGATGTTTAGGCTGAATTTGGAATTTCCGGCCCCCTATCGACTCCTTCCCAAGGACCTGAAGTAGGCAGTTGTTGTTGCTGTTTAATAGTATTAAAGGTATCATCTTAGGTTGTAAGCCAGGGTGTCAAACCAGCAGCCCATGGGCCGGAAGCATCACATGGAGGCCACACCCACCCCAGCTCCGCAAATGGGAAAAACGCCACGAAACATCACGTGACCGCAACATTATACCACAAGTTTGACACCCTTGCTGTAAGCTGTTCCAGGTGAAGCTGCTTTTTGCAATTGACTGATCGTAATTTTGTCAATGCCAATGATGTTGCGAGTTCTAGATGTTTTGGAATTGCATCCAGGATGCCTATTACTATCGATACTATCTTTGCTTTCTTTTGCCACAGTCATTCTAATTATTATTTTTACTACTATCATTCAGACAGTAATCCATTTGGACCAGTTTGGCGTAATGGATAAGACACCAGGCCAGAAATCAGGAGACTGTGATTCCCAGTCCCACCTTAGGGTCAAAACTAATCAAGTGAACTTGGACCAGTCATTAACTCTCAGTCCTAGGAAGCAGGCAATGGCAAACCTCTTCAGAAATCTTGCCATAACTAGTCCTTGCAGTTTTCTTAGCAAGATCTCTGAAATGGTTTGCCATTGATTGCTTCCTAGGACTGACCCAAGTTCACTTGATTAACTTTGACTCCAGGCATTTTTGCCAGAAATCAACACTGATTTGAAGATATTAAAAAAAATTCAATTAGGTCCAAAACAGGATCAAAGAGAAAGGCCAAGCATTCTCTTTCCCAGCAGGGGAAGGTCAGCAATTCATATTAATATTAATATTTATCAGTTATAAAGCACTGCTATTTCAATTGATTTCACTATGGAAATAGCAAGGAAAACAACTCATACAGCTGAATTTGGTACTAGAAAAACAGTGAGCATCTTGGGTGGACTTAAAGGCTACAAACTATGGAAAACCTGTTGGCATGCAGTATTTTTCTTATCCCACTTTCTCCTTGTTTTAAAAATATTTCTTTTTTATTCTGATATTCTCTCATTCTTGTTTCTCTCCTTTAAAAAACCTAATCCTCAAGATGCTTCTCTGTCATGCTCCTGGACTTATCTGACTTCTAAAAAGACTTTTAAACACTTTAAACACATAGCTAAATGGGATGTTGGCATTTTGCAGGGTAAAGTATCAACCTATAGTATCATGTATATTTCTTAGAATTCCTGTGAAGCTCACTGAAACCCATCCAGCATCGAGATTATTCTTTTTATGAACTATAGCAGTATTTTTCAATCTTGGCCACTTGAAGATGTCTCAATTTCAACTCCCAAAATTCTGCATGCAGCAAATGGAATGGGGAATTCTGAGAGTTGAAGTCCAGACACTTTAAACCAGGGGTGAAATTCAGAAGGTTCTGACAGGTTCTGGAGAACCATTAGCGGAAATTTTGAGTAGTTTGGAGAACCGGCAAATATCACCTCTGGCTGACCCCAGAGTGGGATGGGAATGGAGATTTTGCAGTATCCTTCCCCCAGGAGTGGGGAGGGAATGGAGATTTTGCAGTATCCTTCCTCTGCCATGCCCACCAAGCCACACCCACAAACCGGTAGTAAAAAAAATTGAATTTCACCACTGCCTTAAACTAGCCAGGGTTGAGAAACACTGAACTAGAATATTTAATTGTGCTCTTTTGGCAAAAGTATATCATGTGTAGACTCAGAGTTTACTTCTGCCTTTTACTTAGTTTTTTTATATAAAGCTTCCTCAAGTTGCACTCCACTTCTGGTGACTTTATGCATGTTCATGTCATTTCCTTGGCAAGAGTATGCCAGAACCATCTTTATTTTCTAGAATATTTGTCTCCGCTCATTCTCATTTACAGAGCCGGGCTATGCATGTGTGGTCCTCATCAAACTACTAACTAGTTCAATATCTGCTTAGTGTTTTCAAGATCAGCCAAGGTTGGCTAAGTGCTACCGCCTTCTACAACTTGCCTTCTAAGAAATAAGAATTTTGTAATTGGACACAAAGCCTCCATAATATCCATTCTATGACTATAACCCTAACAGGTTCTTGTAATTCAGGCCCCAAATTGGCCCCCCAATTGAAGGAACTTCATGAAACAATGTAGTCCTTCATCAAAGACCATCTGAGGTTCCTTCATTTTGCAGCCTGGAACTTTTAAATATATACATAAAATATATTATGTATAACAGGATGTGCAACGATCCAATCCTGTTATTTGCACAACAGCATTTGACAACAATTTGCAGATCATCAAGTTGTGTAGCAATAGAAAGAAAGCAACTATGCAAAATTTATCAGATCAGAAGACTTTGTGGAAAGTGGGGGGGGAGAATGAAAAGGAGCGCCATCTTCATAACATCAAACCACAAAAAAATCCATAGGACGATGTAACACAGGCCCTCTCTTTCTATCCAAGCCTTCATTCCAGCCAGAATAAGAGTAAGTTTGTAGGAACAATCTGAAACATTTGGTACAAAAGTTCACACACACAAATGGCAAAAAGTCAACAAGAGGGGTTTAATTCCACTCATTGCTCCTTTGATTAAGATGCCTTAATGGGCTTACATTTTTGGTTCTCTGCTTCAATGAAATGAATCTAAAGTCAAAGAGGGATATGAGATCCATCTATGCTGCTAAAGTACGACTCCAGATAACAAGATCAATGTTGAGGAATGCTAGATTTTTTCAGGATCTGGAAGGCTGCAGATTTCCCTTCTTTGGGGTTGTCAGCACTTCCTGTAATTTCTCATAGCAATAGCACTTAGCCTTATATACTGCTCCATAGTGCTTTACAGCACTCTCTGAGCAGTTTACAATGTCAGCATATTGCCTCCTACAATTTGCGTTCTCATTTTACCAACCTTAAAAGGGTGGAAGGCTGATTCAACCTTGAGCCCCATCAGGATCAAATGCTAGACTGTGGGCAGAGTTTTCCTGCAATACTGCATTCTAACTACTGCACCACCAGGGCTTCAAGGAAGGTAGCCAATGCAGAAAAACCAGCATGGGATCAATTAAAAGTTTGGCCAAAAAAAATGCCTACAAGTCTGGAGCCTTTCTAATCATCTCTGTTCTCTTGCTAAGCTTTTCTCTTCCTCCCAGCTGTTCGACATTATTTTTATTCCATCTATTCAGGACATATAAATGTAGTCGTTCTATGGATAACCCAATTCAAAAGCTGACCATCTCCCACAAGGTTTCATTCAAGAAGACTACCAACGATAGAAGAAACCAACTCAACTTCTCTTGCTCAATGCTGCATCAACTGAAATGCAAATAGGTCATACAATGTAGAGAGCTGGCTAATGTCTCAGCAGTGAATTGGCACTGTGACCAGAAATCCTTGGTAGGAGGGTAGGGATTGAATTAGCACATCTGCTAATCCAATGAAGTCTGCTAAATATTTTTTTCAAGTACAGAAATAGGGCTGAGACACAAATATTTTGGAAGAAAAGAATCAAGAGACACAACTGGAAATCTATTCATAAGCTAGCTAGTTGGTTATTACCCTAACTTGTTAGTTCGACTTGGTTATCCTGGTGATCTTCCTTCTGGTTTGATTTTGCTTAGCTTTTTTAAGATCAGCCAAGGTTAACTATATGCTGCCACGTTGCTGGGCAGAGATTGCCCTACTGCCACCTAAAATTGACCCTCAACGTGAGAAGGAAAATGGAAAAAAAGAAGACTGAAATGCAACTCAATTTAAAAAAAAAAAACCAAATCAAATAATGGAAATAGGCTTTTTCTGACCCTAGATTTTTTTTTTCAGTAAACCCCACCCCCACCCCAATATTTAAATAATGATGCACTGATACAGATTTTAAAAATAACAACTTGTCCAATGAAATCTGCTCCTTTAAGCAATTGCTTCACAGCAGCCATGTTTGAACAACACAACTGACCCTGTAATCTCTCATCAACTGACCTACTGTCATGCGTTAGCAATGCATGGTCTTGAACAATCACGCAAGAGTCATTTTTAAATAGATATATATTTAAATATATATCACAACTAATATGACCAGGATTGGCACATCACTTTTGCAGCCCATTTTCCATCCCAGTGTGACCACAGAGGTATGAAGAAAAACCAAACCATCCCAGGGAAATTGTACTTAGAGGAGACCAAACATTCATCTCAATCATGGACAATAGAAAGAACTATTAAAGCTCAGGCAATATTACCGGACCAGTAGCTCCAAATCAATCCTGGAAAAAATGGCTGGGTCAATTCATTACAGTATGTTCCATAGTTTGCAGAACATATTAACATTCCTCACCCATCCACTGATTAGCATAAGTAGGAGGACTATTAAGGGAGAACAAGGCCAAGCCTTATTACACTACCTAATCTAGATAGCAATTTTCCACAGCAGTTCAAGCACTGCATCTACTAGTACAAAGAGTTTCGGAAACTTTACTTACATCTTCCATACTTCATTTGATAGAATTGCCCAGAATGGCTCATTGCTGAATCATGATAAACCTCTTTAAATCAATGGTCTTATATGATAATGCCAGGTTATATTTTTACTGCTTGAGCAATGGACTCCATGGAATATAAGCCAGTGCCTTCCCTGTTTAGCTTGACCGATCTCCTTGAAGTCTGTCAAAAAGCAAGAGAGACTGCACCATTTGAGAGCAGTCTTTGAAAACTAATGCAAACTCCTGCACCAAGACATTTAGCGAGTGATACATAGAACTGGTATCAGGGATGGTATTCACTTACCTTCGCTACCACTTCACAAATGTGAGTGCGTGCTTTCTCCACGCATGCGCAGAGCCTTCTGCGCATGTGCAGAGGGTAAAAAATGGGACGTGATGATGTCCGGGTCGGTGGGCAGAACCTACCGCCGCCAACGCTACCAGATCACATGATCTGGTTAGAGCCAGCTGAATTTCACCACTGACTGGTAGCCTGCAAATTTACAAATTGAGTGAAACAACAAAAATGTCATGTATAGGAAGATTTGGGGCAGGAACTGTGGATCATGTGGGATGAGAGTTAGATAATACTAATATTCTTCTGTGAAACACTTTTGTGATTTGGGGGGGGGAGGCAAGCTTGGTTGCTATCACTCCCACTTCCAGTTTCAATCGTCTTCAAATTTCTTGAAAAAAATATATATATTAATTTTGAGTCTGATGAAATGCAAAAATTGCAACACTTTTGAGTTTGAGTTCGATATTTTTCTTTCCTGATAAGTATAATCAAAACATGTCTTATTAATTAAAACACAGAAAAGAGGTCATAAAAGTTTCAATCCCATGATTATATATGATAGCACCAAAACAAAAAAGAATCAAAACACATTTTTTTAAAAAAAAATCCTGGTGATACCTCAACAACTTGAACAGGAACTCTGAAAAATGCAGTAAACTCTGCCATGTGCATTAATAGGCATATTTTCACTTCAGCCAAAAGAACAAAGGATTGAGAACGTTTTTAATGACCCTCCAAAATCAAGATGAAGTAATTCAGAAGCCAAATTTCCAACCATGTTGGCTGATGGTTCTCAGGGTTGTAGCCTCAATAAATCTTGAGAGCGCTTAGTCTGGGGAAACTTCTTCTGACTAATCTCTCCTCCTGTCCCTTTTGTTATGCTGAGTAGCATCCTCTCTGCAAAGGTAGATTCGGTGCCTTTCAAAGCAACATGAGATCAATTTTATCAAATCTAAATGTCACTGACTCAATCCTGGTAATACGTCTCAGCTATCCATCAACAGGAAATGAACAAAAGGAAATTCGGACACTATTCGACACCATTTCACTTAGAAGCTAAAGATAAGACAGAAGCTTTTGCTGGCTCTACTGCTGCTAGAGATCAAAAGCTCTCCCAGCCTCCCATTCAGGCAGGAAAGTTTCTTGATTTGCATAACCAACTTCTCATGCTGTAAAACTTTGATATGCCTGCACCCAGGAGTTTCGTTCGGAACCGGGCCTCAGCTGGCAAAATGTACAGAAATCCAACATACCTGAACCCAGGAGATTAAGCTATTCCCCCTTCTCTCCATCCGCTACACAGATGGGGCAGGCACACCACTCACCAGAACACCTGAGCCACAGGATTCAAGGCAAGAGGAGGTGGGGAGGGGAACCTCTTGTAACACTGACTGAGTGTAGTTATGGAATATTTTATTTTACACAATATAACAACATAGAGTTGTTGAGATTTTACAGCATTTGCCTGAAAATGAAGGCAACACCATTACCACGTGGGGGAGGGGACGGGGGAGGAGAGAGGGAAGAAAAAGACACTCAGGATTGCTTTAAAAAATATTCTTTTTTTGTATCATGTTTGATCCATTAAATGGTTGGTGTAGAGGAAAGACCCAACGGCCTCCACACAAGGCCTTTTTTTCCGCCCATGCGCTTTCATTCTTGATCTGCCATTGGAGAACCAAGATGCCAATCCAAGGAAAAAGGAAGGCACTAGTGTCATTTCGTGCTTTTTCCTTGATCACTTTTTTTTTTTTTAAATGAGCTCTTTGAACGTGACATTTGCCTTCGGTTGTTATACTAAAAACAAAGAAACCCCAAATGGGAACAAGTGGAAGTTGCCTGGTGGATTGAGCCCAACTCTGCCCAAGAACAATAAGGGTGGAAAAATGCAAACTGCTCGAATGGATAGACGCTTCCCAACAATGTTTGGAGGATGGGGGGTAGGTGGGGGTACTCCGTACTTTTTTTTTTTAATTTAGAAAACAAAAAAACCACACATCACAGCTGATCACACAGTGCTTTCCAATATCCACTCAGAGCTTGAGAAAGTTGCTTTGCCACTATCCACATTGGAACAGTCTGTCTGCATGAGCATCCCATTCATAGACAAGCTCCGCTTAGACCAAAATCCACCTGCATTTGAGGAGTTAATATAACAATGGTATTCCATTAATTCTCCGTTCAGGGAGTACCTGCGTTTTGCCCGGGATGGGTCAGCTGGCAAAGTGAGGAACTTACTTGACTTGGCTTGTGCTCTTTTGTACTGGGATCCCCCTTTGGCATAGTCTGGGGTTTGGCTAGACAACTGCAGAGCAGTTGAGTTGTTGCGATTAGTGTTCTGGGATTCTAGGCTGGTAACGGCGCCTTCGCTCGGCGGTGGAGGATCACTGCTGGGCTTTGGCATGGGCTTACGCTTCAGCTTTTGGGAAGTGGGAGGGCCAGGAGTCCACATGGGAGGCAAAGAGGAGGTAGCAGTGGAGGAGTCCTGGCTGCAGCAGGCTTCCGACGACTGCGCCACATTGTCGTTGCTGACTTTGCAGCACTGCAGGCTCTCCTCACGCCCCACGGCCTGCTTGGACCCAGACTGGGACATGACGGCTCCACTGCACCCCTGGGCCTGAGCCCCGTTGGTCTGGGAGTAAACGTTGCTGACCTTGGTCACCTTGGGGTGCCCGCCGTTGTTACACACCTTATAGCGAATCATGAGGATGATGATGAAGACCAGGACGGAAGCCACGATAATCCCTCCGATGATGATGATCATGGTCCCTCCCAGGAACTGGGACTGCATGAAATGGCAGCGCACGTAGTCCTGCTCCGTCGTGAACTGGGTGCATCCCACCACCCGAGTGGCTGTCAAGGAGGTGATGCCATCGTCATAGATTGCTAAGACACACAAGTCGTACATCGTCCCCGCGGCCAAGTTGTTGACCAGGAAGGTCTTGCTCATGGGAGGTATCATTCTACGAGATGATAGGATAAGACATAGATTAATACATTGGATGGGATGGAGAGGATATATACCATGAAGTGGATCTCCAGGTGCTCTGCCCAAGCCTGCTTTCCCAGGGCCTCCTAGTTGTGATGGGGGATGTGGTCCCAATACAACTGGAGAACATTGGCTGGAAAGGAACTTTTGTCTTTCCTTTTCCATTCAACACAACAGTCAATCTAAATAAAGCAGAGTTTGACACTAGGTTAAATAAGGAAAGCGAAAGGGAAAACTATTGGCAGAGCACTGGAAGAATCCCCATGTACTTTCTCCTCAAAAACATACTCTGTTGTCAGACATTATGCTTCTTGCCCCAGGTTATCAAACCTAGATCTAGGGCACTCAGTGTTTTAAATATGCACCGGCACATGACACAAGAAAATAGCATTTCAATATAGTCTATATACATGGGACGTTTTCTCAACTATTCAAAACAATGCACCGCTGGTTAAAAATGCTAAAGCAAGTCCAAATGATACATGAAAACATCCATATAATATAGGAATAAAGCAAATCCAGATGAAAGGAAAGATATTATCCAAAGTTCAGGTGAGTATGAAAGCCAAGAAAAGGCCAAAATAATTACACTTCTTGCTTTCAGGTTTCCTTTAGAATATAGAAGTTGTTCCATTTATTACATTTAAGTATGCAACTCCCAGAGTTCCCTAAAGCATTCTTCAGTCAGTTGTGTTGAACTGTAAATCTGCATAGGCTCGTGCTATTTATTATCCAAAAAGAAACAATATTCCCTTTCTTTTTTGAAAGCTTGGAAACAAGGCCCAGGGGCTACCTAAATGGACTGGGAGCTGCCTGGCTACTACCCTTGTTTCTCCTTTTGCTTCTCATGAGCTCAGAAACAAGCTTGACTAGATATTTAATTATTTATTCATTCATACATTCATTCATTTGATTTATCTAGCTCCCCTCCTCAGCATAGAAACTCATAGTCCCTTCAAGCCTCTCTGTCTCCATCCTAATTCATATACATTGATATATAAAATGTATGCTCTTCCTGCAGTGGAAGGAAAGTAAACTCGATCTCCACAATCATTTTCTAAGGGATGAGTTGGTAGCATCTTCTGTTCATAGATAGACAGATAGACCTCTAGAGCTGGTGGGGGGGAGGAGAAGAGATAAGCAGCAAAATTAATTCTAAGGCTTTGTTCTGTGCTGGAATTATAGTACCTGAACTATTACATTTTCTATGACCCCAGCTTAGAGAGTCAAATATCCTTCTTCTATCTGAGAGAGAGTACATGTACACAACAGGTGACTGAACCTGAGACCAAAGTGGCCCCAATTTAGCAATAGCAATAACTTTGCAGCCCTCTCTAAGCGGTTTATGGAGTCAGCATATTGCCCCCAACAATCTGGGCCCTCATTTTACCCACCTCGGAAGGATGGAAGGCCGAGTCAACCTTGAGCTGCTCAGAATAGAACTCTTGGAGTGAGCAGTGAGTTAGCCTGCACCAAAGAATTGAGGCCTTTGAACTATGGTGCTGGAGAAGACTCCTGTGAGTCCCTTGGACTGCAAGGCGAACAAACTGGTCAGTCCTAGAGGAGATCAACCCTGACTGCTCTTTAGAAGGCCAGATCCTGAAGAGGAAACTCAAATACTTTGGCCACCTAATGAGAAGGAAGGACTCACTGGAGATGAGCCTAATGTTGGGAATGATTGAGGGCAAAAGAAGAAGGGGATGGCAGAGAACGAGGTGGCTGAATGGAGTCACTGAAGCAGTAGGTGTGAGCTTAAATGGACTCCAGAGGATGGTAGAGGACAGGAAGGCCTGGAGGAATGTTGTCCATGGGGTCACAATTGGTCGGACACAACTTCACAACTAACAACAACACTGCATTCTAACCACTGCACCATCATGACTTTTATTTACCAAGTCACAAAGGACATTCTTAGAGTCATCAAAAAGCCAGGTATCTGAGATTCAACTAGAACTTTCTTTAATGTAGCAGCTTTCCTCAGCTAAGACTTCTGAATCTTTTCCATATCAACAGAAGGAGACGTTTGTAGTTCAGGGTCGAACTGTTGGGCCCTTATTGCTTCTGAGCTTAGTTGTTTTCTTGTAGACCTTTCATTACCCAACTAGGTAACATCTTCAGTACATTGATGATATTAGCTAGTTGAGTAATGAAATATCTTTCCCATATACTCTCATCTATTTTTCTTTCTTTCTTTCAATATACTTTTAAAAGCACTAAGAATAAATATATTTTAATCCCAATCATCCTTGCATACGTTTCGCTAAAATGATTGTAAAATGGTATGCTTATTGCAAAAAAAAAAAAAATCACCCTCTTGATTTGGTGTTTTTTAAGTAGGGGGAGGGATTGCTCCTGATTCTTTTAATCTGCAGGACCAGCTCCCATCCAAGGATATGGCATTTAAAAAAAAAAGATACTAAAAGATAAACTGTTCTTGAACTGTAACTGCTCCATTAATAGTTTTCAGAGCAAATCCTTATTTAGCAAATAAAAGTCATTGGCTCTTTTCTTCTCTGCCGCCAAATGAGATTGAATAATTGGAATTTTCCTGAGAGGCAAATATGGGCATCTTTTTTAGAACTGTTTCTACTGTCATCCCAAATAGAGGGTATTAATGTCTTCTTAGCAGTCCAGCTAAATTAACCAGATTACCTTGAAGGATTAAAGTTCAACAAGGATTTGTACAAAAATAAAACAGATTTAAATAAATCAGACTTCAAGACTGAAAACGACACTGCCCTTTGCCCATAAAGGAGGACAATTACTCAGGCTTCCCTCTGGATGGAAGCCAAGGTCTAATAGTTCTCATTAATTTATTAATTGGTTTATTTTTTTAAAAAAAAAACATCAGATCCTGCTTTCCAGTTTGCTAGAATTCTCAGAGTTGCTTAGAACATTCACAAATAACCAGAACATAAAACCAGTAATGAAATAGCCCGGGGAAATAAAATTCTCTGTTTTAATAGACCATCGTCAGCTGTTCTTAACATTTGGGTAGGAACATAGGGAGGCATATTAGCATCTGGGTCATTCTCCTAAGCAATCAAGAACCCCATTTTAAAAGTCAGTTCCTGGAATATGCAGACAATACATACACATTTTTACTCTCTTCCCCAAAAGACCTGTGAACAAGAAATCAATGCATTTAACACAGCTGTCACTACTGCTGTTCATCATGTTGTTAGGGGTTTTTTTTGTTTTGTTTTGTTTTAACCTAGCTAGGCAATTAGCTCTCCCAGGCCCTGGCCCATTAATGGTTGCAGTAGTCAGTTTATTTACCTGCAGAAATATTATTTGATCACTAACGCTTTCTATACTGCAGCTTTTAATACAACCTTTCGCCCAAATCACCATGTAGTGCTCAGTAGCATTCATGCAGCACTTTGGAAATAATTTAAAAGGTTACTTTGGAGGACACAGGGACTTGGATGCTACCCTTGCCTGCATTTCTTTAAACCATAGAATTTCCTGTGCCTCGGAAAAGACAAAGTTACTTTAAAGCAGGGGTGGGGAACTATGGCCCTTTTATGACCTGTGGACTTCAACTCCCAGAATTCCTGAGCCCAGCCATGCTGGCTCAAGAATTCTGAGAGTTGAAGTCCACAAGTCATAAAGGGCAGTGGTGAAATCCAAATTTTTTTACTACTGGTTCTGTGGGCGTGGCTTGGTGAGCGTGATGTGACTTGGTGGGTGTGGCTTGGGAAGGATACTGCAAAATCTCCATTCCCACCCCACTACTGGAGAAAGGATACTGAAAAATCTCCAGTCCCACCCCACTCTGGGGCCAGCCAGAGGTGATATTTGCCAGTTCTCCGAACTGCTCAAAATTTCCACTATCAGTTCTCCAGAACCTGTCGGAACCTGCTGGATTTCACCCCTGATAAAGGGGCCATAGTTCCCCACCTCTGCTTTAAAGAATGGTTGCCAACCTTTTGGCTTGCCTGGGCCACACTGAGTGAAGAAGAAATGTCTTGGGATGCACATAAAATATATAATATAGTTAATGGTGGGATTCAAGTAATTTAACAACCGGTTCTCTGCCCTAATAATTTTTCCCAACAACCAGTTTGCCAAACTGCTCAGAAAGTTAACAACCGGTTCTCCCGAACTGGTGCGAACTGGCTATATCCCACCACTGGTTAATGTGTATAAATTATATAACGTTAGAAGGTTACAACCTTGTGGAGCCACATTATTAGCTGTCCAGGGCTGTAGATTGGGGCACAGCTGCTTTAAAAGGTTAACAGGGAGCTACAACTTTCATGCTCTCACATACTGATTATCTTTTCTGGATTATCTCCGAAGCACCACACAACCCTAGCACCTGATCCGTCATTCTCTCTCCTGTGACACAAACCCAAGCATGGCATAATTCTTCCTTTTCTAAAGACAAGAACCGCAACTCTGACTGGGATAAGAATTTATATCCAAAGCAAATGTACCATCCATCATTCCTTTCCTTAAATATATACCCAGTGAGCAATTCAGCAGTTAAGAGATCGGTTACATAAACTACGGAGAAACATCTCAGGAAGCCGACATCCATGCTTTCCAAACACAGTACTGAAAATACCCCTTCAAAAGATGATTACGCTAATGGATAAACAAATACAGTCCTGTGATTGTGGAGCTGCAAGCTATAGATGTAGACCCACAAACCATTCAAAATCATTCTGCAACTTAAAAAAACAAACAAAAAAACCCAGAGTTCTTGGATTATGCTTGAGAGCCAATCTGCTACCACACGAGCTAGGTAACCTCTTTGTGTTGTTTCTCCTTGCAGGAGGTTGTTACATTATCACTCTTTCCATCCCAACCTATACATTTAACCATCTGTCCAACAGGCAAAAGGAATACAGTTTCATTCCTGACTTTTCTGGAGTTTCAGCTGGGCCGGAATCCCCTACCTGTAAACAAGCGAATCATCATATGTTCCATTATACTGAATTTGGAACATACGTATCCCGGGTATATTCCTTTGGAAATTAAATTTAAGCAGGGCAGTGGATGATGTGGCTTCTGCTATCACCACCTTCTTGTCCTGGCTAACTTTTGTTTCCCCGTTGCTACTGCTTGCATTTGAGCCAGATTTGGTCGAAGTTGATATATCCGAGGAGCCAGGATCTGGCTCATGGATGTGGTTTGTGCTGTTTACTATGTGAGGCAGTTTGATTATGTGAAGATCTACAGACTGGGTGTCTTCCCCCGCTGGGTTGGAAGCAATACAGGTGAAAGACCCCGTATCCTTCATGGTTGTAATATGAATGTCAAGAGTTCCGTTGTCGTACACCAGAGACCTGGTTGCATTAGAAATCAGCTTGCCTTCTGGGGAAATCCAATGTATAGCAGGTTCTGGGTCACCACGGGCTTTACATCTCAGGATGGCTCTTTGGCCCTCTAGCACTCTGAGCTCATGCGTGTGCCTAGTAATGAGGGGGGGTTCACACAGGAACTCCTCCTCGGGGACTGACCAGAAATAGCGGCCAGACAGAACAGAAGGTGAAGCACACGTCTCCAGGTCATCCTCCCTGGAAAGGCGTCTCAGCCACAAGAGTTCACAATTGCAATGAAGAGGGTTCCCTCCAAAGCTCAGTGCAAATGTGGATGGGCTGATGATTCCTGAGGTGGCTAAAACCTGAGCTCGCTGGAAGAGAGGGTCAGGTGGCAGTTTATGCAGTTTGTTGGATGTGACGTCCAGCCGGGTCATCTTGTGGAGGTGGGAGAAGGTCCCCTTGGGAATGTTGATGATCATGTTGTGGTCCAAACTGAGGGTGTGCAAGCTGACCATCTTCTCAACAGCATCCCAGGGAATGGTCTCCAGGTTGTTGTAGGACAAATCCAGCTCCTCAAGAGCCAAGACATCGTCAAAAGCGGTGGAAGAGATCATAGTCAGCTGGTTATTGTTCAATATCAAATGATGCAGATTGGAAAGCCCACTTAGCATATCATGGGTGATTTTAGTCAATCGGTTACTGTTCAAGTGCAAAGCCCTCAGGTTGCGCAGGTCAGCAAATGCATGAGGGGTGATGAAACTAATTGTATTCCTAGACAGCGTCAGGTCCACCAGGCTGGTCATGTTGGCGAAATCTTTCCGCTTGATACTTGTAACAAAGTTGTCTGCCAGTCGCAATTCTACTGTCTTCCTATCAATGTCAGGTGGGACAAACAATAGCCCTTTCTTTGCACAAAGTGTAGCAAGATTGGGAGACCAGATCTGGCATACGCAGCGCTTGGGACAAGTCTCGGCCTTCAGCACTAAGCCAATGAAGAACAGATATAGAAGCAGTTTTTCCATTGTAGAACAGGGTCAGGATCCTGGGGGAAAAAAGAAAAGAGAATACACTGCATTAGAGGAGAGCATGTCAAGGGCAGGGAAATCAAGAAGTCCAGGCAGTTCAAAAGAATATAAAGGTTTATTGTATGCTTATGCTCTCTACAAGAATCTGAACTACTAACAGTCAAAGCAAATTGATGGTAGATACCAATCAATAGACATCAAGATAGGCTGGATTTAAATCTCTTGTGGGTGCGAAGGGATTCGAGACCAATGACCCACTTGACACACACACACACACACACACACACACACACACACACACACACACCGTTCAGGTTTCAGCCTGATCATCTCCTACGGAGCAATTCTACAGAGAAAACAAGAACTCAGAAGCATATATGGAAGAAATCAGTGAGTACTTCACCAGGGGATTAAAGATTCTACTTCACTATATTCCAGCTCACAAGAGAATTAAGTGGACAGAGCTATCTAAGAATTCAGTGCATCATTTCTAGCAACAAATACATGACTGCAAAATATATGTCTTTTGATAGGCCTTTCAGGTACATTAAGTGTCTGGAATTCTGGGAATTCCAATTCATGTGTGTAAGGCAAATAACTTTATTTCCTTCAATAGTAAATGAGCCACGGTGACTTAATCCTCTTAGTAACTGAAGATTAACATTATATCCACCATTAGAAGAAAACACAACAATAGATTCTTGTAGCCTTATTTTGCATTTTTATTCAAATAAGCTTGCTAGATCGGGCTGGTAAAAGTTACTTGCTCATGAGAATCTAGGATATTTCATTCAGCTTTGCCTGCAAGCCTATGATGCTGAATTCTTGCCAAAAATGGGCTCCCTCCTGCACACAATCAACCAAAACTGATGGTCTGGAGGATGCAGACATTTGTTTTACTACATGCTTCCTGGGAAATTCACCTCCAGGTATTTTATAGAAAAATACTGGAGCGTGTCATAAAATCACAAGGTGACACACAGCTGAATTTCAGAAACAAGTGGAAGGTGGAGTGGAGATTACCAAATCACAATCCAAGTCATCCAGCAATAGAATAACAGAGTTGGAAGGGACCTTGGAGGGTCTTCTAATCCAAGCCCCTGCTCAAGCAGGAGACCTTATATCATGTTTCAGACAAATGGTTGTCCAATTGCTTCTTTAAAACCTCCAGTGACAACAGAAGTACTTGCCCTTTTTTAAAGACCTCCATTAGATAATTTACCACTCCCAATCTCAGGTTTTATTGCTTTAGGAAACATTGCCTCAGTCAAATCCTGTTCCCTCGTTAATTTCTGATGCAACATAAGTTTCTTACATCACCCACAGGTAGCAAAACATTTGGGCCTGAGGGACTGTCTGAATGGGAATTACATCTTTATTCAATGAGAACCACTTGGCTCATCTGAAAACGTAAGTTTTGAATAGGTTCTCACAACATGTACGGTAGACCACAGATATTCATATTGTAATTAAGCACCCCTAAAGTATATAGATCGGGGCACAGTGGCCTATGGGGATATAGTGGCCTAGCAGTTAAAACACTGGGCTTGTCAACCGGAAGATTGGCAGTGTGAGACTCAAATATTACGATGCGTCAGTTGAGCTTCCGTTCCTGCCCCAGCTACTTGCAAATGGAAGTAGATAAATAGGTACCACTTCGATGGGAAGGTAACAGTGTTCTGTGTACCTTGGCATACAGTACAGCCATGCCAGCCACATGACTAGGGAAGTATCTTTGGATAATGCTGGCTCTCTCTACTAGGAAACGGAGATGACACCACCCCCTAGAGTCAGACACACCTGAGCAGGGGAAACTTTACCTTTATCTTTAAAGTATATAGGGTGCCTATGCTTTCACATCAATACATAACTGATCCACCCTCTGGAAGTGCCCAAGCTACTAGCAGAGGTGGGATTCAGCTGGTTCTGTCTGGTTCGGGAGAATCGGTAGTGGCGACCGCGGGAGGCTCGGCCCACCCGCCCAGATGTAATATGCGAGCAAAGAGTATGCACGGAAGGCCATGCGCATGTGCGCGCTCACATTTGCAAACCGGTAGGGAAGGTAAGTGAATCCCACCTCTGGCTACTAGCAATTGTGCCAGCAAAATCCTGGTATTATTAAGAGCAGACAAAAATTGGAGAAACATTTAAAAATAGAGATATTAGAATGGAGATTGGTTTGGGTCCAAGATAAGCATGACTGACTGAGGACAAAGACGTGATAATGTGCAAGTTATTTATTCCACACATTGTCTAAGATGACACACGTCTTTAGTTAGATGGCACTGTTCAGCAACACTAACTGAAAAATATGCAAATGTCTGGTAAAACTGATACAACTTTTGTTGTAGAGTCTGAAGACTGTCTGCCAAGAAGCCGCAGTAGCTCACTGTTCTCTCCTCCTACACTTTGGCATCTTGCACATACCCAAAAGGAAAAAAAAATTACCAAGATTAGGGTCACCTGATATTTCAAGTCACAAATTCAATGCCTGGAAAGCTGCTGCCATTTGATCATTAAATCTCTTCACAACTGAACCATCTTGTAATTAAAAACTACCTCCAGTTCACTCTTCTTTTCCATAAAGGGCATATAGAGGGTGAGCTCATAGAAGGAATGTATAGATCGGTCTGCAGTTGAGCCATATATATAACACATGCATGTTCAATTATTAATATATTCTAGTGATTGTCCGTATTATTGTAATTTCTTTTATACACCCAAGAGAACCCTGCTTTACATTTTCTCAGGTCACTTTCACAGATTTGCATTTTGTCTGCGTCTGGAACACATTTTTCATTAATAAACACATTTTTGCATACATACATTTATTTTCCTGATTTCCCAAATAGATGTGTTTATTTCACACTTTTTTGTGCTGAGCTACATTTCAAGACAGATGTTGACAGCCTCAGTGAATTACCTGCTTGTTTATAGTGGAACAGATTTTGTTTTAGCACTTAGATGATTCTGCATGGAAATGAATCCATTAACATTTTTCTGGCACCCCTAGTTCAGCAATTCCCAATTCAAACTTTCACCTCCAGGAACCCGAGACAAGCTATGACTCTCACAGCTTTGACAAAATGAAAATCATGTATATCCACACTTTTATAAGCTGCTTCTCAAAGCTATTTATTGTAAGATGAAAAGAAGGGTTTAAGAGATTAAAAGGGAAAAGCAGAAACAAAAATTTACATTTCAATAGGAAAACCACAACAACCCACAACAGCCTAATAATATCAGCAGGTTGCCATTAAAACATGCTAAATCTGAGTAAAATAAAAACAGGTTTGCTTTATTATTTATTTATTTCATTATTTATATCCTGCCTTTATTATTTTTACAAATAACTCAAGTTGGCAAACTTATCCAACCCACCTTCCTCCTCCTATTTTCCTCACAACACCACCAGTAAGGTGGGTTGGGTTTAAGAGAGAGTGACACAGATATTTGCACAATTTCTTAACTGTGCGGAGGTCCAGATATGAATTTCTGCTGGGAATTAAATGGGGAAAAAACCCTTACTAGTCACAGTTCTAGAAAATTTATGAAATTGTTCTATCTATTCCCAGTTAGAAATAGTAATTTAAATCAAAAACGGATTTTAAAAAATCAGACCAGTTTTCTCAACATCAGCTTATTATTCCATGTAGCATTTTTCCCCCTTTGCTACAGTTTTAAAAAAATCATTTCAGGGATGAAGATATGAACTTTCCAGATGTTCTGAAGGCACCAAAAACCTGATTCTGTTGTTCAGAGAAAAATATTACCCATTACAGATGTAATTCACTTTGCTAATTTAAGAAGATACAATACCATACATAAAATGTGGCTTATTTGCCTAATTTTTAGTTTGCTAAACATATTAATAGTAAAACTATAATTTAGTTGTATAATAATTATGTTTGCCAGTTGAATTTATTTTAAAATGTTATTTACTGATTGCTTTTGCACTCCTTTGTCCTCTGAAGTGAAGGACAAAGAGGAGATCCGTTGATCTCTGGATAAAAAGTCAGCAATAGATAAACCCAGGTGCAAATCAGTATGAATTTCATTTTCACTAAAGAAGAAAAGAGAAAGACCAACAGAAGTAGGGGGGAATCCATTTTGAACATTGGCTGGGGAGTTCTGGGAGTTGAAGTCCACACACAATAAAATTGCTCAGGTTGAGAAACACTGCTCTAGATAAGAGACTTCTATATTCTATATTCAGAGCATTTGGAAGGAACAGAGACAAGCAACATATGAGTACTTTTTTGTTGTGTTTTGTTGTTGTTTTTCATAAACTTTCTATTCAAGAGCAGCTGCTGTGACAATTCCAAGAGCAATAGCTGCATTCCCTCTACCAGTAACGATAGCTGGTACACCACCAGAAGCTAATGAAAGATGCTTTTGTGCCAGCAAACTACTTGACTTCTCAAACATAAAAACAGAGCCAATGGCATGAACCAATTAAAAACACGATCCATTCAAAGTATAGTCTCTCTATAAATTTTATAGACTAAATAATTTATTCCAAAACTAGCTTCTGTGGATTGAAGTTCATGTATGCCACAATAACTGTCTTTCTCTATGGCACCACAACACTCTGTGGTTTTGAAGTCAAACGCTATCAAATCAATTTAGATCATCCAACAAAACAATCTGCAGAGTATCAGGATGAGTTTTGGTCTGTCTGTTGCTATTTGTTTAGGCAAGTATTATTCCCAGTTACCAATTAAAGGAGAAGCTCTTTAAAAGTTCCCAGAAACTGTAACGGATACAAAATGCAGCAGCTAGGCTGATAATCACTGAAGTAATGATGCTACTATTGAAAATCTGCACTGCGCACCAACTGCTTACCAGGCACATTTTAAGGTGGATTTACCCATAAAGCCTAAATGTACAGTGGTATCCAGTATTCATCCTTAATTGGTTCCAGGAGTGAAAGTAATGAATACCAAAAAAACAATGAGTACCAAACAAATTTTTCCCATGAAAAATAATGTAATGAGGCACAAGCGCTGACAATGATAAGTTTTGCTTGTGCATTGAGTGTCAAACACATTGTTGAGTACCGGGCAGTGATGCGATTCAAAAAAATTTACTACCGGTTCTGTGGCCGTGGCGTGGTGGACATGGTGTGGTGGGCGTGGCAGGGGAAGGATACTATAAAATCTCCATTCCCTCCCCACTCCAGGGGAAGGTTACTGCAAAATCCTCATTTCCTCCGGATCAGCTGGGACTTGGGAAGCAGAGAATAGATGGGAGCAGAGCCAGTCAGAGGTGGTAGTTCTCCGAACTACTCAAAATTTCCGCTACCGGTTCTCCAGAACTGGTCAGAACCTGCTGAATACCCCCTCTGGTACCGGGACAACATTCTCGTATCAAAATGTATTGAATACCAAATCTGATGAATTTCAAAGCAGTTGAGTATCAAGGTACCACTGTATATAGAGGAAAGAGCCATATTTCCTCCTTTGGTTGTTAAGTAAATCAGAAGCATTTCTGTTGAAGATGCCTCCAACAGGATTATTTTTCTGGGGCATAGGAGAGGGCCCTCCCTGTGTTGCTCGCTGCAATGCAGTATATTTTATTGGGAGTATTGATTCATCCTCACTCTCTCAGCATTTAGAAAATCTCTAAGGACACATGGCTTTCACCAAGCTTTTAATTGTTAAACTATTTTTAGTTACAAGTTTGTTCTTTGAGGGAAATGGGCGGTTTTGAAGTATGAAAAAAAATAAACAAGCAAACAAATAAAAAAAATATAGTTAATTTTAATCTGACTCATCAACTTTTTATATGCTGTTCTGCTTTTCGATTTGATTCAACCATGTTGAGTATTCACCAAGAACAGAACAGTGGGGTAAAGTCATGAAGATATTGCTCCTGCCAAAAGCAATATTTAGGTGTTAATGCCAGCATGCAAAATAGACATACTAAATTATGGGAAGTAACCATCCAAATGGGATTTTGAAAGGGGTTGAAATTTGCCCAATTACTTTATTTGAAAAAAAAAAAAAAACTCCATGACCAGGTTTGTGATTCCTTCCAAACCCATAGAAGGGCCTAGGGATATATTTATTAGGTATTAGATTCATTCAGCAATGTACCAATGGACGTTTTCTGAAGAAGATGCTTTGGACCAAGTCAAGAATGCAGAAGGCAGACATCTAGGATGCTTCTGGTTGCTTCACAGCTGAGCATGAAACTTGCATGCACATTGAAAGTCACCTGAATTTTTCTGTGCAAATTCTTCTGCTCTCTCCACTCTCTCCTGCAGTACAATAACATCAGTATTTTCCCCTACCAAGCTCAGAGAATTCTCAAACTTGCAGTTCCAACACCAGTTTAACAGAAGGCTATTCTATGAAAGTTGTACAATTTCAATATCCAGAGTCAGCTTAGAATAACTGCCAGCAAAAATGCCACCTTCTCAAAAAAAAGGGGGGGACATAATCTCTACTATGATATTTGCTTGCTTGTTTGGGGCAAACTTCTTTTGCTAGGTGAAGACAACCAATTTTGATTTTTTTTTTAACTTTCTAGGATTCTTCCTGCAAATGCAAAATCTTTTTCTTTTTTGGACCAATTGAGTATTGATCCGTTGGTTGCAACACAAATTGTCCCAATCAGCTTGTCATCCAAGCTTGATGTGTTGGGCTAAGTGAGAATGGCTGGCCCAAAGTCACCCAGCTGGAAGGACTAGAAATCACAGTTCCCGATTCCTAACTTGGTGCCTTAACCACTGGAACAATTCTTACCATAGCTTAATTATTTGTATTTCTCCCCTGACTGCTTTACACTAGCCTTCCTGCAGACTTTATTGAGGACAAAGCCAATATAGCTGTAAGTATAGGCTGGCTTTTATTAACTTTCTGTTTCACATCTATCACTTGGGTTCAGCTCTCCCTACCCCTTTAAATATTTCTCCATCTGTAGCGAACATACAGTGGTGTAATTTGCTATGAAAAATGTGTTGTTTTCACATCTCCACACCTCGCCCTCTAGAAAATTTCAGCTACTTGTTTCAGACTTTAGGGGCTGGGAGAAGCAGCTAATGACTCTCTTGCCAGCCCCATCATAAATGCTGAGGGAATCAGTGTTCAGTGGTTTTAAGGGAAAGTCACATAACAACAAATTCATTTTTTACAGGCAGCTGAGAGGGTAATCTCTTCTCTACAGAATCCAATATTGCTCCAATTTATACATTCAGTTAAAAAGAAAGCTACTGGGCTCCATCATGGAGAACTAGACAGCTCAGGACTATAAATGGAGCAATTAAATTTGCTTCCTTTTGTGCCAGCCTCAATTCAAGGGAGAAAGATTGTTCTGACATGTTTTTTTTTTTTTTAATCTCTCTGCTGAAAATGAATGAACAAACACTTGTGCATTATTTCTAACAATAAGCAAATTTTAAGGGTGATGTTTAAGCGCATCTTTTCAGGGTTAGGTGTTATGCCTTTTGAGGCCACCCATGTGTGACACCCCTGGAAACAGTGGATTTATGTGAACCAGAGATTCAACCGTTGGAATTTGTAGAGACTGATCCTTGATATTTAGTAATGGACAGTTTAAAGGCCGATTGTGCGGTATCATAAATCTCTTAGGCTTAGTAATAGAAAATACCACCTATGGAGAACAGTACAGAAAAGATCAATCCTCATATTAGTCAACACAAGCCAAACTTGTAAGGTTAAGGGATTTTCTTTTGCTGAGCAGATTGGCATTTGGCTGCTGACTTCCATATACTTCATATTACACTTTGTGAAATTTTTCTTACTTTCTTTTGATGTGGTAGAACCCAACCTGAAAGGCATTCCCTATTAACTTTAGGTACTAAAATTCATAAACCACAGGTAGTCCTCGATCACAACTGAACCCAAAATTTCTGTTGTTAAGTGAGACATTTGCTAAGGGAGTTTTGCCCCATTTTACGATCTCTCTTGCCACAGTTGTTAAGTGAATCACTCTGGTTGATAAGTTAGTAACACGTTTGTTAAGCGAATCTGGCTTCCCCATTGACTTTGCTTGTCATGACCCTGGGACATAGCAAAGGTCATAAGTATGAACCAATTGCCAAGCATCTGAATTTTAATCACATGAGCCAAGTAATGTACTTTGTAATGTATGTACCATGTAATGGTACAAAGGTTATGTGAAAAATGGTCATAAGTCACTTTTTTCAGTGCCACTGTAACTTTGAGCGGTCATTAAATGAACTGTTGTAAATCGAGGACTACTTGGACCCGAGAAATTAATAACGTTTTCCAGAAACACTATTTCCACCCACCAATTCTTTGAAAAGGATGAGCATAAAAAAGGCATTTGCGAGTCTTAGAATATACAGAGCTGTATGCTGCCCAGATAAACTGCAGAGTTCTCTCTGCCTAAAATGTGAAGAGGAGGCAAGAATATTTGAAGTGGTTTTATAATGAGTGGATAATATGTCTAGCTATTCTGGTCTACTGTGATAGGCCACAGCTCTCCAGATAGGCAAGCACCAGTGGTGGTATTCAACTGGTTCATATCGGTTCGGGCGAACCGGTAGTGGCAATTTGGCCTGGGTCGCCGAACCAGTAGCGACTTCTGGCTGGCCACACCCCCCACCTGGTCGCTTCTTGCTTGCCCCTTCCAGGTGCTCGATGCTCACTCGCCCCTTCCAGCCACTCAACGCTCATCTGCTGCTATGAAAGATTCCAGGGATGCAAGAAAATATATTTTCTGTCATTAACAACTGCAATGATTCTCTTAACAGCTGTGGCACAAAAGATCATAAAACGGGGGCAAAATTCACTTAACAAATGTTTCCCTTAGCAAGAAAAATGTTGGGCTCAATTGTGGCAGTAAATCAAGGACTACATGTACTGTCAACTCATTCTATCATTCCAACAAAATCACCATAGTCACTACAAATAGAGAGAGAGTTCATTTCCTAACATTTCCAAAATCATTGAGCCAGATGTCTTTGGAAGAGATAAGGGGCACTTTTGATTTACAGTCAGCCTTTTTGCTTCCAAATCTAATTCAGAATTGCAGCTTGACACAGTACAGAGGCTCCAGCGATTCCTTTAAGGCTGAGAGTCTGCCTATTTCTACACAACCATACAGCTTTTAAACAACTGTCCAAAATTAAAGAGGCAAATGTGGGGATTATTTTCAGATCACACTTCAAGAGAGGGCAGGGGGGAATTAGAACTTTTCTTTCAGTCTTACCAACAGCTACAGAAGAAGAATCCTCCAGCACTTGAAATGATAACTGCAATTCCAGTTAAACAGCCCTTGCGCATTAAATGCAAATGACTATGAAATGGATTCTTCTCCAGCGTGCTATTCAGCACTCCAAGCTTCTTCCACCTGTGCAGGATGAAGATTGAATTGCAGCCATACAAAGAAGTAAGCCTCATCATCGGTTATCAGACCAAAAATAAACAAAAACGGCAGAACTGCCCCGAGTATCCAGTGCTAATTAGCTAACTTCAGCAATTAGTAGGGACAGATGGATGCAAGTAACCTTTGCTGGCCTATTGTTGAAACATATGGAATCCCTTCCAGGTTAAAGTTGCCCTACCTGCTTCAGCCACAGGCCAGCTATACAGTGCCAAAATAAGCACACTGTGATAGAAAAGAAGAATCTGGAAGACCTGGAGATAAAGGGCTGCTGGCATGCTCCTGAAATATTTAATCAGCAAGTGTTCAGCTGGTGCTAAGAAAGCAGCTCCCTCCCACATCAATATGGACTTCCCAGGTATAACAATCACAATGTTATCCAAACAGTAATATGATCAACCATGATTAAATTCCTATAACTAAATAAAGTGTTCTTTGAGTCAAGTCTGACATCTGGTGACTGCATGGACATGCCTGCATAGTTTTCTTGACAACAATACAGAATACATGTCTTTTCTTTCTTTCTTTCTTTTTTCTTTCTTTCTTTCTTTCTTTCTCTTTCTTTCTTTTCTTTCTTTCTTTCCTTCCTTTCCTTTCCTTTCCTTTCTTATCTGGATGGATGGATGGGTGGGTGGGTGGATGGATGGATGGATGATAGATAAATAAATTTTCCAGTCTAAACTACAGCCTGGGATTTCAGCCAAGGTCAGCCAGGTGCAGCCAAAAACAGTTGCTTCTGTATAGGGATGTTTGTGTTAAAGGCTCAATTATTTTGTAAGCAGGTTTCAGCCAAGATTGATCTGAGAAACCAATTCCCTTTCCCCTTCTCACTTCTGCACGAGATTCTATCGATTGGTCTTATGTTTATTATTTTGTGTTTAGAGATGTAGCTCCAGAAACGACATCTTCCCTTCCATCTTGTATCCTACGGATAGAAGAGATAGTAGGAATAAGAAGAAAGGGATAGACTTGCCTCTTGAATTTGCTTCCTCCATGAAGAATACAGTATTTCCTTTCTACAGCTGCTTTTTCCTACCATGAAAGCTGAAAAATGCAAATTATTAGAGTGTATAACTGTCTTAAACTTTACTTGCTTTGAGGGATTCTAAGCATGTCTCTAGGTCAGTGTTTCTCGACTTTAGCAAGGCTGGCTGGGGAATTCTAGGAACTGAAGTCTACATATCTTAAAGTTGCCAAGTTTCAGAAACATTGCCCTATATGCTCTCAAATAAATACACTGGAAGTTTTCCAACAAGGTTACCCTTAAGTTTTCCCTCCAGTTTCTACATGCAATGGAAAACCATGTTTGGTCAATTAGGTTATAATAGTAGAGAGTGAAATGAAAGCAAATGGAAACATGGAATAAATGTCCATAAATTAGAAAAAAATCTTTGTGGGCAAAACAGAGGAGTGCTGATTTTCCTATATAAAAGCCCCTATATTTTTATTTGCAGTGAATGTATTTATCAAAGTAAGTGCATTACAAACAGAATAAAATAGCGGTACAACTTACTAGAATCAATATGAAATCACAATATAAATAATAAGACCAAAAGTGCTTATAACTTCTAATAATATTAACATCTATGTATTTTATTTTAGATTTAAGAGATCTGGTGGGAGTCGATTCCAAAGAATCAGAGCCAGAAGATAAAAAGCTCTCAACTATGACATGACTGTTCTAATATGTGGAAGAATCATTTGACTGTGACTAGTGGTGAGATTCAGCCGGTTTGGGCAAACCGGCAGTTAAATTGCTGGCTGGCCCCGTCCCTTCCTGGAGTCCCCATTTTGCCTCCCAGATAAGTGCAGGGAGGCCTCCTAGGCCCAAAACGGGGTGCGGGGGGGCAGCACATCCCCCCGTGGCCCATTTTTGCTCCCATGGGGGTGCAGGAGGCCAAGTGCTGCCTATCATACCCTCTGACCACACCCACCAAGCCACGCCCACAGAACCAGTAGTAAAAATTTTTGAATCCTACCACTGACTTTGGCCCAATAATCCAATCAAACAGATAAGATCATGAATTAGAGGTAACTATATAATCAGCAATGAAGTTAATCAGTCAAGGTGAAGTCTACTTCTTACTAAGAACAAAAACTAAATATTTTGACTTTCGTTAAAATCAAGCAGGAAATTAACAAAGTAGTTTTGTTTTTTTTACTCATTTTGCAGAAGTCCACCCTTACATGAGCAATATATGGCTGTACTTTTAGTTGGGCTATACAAATAGTCCTCCAACTTATAACAGTTCGCTCAGTGACCGTTCACAGGTATAACAGCACTGAAAAAAGTGACTTATGACCAGTGATGAAATGTAAAATTTGTTACTACCAGTTCTGTGGGCGTGGCTTGGTGGGGGGTAATGTGACTGAGTGGGCGTGGTCAACTTTTTTTTTTTTAACTTTTAAAAGCATTTTTTCTACAACCTCTTTGGCCAAAGAGGTTGTAAAAAAAAATGCTTTAAAAGCCTCTGACAATCCCAGCTGAGCCGCGCAATCATCAGAAGCTTTTTTTTTTTACTTTTAAAAGCATTTTTTCGGTTGAAGAGGTTGTAGAAAAAATGCTTTTAAAAATAATTTTAAAAAGCCTCTGATAATCACATGGCTCAGCTGGGCATGTGGGGGGCAGGGATTTTTGCTACCGGTTCTCCGAACCACCCACCACCATCGCTACCGGATCTGGCAATCCGGTCCAAACCGGGATCATTTCACCCCTGCTTATGACCATTTTTGCACTTATGACTGTTGCAGCATCCCCATGGTCACGTGATTTACATTTGTATGCTTGACAACTGGTTCATATTTATGACAGTTGCAATGTCCTGGGGTATTTGTGATCACCATTTGCGACCTTCTGACAAGCAAAGTCAATGGGGAAGCCAGATTCCCTTTAATAACCATGTTACTAATTTAACAACTGCAATGATTCACTTAGCAAATGTGGCAGAAAAAGTCGTAAAATTGGGCAAAACTCACTTAACAAATTTTCCCCTTAACAACTTAAATTTTGGGCTCAATTGTGCTGGTAAAGCCAAGGATTACCTGTACAATATCCAATATTAAGCCTTTGTGGCACTTGGATAATCACCCATTAAATTGCTGTAGTGGTTTATCTTCACTTATTACTGAGTTGAGCTGAGCTTTGCAACTAAAGCTCAAGCAACAAGCAACAAAAATATATATCCACTATGTCTCTCCAAAGCTAAATTTGCTATGCTTTTCCCAGGTCCAATTATAAGATGTAACCAGGAAAGCTGCTAAGCAGTACAAGATAGTCATTAAAGGTTATCTCTGCTCATCTATCCAAGTTAACATAAAGAATGGCACATTAAAATCTGTATCTTTTACATGGTCAGACATCCAAGGAGACAGCGGGAAAAGCTTGCAATGGCTAGACTGATATAGGAGATTATGCTGAAGTTGAAACCGAATTAGAGTAACCCTTGCTATCAGTAAATAAAGTCATTAAAGGAGAGGTTTCATTTGTTTGAACTACAGGTATGTCCGAATAATATGACTGCTTATGGTGCAGATTGGATTACCCAGGAATAAGCCTTTCCATTAGTAGCTCCCTGACTTAAGAATGCCATTGCAACTGAGACATGCTTCATGCCATCTTTATTATCTATATTCCCCCCAGACCATTTAACGTTGTGATATTTTTAACATTTGGTTACTGTTTTTACTCTCTATTATTGGTGGGTTTTTTTTGGGGGGGTTGCATATTTTATTGTCTATTCTTCCTATATAGTCCAAGGAAGGAGAAAAACATAAGCAAGAGACTCCAAAGAAATTCCACCTCAGTTACATGTGATTCTGTGACACTGCCCTGCTAGCAATAAAGATCATTTCTGAAATACAAGAGGTGATTGTTTCCTGAATTGTCCAGCTTCAAAAAGGCTTGATACCTGTCCGTGTTTCCCCAAAATTAAGACCCTTTCTTATATTTTTCTGCCACCAAAAAAGGCACCAGGTCTTATTTTCGGGGGGGGGGATGTCATCCATTGACTCACCTCACTTGTAGGCATCGCCCCAGGCCTGAGGTTTTGCTGACAGAGGCCTTCAGAAATGTCTTCATCCGGCAAGGACAGCAAGGCTTTCCTGAAGGCCTCTGCAGCTGATAACAGCACTCCGGATCTATCCGGAGCGCTGTTATCAGCTACAGAGCCTTCAGAAAAGCCTTGCTGGCTGCAGAAGAAATGGGCTGAGGTGTGCAAGGCTTGGCTGCAACTATCCGAAGGTAAGTAGTAGGGCAGCTCCACACACCCCACCCCCACCCTAGCTTAATTTTTACCAGTGCACCCTGGATATAGATCTTAATTAGGGCTTATTTGGGGTAGGGCTTATATTAGGTTCACGTGTAAAATCAAGGTAGGACTTACTTTCTGAGTAGGTCATATTTTCGGGGAAACACAGTATTACAAGTAGTCCTCGACTTACAACAGTTTATTTAGTGACCATTTGAAGTTACGACGGCACCGGAAAAAGTGACTTATGATCATTTTTCATACTACATCCATTGCAGCATCCCCATGGTCACATGATCAAAATTCAGGCATTTGGCAACTGACTCATATTTATGACGTTTGTAGTGTCCCGGGCTCATGTGATCCCCTTTTGCAATCTTCTGACAAACAAAGTCAATGGAGGAACCAGATTCACTTAACAACCGTGTTATGAACATAACAACTGCAGTGATTCCCTTAACAAATGTGGCAAGAAAGGTCGCAAGATAAGACAAAACTCAATTTAAAAAATTTTCACTTAGTAACAGAAATTTTGGGCTGAATTGTGGCCGTAAGTTGAGGACTACCTGTGTTTTCTTAAGAAATTTGGGGGATGGTGCCCGACTTTATTTATTTAGTCAGTTTATATAACTGCTCATCTTGGCAGGTGACTCTTGGCAATTGTAATTAAAGCAATTGTAATTGCTTTATTGTAATTAAAGCAATTACAATAAAAACAATAAAACATTAACAATACATAGCACCCTTCATACATTTGGGGGATCCAAGTCTTGGCATAGGGTACTCCTTGACTTGTCACTGTAAATCATGACATTCGTAAGTCAAAGCACCCACATGACTGACCCAATTTTACCATCTAAAGTGAACCCTGTGGTCATAATGCGGATGCCACAGATGGAAAGCGAGTCCATTCATTCCTACAGGCATCTTGCCAGAATCCAACTGAGAAGGCCAGAAACTGGCAAGAAACATTATTTATTTTTTATTTTATTTTATATTGGATTTCTATACCGCCCTTCTCCCTAAGGACTCAGGGCGGTGTACAGCCAGATTAAAAAAAAAAAAACATGCAGAACAAATATTAAAAACAATTAAAAGATATATAAATTTGGCCCAATTAAAACTCATTTACCAATTAAAAACGTTTAAAACATTTAAAAACAGTTAAAAATTTCATCTTAAGCCAGCCCGGCTTGTTTAAATAAATGGGTTTTAAGGGCGCGACGGAAGGCACTGAGGTCTTGGATTCTCCTTATCTCTGGGGGGAGCTGATTCCAGAGGGTAGGTGCCCCCACAGAGAAGGCTCTCCCCCTGGGGGTCACCAGCCTACATTGTCTGGCTGATGGCACCCCGAGGAGGCCCTCTCTGTGGGAGCGCACGGGTCGATGGGAGGTCGTTGGTAGCAGCAGGCGGTCTCGAAGATAGCTAGGCCCTATGCCATGGAGCGCTTTAAAGGTGATAACCAACACCTTGAAGCGCACCCGGAAGACAACTGGGAGCCAGTGCAGCTCGCGCAGGAGCGGTGTTACATGGGAGCGCCATGCTGCTCCCGTCACTACCCGCGCTGCTGCGTTCTGGACCAGCTGGAGCCTCCGGGTGCTCCTCAAGGGGAGCCCCATGTAGAGAGCGTTGCAATAGTCAAGGCGAGAGGTGACGAGGGCGTGAGTGACTGTGCACAGGGAATCCCGATCAAGAAAGGGCCGCAACTGGCGAATCAGGCGAACCTGACAAAAGGTCCCCCTGGTTACAGCCGTCAGATGTTCCTCCAAGGACAGCTGCATATCCAGGAGGACTCCCAGATTGCGAGCCCTCTCTGTGGGGGCCAATGACTCGCCCCCAATAGTCAGTGATGGAGTCAACTGACTATATCGGGATGCCGGGAGCCACAGCCACTCAGTCTTGGAAGGGTTGAGCTTGAGCCTGTTCCTCCCCATCCAGACCCGTACAGCCTCCAGGCACTGGGACATCACTTCAAGGGCATCGTTGGGGTGGCCTGGGGTGGAGATGTACAGCTGGGTGTCATCAGCGTACTGGTGGTATCTCACCCCAAAGCCACGGATGATCTCACCCAGCGGCTTCACATAAATGTTGAACAGAAGGGGCGAGAGGACCGATCCCTGCGGCACTCCACAAATGAGAGGCCTCGAGGTCGACCTCTGCCCCCCTGCCAACACAAACTGCGACCGGTCGGAGAGAAAGGAGGAGAACCACCGCAACACGGTGCCTCCCACCCCCAACTCTTCCAGCCGGTGCAGCATGATACCATGGTCGATGGTATCAAAAGCCGCTGAGAGGTCTAACAGGACCAGAACAGAGGAACAACCCCTGTCCCGAGCCCTCCAGAGATCATCAACCAACGCGACCAATGCCGTTTCTGTGCTGTGCCCAGACCTGAAACCCGACTGGAACGGATCTAGATAAGATGTTTCCTCCAGGAATTGCGGAAACTGTCGTGCGACCACACTCTCAACAACCTTCGCCATAAAGCGAAGGTTGGAGACAGGACGATAGTTGGCCAATATTGCCGGATCCAGGGACGGCTTCTTGAGGAGAGGCCTCACCACCGCCTCTTTCAAGGCGGTGGGGAAGTAACCCTCACTCAACGAAGCGTTGATAACACCCTGGAGCCAGCCTCGTGTAACCTCCCGGGAAGCCAGTACCAACCAGGAGGGACACGGGTCCAGTAAACATGTGGCCGCACTAAGTCTCCCCAAGATCCTGTCCACATCATCAGGAGTCACAGCATCAAACTCCTCCCAGATAACATTCTCAAGACTATTCCTCATCACCCTGCCCTGATCTACCCAGTCAGAGTCCAAATCCCCCCGGATCTGGGCGATTTTGTCATACAGGTATTGTCCGAAATCCTCCGCCCTGCCTTCTAAGGGATCCTCCCGCACTCCTGGATGGAGCAGGGCGCGGGTCACCCTAAACAGGGCAGCCGGACGATTCCCTGATGACGCAATAGAGGCGGAAAAGTAGTTAGACTTTGCCGTCTCTATCGCCACTAGGTAGGCCTTAATATGCGACCTTACCAGTGTTCGATCAGATTCAGCGAGACTGGCCCTCCAACCGCTCTCCAGGCGTCTTTTCCGGCGCTTCATTTCCCTCAGCTCCTCAGTAAACCAAGGAGCCGCACGGGATCGGCATCGGGTCAGAGGCCGCAAAGGCACAACTCGGTCCAAGGCCCCACCAGCCGCCCGATCCCAGGCGGCTACCAGGTCCTCGGCCGAGTCATGTGCTAGATCCTCAGGAAATGGCCCAAGCTCCGTCTGGAACCTATCAGGATCCATCAGGCGCCTGGGGCGGATCCATCTAATTGGATCCACCTCCCTGCGGCGAGGGGTCGCGGTTCGAAGATCTAGGCGAAGGAGTGAGTGGTCAGACCATGACAAGGGTTCCATGTCTATATCCCCTATAACAAGACCATTCAACCACTGGCCAGAGACAAAAATCAGATCCAGAGTGTGACCTCCCCTGTGAGTAGGGCCATGAACTAACTGGGTCAGGTCCATGGCCGTCATGGAAGCCATGAACTCCCGAGCCACCTCAGACGTTTCACCGACGGATGGCAAGTTGAAATCACCCATGACTAAAAGCCTGGGTGTATCTACTGCCACCGTGGCTATCACGTCGAGTAGCTCAGGTAGGGCTGTTGCCACGCGGCAGGGAGCCAGGTACGTAAGCAACAAGCCCATCTGAACCCCACGGCCCCACCTCACAAGGAGGGACTCACATCCGGCTATCTGAGGCACAGTGGTCTCCCTCGGACCCAGATCCTCGTTAATAATAACCGCCACCCCCCCGCCCCTCCCCTGAGCCCTCGGCTGATGGAATGCTCTGAAGCCTGGTGGGCACATTTCAACCAGAGGGACGCCACCCTCCGGGCCCAACCAGGTCTCCGTAATACCCGCCAGGTCCGCTCCTCCCTCTTGTATAAGATCGTGAATGAGGGGGGCCTTATTGACCACGGACCTGGCATTGCACAGCATCAGCCGAAGGCCCAGCTCCTGAGTATCTAAGCCACCTAGTATCCGAGCAGAGCCTTGGGGACCGGGGCAAGCAATTGCTCTCAGACAGCAAGTGCGAGCCCCCAGCACCTGATGTGGTCCCCTGCTCCCGCCATATCTGCCCCTCCCATTCACCGTGCCGATGGTACAGCCCTCATAGATATCGTCCACCATCCCTTTCCCAATCCCTCGTCCGGTGCCCCCCGGATCGTTACCCTGTGCCGGGCACGGCTCTGACCCTGGTGGATTTCCCCCCCAATCCGCCTTAGTCGTCTTCCCAATATCTTTAAAAGAATAATTACAACCCCCTCCCCCAGAACCCCTTAAAATCTTTAAAAATTTCCCTAAAAAGCCCCATAAATTCTTCCTTGCTCCATGCCATCTCTCCGGACTCCAAAGTCCGTCATCGAGATAGGCCCTCGATAATGTGGGGGGCCAAATCTGCGAGAGGGGAGAATCTCGCAGGGCGAGGAGTTCCGACACCGAATACATATAGCTATCAGGGGAAACAGTCCAAGGGTGGGGGACCACTGATGTTATAAGCGTAGGGAAAATTCCAGTCCATGGTCAGGCTGCCAAGCTCCACTGTCCTCTCACGACAGTGGCTAAGGAGGTGCATATCATTCGACCCCGAAAGTTTCCAGGGTGGCCGTCTCTCACCAGGCCAATCCATGGAGACTTTGATAGAAAGCTCAAGGGTGAGGATAGCCATATTCCGCCTCCTCGGCCCCATGTCCATAGAACCAGTATCCCTCCTGGGATTAGCAGCATCAGGGAATCCAATATCCAGCTCAAAGGAGGTTTAAGTTCGTAAATGTTCGTCAGAAAAGTTCTACATGGTAGGGAATCCAGACAGGCCAGATGGAAATGGGAAAAAATTAGGAGTAGTTCAGCAGGCCAAGATGGATGGGAAGCTATGATCGTAGTAGGCCAATAGGCCAAAGCTCAGTCTGAAGGAAGGAGGGGGGGGATTCAAACCGCATAAGTTTGTAGTCATTTTCCAGCCCCAATAACCCTCAACCTTCCATTCTAGAGGGTAAAGCTCCCCAATTTCGTCCCCCCCCATCCAGCTCACCATTATAAATCATGGTTAAGCAAGGACTAATATATAAAGTGTATTGAGTCTTTAATCCACTACCAGTTGATTGAGGAAGGCACTAGTCCATTATTTTTCATTTTAATGAATCTTCCATAATAAAATATTAAATGATACCGGATAGATTCTTATGAAAAAAAAATGAAGAAATTTATCATTTTCATCTTAAAAAAATTTCCAAAACCTAATTTCTCAGCATACTCAATAATAACAAAGAGGTGTCATGAAGCTGGTGATATGCTATCAGAAAGATCCTAGAAAGGAATAAATTATTTTTTCCAGCAAGCCGGGCTGGCTTAAGAAGAAATTTTTAAATGTTTTAATTGGTTTGTGATTTTTAATTTTTGGGCCAAATTTATATATATATTTTAACTGTTTTTTAATATTTGTATTTCATGTTCTTAATTCTGGCTGTACACCTCCCTGAGTCCTCAGGGAGAAGGGCGGTATATAAATTGGAAATAAAATTTTGTTTATTTTCCACCACCACCACCTGAAAAATTGGGAATCTTTAGTCTCTTTTTTTAATGTATTCTTGGAAAGACTTGTCCATACAGGCTTTATCACAGTTGTGAGCATAGATGGAATTCTGGGAGTCCCAGCTACTCAACCCTCTGTAAAAGCTGACCGCAAAAACATCAATTTCTGCAGTTTACCCACTGAGACCAGCTATCCGGAGTACAAGTGAGTTATCTCATGATTTCCCTTTCATCCAAGGTGATTTTGCTGGCCAACATCTGCCCTTTGGCTAACATGCTCACCTGCAGTGTCTCTCAGCCCCTACAGAGATATCAGCCCAACGTAATTCCTCACTGAAAGCTTTCAGTACTTCCAGTTTTTAAACTCTACTTAATGGAACTGAAACAACTAACATTTAGAATCTAACCATTTCATTCAACTGAGCCGCGGTGTCGTGGTGGTTAGAGTGCAGGACTGCAGGCTACTTCTGCTGACTGCCGGTTGACTGCAATTTGGCAGTTCAAATCTCACCAGGCTCAAGGTTAACTCAGTTTTCCATCCTTCTGAGGTGGGTAAAATGACCCAAACTGTTGGGGGCAATATGCTGACTCCGTAAACTGCTTAGAGAGGGCTGGAAAGTAGCATATAAGTCTAAGTGCTATTGCTATTCCAACGTCCCCTTACTGACTAGATTAACATTACATTGTAATGCTCCTTAGCTGGGTTTGGGGCAGTGTGATGTGTAATCTATAAATCATGGATTAGTGTGATATGTGAATCCAACTGCTGTTCCTGTAAAACAAATGGTATAATACAGTACATTCTTTGTATTCACAGATGACAAAAAGCTTGAGGCATACTCTAAAGATCTTAGAAAAACAGAATTAGTTCCAGGTCATTTGATTTTCAGAGCTTGCCAAGGTGGCACAACAATGGGTGTTAGGAAATTGTTATTGCCCAACTGGTTGGTCAGGAAATATATAAACCAACATTGTGTGTTTGTATCTATAAGTATTATGTAGCTTTAAAAACTGTGTTGCATCATCCTGCATCCTGATTGGCTGAGCTCTGTAGCCAATGTACTTAAGGAGACCTGAATTATGGTTTGTGTGGACACTACACCATTTTACCTGCTGATATGCTATAACTCTATATTTGGTCTCTGTGCATGATCCTTGCTTGATCATGGCTATTTATTGCTTTTCTAATATTTATTGACTGTTTTTATATTGAATTGTGTTCCTGAATGAAATTAAAGAAGATCTGTTTTATTGTATTTTTCTACAACTGGTAAGAAGACTTTATATTGGAAAATATCCCTGGACTGATCTGTATCTCACTTTATATGTGTATGATTTGGAATGTTTTTGGACTATGATTTTGCTTTTTCCCTAAAAGTAAAATATTATCAAAACCCAGTTTGTTTGTATGTTAACTGTTATTATCCACAATCATTCTCAGTCGCTTTCGTGCGTAAACTCAAAGGGTACTCTGCTCAATAACCCACAACATCGGTTATGAGACAAGAATATCCTTAACAATGGATATAACAATGGTAGTTTACTTTCAACCAGATTCCTGTGTCCTCACAATCTACATTCAAGCAGATGGTGATCACTTGGGTCAAGAGATTCTAATCATTTTTTTTATTATTTATTTATTTATTTATTTAATTTTATTTAATTATTTATTAGTTTGATTTATATGCCGCCCTTCTCCGGAGACTCAGGGCAGCTTACAATGCTTTTAAGCAATAGCCTTCATACTTTTGTATGTATCTGCTTAATAGGGCTTTTTGGGCCCCCCTAAGCGGTGTTCTATTTTATACAAAGTCAGCTTATTGCCCCCACAAACCGGGTCCTCATTTTACCTACCTCGGAAGGATGGAAGACTGAGTCAACCTTGACCCTGGTGAGAATTGAACTCGCAGTAATTGCAGGCAGCTGGTAGCTAAATACTACTTTAACAGTAGTTTAGTCCACTGCGCCACCAGGCTCTTGATATGTTAATCATATCAACAATAAACCTGCCAAGTGAAATTTCTCCTCTCAAAATGTTAACCTTTTAAAAATAATTAAAATGTTAAGTAGCTGGTCGTACTTGTTGCTATAATTATTGTCACCCTGAAAAGACTATGTGCCAATGGAAAGCTCTCCATGGGTCTGCCTTTCAAGGGACATGAGCCGGGAGCAAAGGTTAGAATGGAAATGAGTCAGAAAGAATGATGGGTTCCAGACTTATTTCTTTTTGGAAAAGATTGGGTTGAAAAGCTGACCTTATCCTTGCTTCCTTTAGTCTGAGCAACAAATTGAGGTCCTGAAACAAGAAATGGAAACTACTCTTTGAAATTAATCCCTTAGGGATATTGGGCTTAAAAAATATTTCAGAAGTTGTGTATTTTTTTTTTAAAGTGTTTGCAAGGTGCTATACAGCCCTACTGATGAGAGATTTTTCTGGGGAAATTAAACCATTCTTCCAAGAGATTAAAAAGCATCAGCTCTGATGTAAGTTTTTTGTTTCTGATATTGAAAAGAAAAATTGGAACCAAAAAGGGGGGGGAGAGAGAGAATCAAAAGGCTTTTATGGAAAGACATTAATCAAAATGCAAATGAAAAAGAAATTAAAACCCACAAAGAACCAAAGCACTTGCATTCTAATAGCGTTTGAGAGGGAAAATGTATTTGTAACAAGGTAGGTAATCTATAGAATACAACTAGGATACAAACTTTTTAAACAGGCACAGATTCTGGTCCTGCTTACTGTTTTGAGGGAAGGGATGCCTACCATAGAAGGGACTGATAATAAGGACAAGCATACACATGTTCTTTCCACAGTGGGAACAGCTGCAGATGTGGCCCTATCACTGAACAAACTAAGGCAGTTCGCTTCAAGTAACAAAGATCTTGACCTCGTCTTGAACAGCTGGCACCTACTGAATATGGTCAGGGCAGATGAGTGAAAATTTTATTGGGACTCCCTTTTAAGAGCTTACACAATATGCATATTCTTTTGCAAATGGAACAAAAGGAATGAAACAAAAGGAATGTGGGAGCAGCCCAGTTAACAATTATGGGCATTAAGTCAAAAGGTTGTGCCCCATGTAGCTTAGAATCTCTTTGGAGAGAGGTCAGGTCCTAAAAAACTTAATCTCAGTGGCAGAACACATGGCATGATACAAAACTATTTAAAAGCTCATGTCTAATGTGAATTTCTATATTTTGAAGGCACCCAGTGAAAAAGAAGGGACCTAACAGAAATAAACCCATTTTTCATTGCATGCCATTTTAGTCATATGCAACATTTTCAGAAGAAGCTATTTTTGATGTACAATAGAGTTAAACTGGAACAGGGCCCTAATATCTTTCAAATTTCTGAAGATTTTTTTCATATTTTTTTAAAAGAGAGAAAAACACATTTCTCAAACTGTACCATTAATGGCATCACCTCTCAGAGTCACTGGTTGGAGGTGGGTGGCTATACAATTTTTTTTTTAAATTTGATTTATATGCCGCCCTTCTCCGGAGTCTCAGGGCGGCTTACAATGCGTTAAGCAATAGCCTTCATACTTTTGTATATTTTTACAAAGTCAGCTTATTGCCCCCACAAACTGGGTCTTCAATTTACCTACCTTAGAAAGGATGGAAGGCTGAGTCAACCTTGAGCCTGGCAAGATTCGAACTTACTAATTGCAGACAGCTGGAGTTAAATTACAATGCATTAGACTGCTGAGCTATCCAGGCTCTTTTGATTGATTGATTGAATAAAATAAATAAATTAGCCTATTCCTTCCCAAATTAGCCTCAGTCTTAACAAGGTGGCCTTGAGCACAATACAGCTCTTAAGCAGAGCACAGCCCTGTCCACTCCTCCTGTTTTATATAATGAGAGACAAATTAAGAAGTATGGATTATAGCACATGTTGAGTGTTTAAGGGAGGGCTGGAGCAGAAAACTGCTGTCAAGACAGCATTTTTTTAAAAAAAAACACCTCACCACTCCCACCTACAAATAGGGTTGAGTTCCTGACATCTTGCTTCTCTTTTAATGGATGCAGACAGGGAGTCTTCTCGGAGCCACAATAGTAGACATTGAATAATTGATGGGGGAAATGGTGTGCACTGAATGTGCAGCACGTAGAGACCCTTCCTTCTCTGCAGCCATTCTGCAGACATCCAACCCTGTCCTCCCCCATCCAGCTCCCCGAACTGTGTTCTTGCTGGCAGATGCACCACAGGCCGGCCCTTCGCTGTTTCCAGGGCGGCCCTGTGGGCCAGACTTCAATATGATGTCCCCGATCTGTAGGATTAACTGAAGGACCAGCTCGCCACTATAATTCTGAGGAAAATGAGATATGAAAAAGGAAAATTAGCAGTAAACTCAAGGGCATCAAAACACAAGGAACTTCTACCACGTGGGAAGAAAGTATAGCATCCTTCTTACTAATTGAGGTTTATTTTTTTAGATTTTTTAAATCCCATCTTTATTATTTTTATAAATAACCCAAGGTGGCAAACATACCTAATTCTCCTTCCTTCTATTTTCCCTACAACAACCCTGTGAGGTGAATTGGGAGATAGTGATTGGTCCAAGGTCACCCAGCCAGCTTTTATTCTCGTTCTAGACCAGAATTCCCAGTCTCCTGCTTTTTAGCCTTGTACTTTAAACTGACTAAACGTCTTCAAATCTATATATATAAAAGCAAAAACCACTCGCGCATTAATCATGAAATCTCCAGAATTATAAAGCCTACAAACTTGAAATTTGCCATGTATGTTCCTCTTGGCTTCTAGGTGCTCACCAAGAAAGGATTTTTTGAAATGACCATCAGAGCATTAGTATTTCCTATATTATTATAACACACTCTGATGCTAATTAGTTAGACATTCTACCCTCCCTCCCAACTTGAAAATAACTTTGGAAAGAATGGGATAGCATAGGACAGGCTTCTGTGGGGCAAGCCTCATGGAGAGAAGGGGCTAGAAAGCCTGAGGGAGAGAAGGGAAGAGGATAGGAGACGTTTCTGTGGGGCAAGGCTGAGGGAGAGAAGGAGATAGGATAGGGGAGGATTCAAGCTGTAAGTGTTGATATATCATGCCTGATCACATAGTTTCGTAGCGAATCATGGGGATCCAGCTAGTTAAAAATAATGGAAACAAAATGTGACAAGCAAAGATTAATTTTATCTGGCCACTAACATTTCATTTCCTTTCATGTTGGAGGAATTCTAGTCCAGATGTCTGGAGTTGCAAGGTAAATAGTCTAGGTAAAAAAACCCAAAAAACATGTTCCCAATATACCATTATGGAGCACAGCTATTTAATAACAATATTCTTCTGAACTGACATCAATCTTCCCAAGGCTTAGTGGCATTCAGCTGATGGGGAATTGCTCTACCCTAGAAGAGTGACCTGAAATTGTTCAGCCTCATGAAAATAAAATCTTTTATGGCATACCAGGAAAATGTCAAATGTCTCGTAACTTGGGTATGGAGCGAAAGTGCAACTTGGTGCAATTCAATAATATGTCCACCGCTGTTGTGAGGAACAGAATACTAATAAATAGAAATGGGTCTTAAAAAACAGCACAATGAAGCAGGAGAAGATAAGGCTTAGTATACAGGGAAGTGTTTAGCCTAATTATGTCACTGGATCCCCCATAGCTCTTTTGGCATTTTTAGTTCTGTGAAGCCAAAGTTCAACTGCAATTCAGAAGCCACCACAATTCTAATAAGCAAGCAGGACGCTCTATAATCAAGCTGAAGTGTATACAGTAGCAGCATCATGGTCCACAGCTGCTATACATATAGTCTTTAAGCTTTTTTTATAGCTCCTGGAATCCATGGAGATTCTGCTGAGTGCATAATGTGGCTCTAACTATTGATATGAAACAGCGGGAACTTCAGTGAAAGACTAACATTAAGTTTATTGCAAATGTCATAACTAGAGATGTGATTTCCCATCACTGTATTAAAAGCAAAGGAACAGGTATTATAAGATGAAGGTAGGTTTAGTACAGACCTTTATTTAAAGGGTATTTTTAAAAGCCTAACCAACCTGGAAATAAGGAAAGCAATAATACCATTGCTGTTTTCTTCAATTTTGCCCCTATTTTTCCTTTCCACAAGACAGAGTCTTAATTCATAAGACATATTTAAAACATATAATGATCTAACCAGCATATAACTTTTTCCTTCTTTGTAGTCAGGGAAAAAAAGCACCAACAGAAACATTTCAGCCCATAATCAAACACACTTTTCTCTTGGTTTTGTATAACCTTCTCTTTCTTCAAGATGAACAAGCATAGCAGATGGACTCAAGGAAAGAATGGTCTTCCTTTTGCTTCTATTTTGTTCCTGTAACATTCGATTCTACAGAGCCTAGCAGAATAACAAGCTGCCCCATTTCAGTTTAAGTGTTCATACAACAAAGAAAGAATTGTTGATATTACCCAGCACTGGCTCTTTGTTGCAATGATGAAGTTCTTCAACTTTGTCTGAAAGATGCAAAAATCCAAATCTACTTTCTATATGCAAAATTATTGCTTGATTATTGTCACCGAGGTTAAAGAGAGGTGAGACTCCCCCTCCACTTCTCCCTCTCCCTCTTCCAATCCCTTGCACTTTTTTTAAATAAATATTTTATTGATTTTCAACAATTAAAATACAAAAAGGAAATTTGTGCATAACTGTGACCATTTACATGACATATTCCTATATTTCACTTATACTCTATACATTTTAAGTTCAATCCTACTTTATCTAATTTTTTCCCTATTCTCAATCCATTTATACCACTTCTCCCATATTATACGTATAATATTCCAAATCCATCAATCCTTTCAGCTCAAGTGTCATCTTATCCATTTCAGCACAGTCCAAGACTTTTTTAATTATTAAGTCTTCCGAGGGTATATTTGTGTTTTTCCAACACTGTGCAAAGGCTAGTCTTGCCTCCGTTATTATATGTAGACTAATGTACATTGTTTTTTGGTCGTATTTCTTTTTCGTTATCCTCAGAAGAAACACTTCTGGAATGTATTCTATTTGGATGCTAGTTAATTCCTGTAACCAGTTTTGTATTTTTTTCCAATATTTTTTCGATTCTGGGCATAACCACTATGCAGGAAAGAAGGTACCCTGCTTTTGTCCACATTTCCAACAATTTGGGGTTAAATTTGGATATATCTTTGCCAATCTTGAAGGTGCCAAATATCAGTGATAAAACATTTTGTATTGATTTTCTTTATATTTTGCTGATTTTGTTATTTTATAATTTCTGTTCCAAATCATTTCCCAATCCTCTAATTCGATGTTATGTCCTACAATTTTTGCCCAAGCTATCATTGCTTCCTTCACTATGTCCTCGGCTCTGTAAAATTCTAATAAATAATTATAAAATTTAGTTATCAATTTTTCATCCAGGCCAATCAATAATTTGTCTAATTGTTGTGGGACCAATTCAATTCCATATTCTTCTTTATCTTTTAAGTATCATGACTTTAACTGCAAATAAGGCCACCTACTTTTTAAATTTCCTTGACAATCTAAAATTTCTTTGTATTTGGCCATTTTATTTATATCCATAGTGTTGAGATGTCTCATCGCCTCCATTGTCGACACCCATCCAGGCATTTTCATATGATGTTTTTTCTTGATTTCTTGCCATTTTTGCATTAATGCTTCTCGTACCTTATGATGAAAAAAATATGAATGTGTTTTATTTTCATTATCCTATAGGAAGGCATGCCACCCTTTTTGTAAATCATGTCCTTCCAATGTGAGTAATCTTTTATTTCTCAAATTAATCCACTCCTTAACCCAGGCTAAGATTGCTGCTTTATAGTAGAGTCGCCAATCTGGAAGCTCAAGGCCACCTCTGCTTCTGCTATCCTGAAGGTCTGTTAGTTTTATTCTCGCTTTTTTGCCTGTCCATATAAATTTTGTTGTAATTTGGTTCAAATCTGTGAAAAATTTCTTATCTAGTTTTCCCTTGCACTTTTCATTAGAGTAGAAACAGGTTCTTCTAGAACAAGGGTGTCAAAACTCACATCACGGTGATGTCACATGACATATCGGGACTTCCCCCCCACCTTTGTTAAACCAGGCATGGCCCTGGCCAGAACATGACACATCCGGTTCACGGGCGGGAGTTTGACAAGCCTGTTCTAGAGTCTAGAAGAACAGCTTCTCCTTGCTATTTGCTAAGTTTCTATGCATGATATTTAACAGAAGCACAGAACAGAATAACAGATTTGGAAGGGACATTAGAGGTCTTCTAGTCCAACCCCTACTCAACCAGGAGACCTTATACCATTTCAGACAAATGTTGCCCAATTTCTTCTTAAAAACCTCCAGTATTGGAGCACCCAAAGCTTTTGGAGGCAAGTTGTTCTCACTGTCAGTACGTTTCTCCTTAGTTCTAGGTTGGTTCTTTCTTGGTTAGTTTCCATCCATTGTTCCTTGTCTCACCTTCAGGTGCTTTGGAGAAGAGGTTGAGCTCCTCTTTTTTGTGATAGCCCCCTAGATATTGGAACACTGCTATCATTTCACCCCTAGTCCTTCTTTCATTAAACTAGAGATAGCCAATTACTACCCAATTTAGAGTATGGTTTCTAATAAGAGCCACAGGGGCGCAGTGGTTGGAGTGCAGTACTGCAGGCTACTTCTGTTGACTGCCAACTGCCTGCAATTTGGCAGTTCAAATTTCATCAGACTCAAGGTTGACTCAGCCTTCCATCCTTCTGAGGTGGGTAAAATGAGGACCCAGATTGTTGGGGGCAATATGCTGACTCTGTAAACCTGTCAGGTTTCGATGCTATCTCAAAATAAATGAACTTCCAAACTGCTAGTCTTTAAGGAAATTTTCTCTTTTTTCGAGCACAGCAACCTGATCCTGACTCTTCGCGGTCAATACTGACCTTTGCCCCCCAATCCCTCCCTTTCCGATCCCCAATTCTCTGCTTCTCATTGGCTATCTTCCAAGTCACTCTCCTGATTCCTTTTCCGTCAGTTCACAGGAATGTTTCCCCCCTCCTCATCTCCGAGGAGACCGAATCTTCAAAGGGATTTAGCAGGCAAAAGTTCAGGCTTCATCGTCCCTTTTCTATGTCAGTGCTGAGATGCTGACAAAACCGCTTAGAGGGCTATAAAACACTGTAAAGCGGTATACAAGTCTAAGTGCTATTGCTAAGCCAGTCTTTCCTAACCAGGTAACCAAGGCCAGAGAAGATGATAAAATTAGGATTATATTTAGGAACATGAAAGATGTAATCCATCCATGATGGATAAGTGACAGATTGTTAAGTGACAGATACTGAGGTTAGAGGAGTGGATTTATGTGAAATATGGACTACATGAGAAAGAAAAACTTATGAGTAAATATTTTGATGGTTATATAACCAATACTATAATGGAAGATAGTATACTTTTCAATTACAATTGATACTATTGCATATATGTTTATGTATATATGATTATAATGATTATGATGATGAAGTTTATATGTTAACACTTTGGACACTAGAAAACACACTGTTCAACATAGAAATGGAATATGTGATATAAAACAATAAAAAATATTTAACAAAAAAAAAGAAAAAAGATGTAATCCGTCATATCTACAGGACACTCCAAATGGGGAAACCTGCCATAATTCATTCATCTTTAAATTTGTAATTTGTAATATATTTACTTGAGGGTAGATGTGCTTATTTTTTTCATGAGGCCAATTGATTTGCTTTGTTTGCAACCATCACATCATTTGGGGACCTGGAATAAATAACAGTGACAACAGTTTGGCAGGGATGGGATACAATTTTGAGAAGTAGTTTACAGAACAACTTGATGGAAATACCACCCTTAACCAAGGAACCTCTCAGCAGGGAAGAGCTATTAGAATAGATTGCCTTCAATGAAGAAAATTTGAGAATCTAATTTCTTGCAGCTCATCCTAAACTTGTGCACTTGATTGGCCTCATTTCACAGACTGAAATAAATTAAGAAGACAAAGCAAAAAAAATCAATGGACAAAGAATAAGAAGTACCTGGCTAGGTAATATTATGTAAAAAAAAAAAAAAAAGATCTTGAACTGTAGTAATCACACACTGAATATAAATCATTAGTGTGATTAGGCTGCAAAAAAGGCAAACATAGTTTTAGGGTATATCAATAGTATTGAATACAAATTTTACAACAGCAGAAAGCAGGTTTTTTGGTAACGATCTGAAACTATTTTTTTTGTCCCAGATTAAAGAGTATAAATTAGGCTTTGGTGTTGTATTAATTGACAAATATGTGTCCTAGAGCAGACATGGTATAAATCACTAAGAGAACTGAGTATGTTTAGCCTTGAGAAAAGCAACTGACGGCGGATTTAATTGCATTAAATCTGAAGCTCTGCCCTCAAAAATAAAGCCGTATTCATTTTCTAACATCCCAAAGTACAAAATGTGAACAATGGCCTTACGTTTTTAGAAGACAGATCCTTGCTGCAAGTTAGGCAAAACTTCCTAATGGTAAAAATAGTTAATCAGTATTAATTATTTCCTAAGATCATATTCTGAAGATATGTTTAAAGAGGATTTGAAATAACTGTTCATCATGATTGCTTTTATTTAGATTGAAGTTTATAAATCTACAGCATGTTTGATGTTGTGGAAAAGTAGGGCAATGTTAATTGCCTGCTAAATCCATTAAAGCCTAGGCAATTAAACCAACATTTACAGATCTATCCATTATATTTTCATTCCAACCTTTTGCGAGAACGGAATTCAAGGTATAATTCCATTTACAGGCAGGTTCCCAGCCAAACACCTACTCGCTCAGTTTTAGCCAGGTATTCATCACTTATCTCGACTAAGCTGGTACAGGTAGTCCTCAATGTACAACCACAAATGAACCCAAAATTTCTGTTAACAATTGTTAACAATTGTTAAGTGTGTTTTGCCTCATTTTCTGACCTTTCTTGCCACCGTTCTTAAGTGAATCACTGCAGTTGTTAAATTAGTAAAAGGGTTGTTAAGGGAATCTGCCTTCCCCATTGGCTTTGCTTGTCAGAAGGTCACAAAAGGTGATCACGTGACCCCAGGATACAAAAGGTGATCACGTGACCCCCGTCATAAATATGAGACAGTTGCCAAGCATCTGAAGTTTGATCAGATGACCATGGGGTTGCTATAACAGTCATTTAGTGTGAAAAACGGTCATTTCAGTGTTGTTGCAACTTCGAACAGTCACTAAACAAATGATTGTAATTCAAGGTTGATGTGTAATTCATCTCTTAATCATCTTTTTTACAGTTCTGCATTCTATTTAGATCTGGAGAGGGAAACTGAGAAATTAACAGATTTCCTATTTGCTTCTCTGTGGGTGAAAATGTTCCTGAGCTCGCTCACCAGTATTTCCCAAGCTTGGTTCCCCTCAAACCCATTCACAACCCTGTCTCAGTTTACAAAATATACAAGTCTTCTCCACTGTACTTCTATACCTCAGTCTAAAGAAAAATTATGTTACAATGTTCACACAAAATGGAAGGCATGGATTACTCACTGTTCTTCTGAAGGGCAAGGAACAAGTTCATGTGCTTGAAGACTAAATATTCAGAATCTTAGAGAAACAGGGAATGATTGATAGACAACATACAGTTTGTTTTTACAAAAGGCAGATAGTAAATATCCATGCTTTTTGGCAACCATAAAATTGGGTTATTTTTATTGGCTTGGCATTGTTTAATTTCCAAAGGATTTCCAGATGGGCTAACAAAAGCTAAAAAAGAAAAGTAAATGCCCATAAACAATATAATTAACTATGTAAAGCAGCTAGAAATCTTAGCATTAAAACATTCAAGACATAAATTTGGAGACTTAAAAGCAGTGAGTAATTTAAAGGAGAGGACACATCAAAATCTTATGATTCTGCATCAGAAAAAAAATTTTGGAAGGCTTCTTCAAAAGCAAAGCACCACAATTCAAACATCCTATTTTGAGGGCATGTAGTTTTAAATTAAATAAGGGCTTATCTTTTTACATTAACTCTTCATTTAAAACTAAATTGATACAGAGATCAGGTTACTAGAGAGACCAATACAATGTCCAGGCACAAATGCCCCTTTCCTGACTCAATTAGGAAAATGAAATCAATTCCCATTTTCCAAATTGGTTCAAATTATTAATTCAAATTGGATTATTGATCTGATTAGACAATACAAATCAGATCAGGGCCATTTTCATAGCACTACTTTACATGCTAAAGATGGGGAAAGTGGATTACAAAACCCAGAAAGCTATTGTTAATCAAGTATCCATAACCCCTAACCAGATTTGTGCTTAACCAGTAGATTTCTATATAAATGGTCAAAAGTTGATCCCATGAGACTTTTCGCTTTCTAGTAAAGAGTGATGAATATCACAATACCTTTATATTCTCACCTGATTTGCTGTTGGTTAGTTTAGTTCACGAGTGTCAAACTCACGGTGTCACATTGCCATCATGTGATGTATCACAACATTTTTCCCTTTGCGGAGCTGGGTTGGGTATGGCCTGCACCTGACACATCTAGTCTGCCAGTTTGACACCCCTGATTTAGTCAAACATTAATTAATAGGGTGGATGGCCATCATTGTCTCACTCTTCCAAAAATTAGTAAAAACTCAGCTTTTCTGGAAGTCCTTAAGGTGTGGATATAGAGCTGTAAGTGCTTCTTTGTTTCTGTGTGTGCATGTGTGTGTATTTTTCTCATTATTTATTAAAAATTATACTTTCTCTATTATAATTTACAGTGCAATATTATTTTATTGCTATTTTCATATCTATATCCTCATACCTAGAATCTATGAGGACATGGGGAATAAGTAGATTGCACTAAAATATAAATATATATGTGGACTTAGATTCGTTCTGACGTATCAAAGAGAAAAATGAAATCCTTGGCCCCCATTCTCCAATTCTAGGAGTTCTATGTAGCAAGGATTTTTTTTCCTCAGTTCTGAAGACCAGTGACAGACTTTTTAAAAAATGTATATAAAAATGGGGCAACCATCTTGACAAAGTTTTGTTTAAAAAGAAGACAAGGAAACAGGAAACCAACTAATCAAACCTTAAACCACTTCAGATGCAGATTTAAGCATGACCTTGTTCAATAGCTGGGGTTCAGCATGGCCAAGTAATCTCTGTTATATTCAGAACCCAGGTAGCCAACCCAATCATCCAATTTTTTTTCTTTGCAATTCCTAGAGTTCCCCAATCTTGTTCAAAAACTTTGAAATAAATAGCTGTATTAATCCCTCCAAACTGAAATAAACTCCTCCAAAGGCTGCAACAACTGTGTCTTTTTCTGGGGGGGGGGATAGTGTCAATCATACTTTCTGGAACTGTTGCCTTCTGGGAGGAAGTGATTTAAAAATCAATTACAAAACAGTTGTCCCATTGGATGTAATAATCTGTAGCTATCAGGCACAAGAAAGCAGGAACCAGGGCTGTTCAAATGAGTACAAGTTTATTCCATGCTACCTCTCTACAAGAATCTGAACTACTAATGGTCAGGGCAAATAGACAGTGAATAAGAGTCAAGGAATTCAAGGGGGGGCTTGACTTAGATCTCTTGTGGGAGTAATGGGACTCCAAACTGATGACATGCTTGATCCTTGGGCTCAGTCTGGTCATCTCCTACAGTAATACAGTAAATAGATTAGATTAGATTAGATTAGATTAGATTAGATTAGATTAGATTAGATTAGAGTAGAGTAGAGTAGAGTAGAGTAGAGTAGAATTTTTTTTTTATTGGCCAAGTGTGATTGGACACACAAGGAATTTGATTTGGTGCATATGCTCTCAGTGTACCTAAAAGAAAAGATACGTTCACTAAGAATCATAAGGTACAACACTTAGTAAAACAATGTTCTCTGGAAGCCAAAATTTTTTGAGAGGGTGCAAATGTTTTGCATGCATACAGATTTCTTTTCTAAAAGTAGTCATCTTGATATGTGAGAGAGCTCAGTAGGTTGAATGGTGCTGAGAACAATGCTGTTGGGAATGTGAGTGCTATAAGGATAACCTTGATATCAAAATCAAAGGGGGAGGGGTGCTACCAAGGGATCGACCATAATTAGGATGAGAGTCAGTGGGACTTTGCAGGTAAGGGGAAGCTAACAATCTAAGAAGTGCAACTCCAAAATCATATTCAGAAGGCATACTGTTAATGTTACCAAGAAAGCCATGGATCTAACTGAAATACAGAGACTAATTTGTGTGAGAGATAATGAGTTTCCCCAGATCAAAAGGCGCTTTCGAGTGACTGGAGAAAATGCTGAATACTGATGGTGTGACCAGGCCGAAGTTGCATGAATTTTAATCACTGATGATTCTAATACAAAAAGAGGAGTACTTTGTTTTACACAGAGAAATATAATTGGAACTGGAATAGGGGTAGTTTGAGCCAAGGAATATTTAAAATTATCAAAGTGAAATGAAGTGTATTAAATTGGAATCTGAGAGCATCTGGAATGCAATGGTGCAGAAGGTAAGCTGATAAAGAGTTTTGCAAAGAAATTTTTTATTGCTAATACCTGCTTCAAGCAACATAAAGTCAGACTCTATATTACCAGATGGGCAACATCAAAATAAAAGCAAAATTAAATAGATGGAAAAGAATAATCCAGCCAACCAGGATATTTCCAGGGCAGATTGTAAACATAAATTATTGATGTCAAATATATGGGTTAAACATAAGAAAAAAACTTAACAGATAAGTTGTACCAGCAAGATGTGATCTGGAGACATACCATTAATATTGAAGATCAATAAGGTATAGATTCAGTAATCTTAGCTTGATGTAGGAGGAGAGAAAGAATTTGGAAAAAAAAACTATGGAAAAAATAAAGACACTACAAAAAACTGAAGCATCAAAAATCCCAACATTTCAAAAAGGAAAAGATCCAATTAACTTGCAAAATAAGCTATTTTGAAGGCCTGGAAAGACACAGGCTGAAAGTTGGGCAAGAAAAAAAGAAACACCAATTACAGACTTTCAACATCAAGCAAGAAACAAAAAAAGAAATTCAGCTCAGGCAATAATGCCAACAAATAGAGGAAAATAACTAGAAAAGAGAAATGAGAGAAAAAAGATAAGATCAGAAAAATCACAAAATAAATAAATAAATAAATATGTAGGACTATTCAAGAATATCCAAGGGACAGAGCTAGTTGTCAGCGTTCCAGAAAAACCCCAACTCCAAGTAAAGACACGGAAGCAAACATTTTCCAAAGTTCTCTTTACTAGAATAGGCAAACTGGCACATCTGGGAAAACCTGAATCTGAAAAGCCCGTGTTTTCTTTCAGTAAGTCAAAGCTCCCAAAACCATCCCCTTTTCCCCCCAGTTGATCACATGCTCCAATCAACGTCTGCTCCATCTCAATCCAGCCCCTTGACCATTCCTTCTCCAGATGCTGGATCGCCCTGACCTTGACCGACAGGAAGAATGCTATTATGTCTACTAACAACCCCTCTCCTTAATCCCCCCTCCTACTTTCCCACACATGAGAAGGTGGCAGCATTGGAGCTTCTGGCCTAATATAGCTTCCAAAGGTGACACTAGTAGAGGCAAGTGAGATTAAAAGAAAATGGAAAGATTATACTACACAATGCATATGACAGAAATCTTTGTAAAGGAAGGGAGAGAACCAACCAAGCCTTAAAAACTCTAGTATGAGAAGCAATAAACCAGCTGTCAAATAGCAAACCACCAGGTGCAGATGAAACACCCACTGAACTGTTTAAAGCTGCAGGAGCAGAAGCAGTTAAAATAATAACATCCAACAAATCTGGAACAAGACTGTATGAACTGGAGAGCTAAAAAGAATGGTCTTATAAAACTATGTCAAAGAAGAGAATACAGGAGAATGTGCAAATTTTGGAGTGACTGTATTAATTTCTCAGACAAGTGAAGTTTTAAGTTCTTACAGTGAATAAAGACATCCATGGAGAGAGAAATTCCAAATAAATAGGCAGGTTTCAGGGGGACCCAAGATAACTAACATAAGATATATAATGAAGACAGCAAGAGAATTTAAGAAGTTTATCTTTGCTGTATAGATGCAGAGATCAGGTCAGAGTGTGATATATTAAAGCTCATGGATATATCAAAACACCTGATTATTATTCTTAGAAATTTGTACAATGAAAAAGAATCTACTGTAAGAACATTTGAAGAAATAGTTTCAAAAAAAGAAAAGGTATAAGCCTTTGATGTGTATTATCCCCAGATCTGTTTAACTTATTTAGCATATAAATTATAAGAATGGCACAGTTGGAAGATATGACAGCCAAATCAAAAGTGGTGGCTAAAACATTATTAGTCTGAGATATGTAGATGATACCACTCTGTAATTTGAAAATAAAGACTTAGAAAATACCATGGAGAATGTAAAAATAGAAAGTGAGAAATGCCTTAGTTTCTTGGGCTAAGAGAGTGGAAGTAAAAATTAAGTCTAGGGGGGTAGCAGTGAAAAATTAGACAACCATTCAATACAAGGGCATGTCTACAAAGTTCTGAATAGTTAGAGCAGTGGTTTTCATTGTAAAGCTAGAAATAGTGACAGAAAACTGACAAATTATGGACTCTGAGAGAATTTCTGGGACTATCATGGATGCAAGAAGAATGAGTCAACCTTGAAGAAAATAATGAATGCTATTTTCTTGATGCAAAGATCCTGAAGCAGAAACTCTCATTCTTTCATTATATCATGCAAGAGGATGATGGGCCATAAAATATGACTACGCATGAAAAGCTGAGGGAAACAGAATTGGAAGACAAAGGATAAAGTGGAATAAAGGAATAAAGGCAAATAAACATGTCCCAGGATAATGTTGTAGGATCCAATCTGGGTCAGTTATAGGGACCAGCGGTTTAGTCTTTCAGTCTCATGCTGGAGCCCATTCTCAGGGAACTTCTCTCACCCCACAATATATGAGGGAGAATTCTGACAGAGAGAAGTTCCTTGAGGATGGGCTCCAGCACCAGTCTGAAAGCTCAGAAGACTAAACCTCTGGTTCTAGTGACCAACCCAGATTCGATCCTGAATGGATAGGATCAAGATCAACTAAAACAGGGGTGTCAAACTCAATTTCATTGAGGGCCACATCAGGGTTGTGTTTGATCTCGGGGGTGGTGGTGCGTGTGGCCAGGGTGGGCATGGCCAGCTCGACGTCACTCATTAAGACTCTGGTTTTGGCCATGATGGCCTATTACAACCCTCTGCCAGCAAAAAGGAGCTCAAGAAGACAGTGTGTGGCCCACCCGGGCTCCATTTTCACTGGCAGAGGGCCGCAGGAGGTTGTGTTTGACCTCAGGGGGCATGGCCAGGGTGGGCATGGCCAGCTCGACATCACTCATCAAGACTCCGTGATGGCCTACTGCAGCCCTCGCCAGCAAAAATGGAGCCCGAGCAGGCTGCACGTGGCCCTCCCAAGCTCTGTTTTTGCTGGCAGAGGCACCATGGGCTGGTCCTTTGCTGTTTCCAGGATGGGCCCATGGGCCAGATCTAAGCACCCCGCAGGCCGTATCTGGGCCCCGGGACTTGAGTTTGAAACCCCTGAGCCAAAATGTCCTTAGAAGATGCACATATTACTGCCAGTGATTGGTCAAGATGGAGAACATTTGTCCATCCAGTTATTATGAATTAAGTCTAGATAGGTTCTAGGAAGGTTCTTTCATACAATATGCTAAGATCTCCCCTCCCTCTCTCCTTTTTTACCTATTCCCTCTACATAAGCAGATTCACTGTTATAATTTACACACTGGATCATTTAGCTCATCAGTAGCCTACATTGGGACTGGGTGTTAGGCCTTCCAGGTATTCCTAGTCTGCAAAACACAATGATATTTCTCACTACCAGATTATCTATGTCTGATGAGAATATGCATTCGCTGAGCTCTGAAGGAGCATAGTTTGCCAACAGCAATCTAGATCTCCTAGATACGCAACAGGTGTCTTCCCCTTCTCCTTTCTTCCTACAAATGCCAGAAGTGGCACCTGGGACTCACTGCATGTGCCCCGCAATGGAGCTATATAAACCGAGATTTTTAAGGGAAAAAATCTATTTTTCCAAGTTAACAGCCTCATAAAATTAATTAGTGAAACTAATTAGTAATGAATATTAGCCAAATCTATTCCAAGTCTGTAATTAGCTTTCTCTGAATGACCCTAAGAAGAGAAGTAGAATCTGTAAGATATCACTATTAATTTAAATATAGAAGTATACACAGGCATCTACATTTACACTTGAACATGTACATACCACAGTTGGTTTAGGCATGTGAATGTGTCAATAGTTTTCAATGTCTTCCTTCTTCAATGTTACAATATGAATAACGTAATGAAAAGATATTCCACCAATTTATCATGACTTTGGAAACAATCGTACTATCCCTAAGGTATCAGCTAAAGAAAAGTATATTAGCTCCCCGCTTGTAATATTGACTGCCACCTCTCCTTTTAAGTCCTTAGACTGGCTCTTTCTGAAGTAGGAAATGGCTACAGCAAAAGTGTGATGGACCAATCATAGAGTAGGCCAAGAATGGAGCTAGACATAGAACAGGAAGATTGATGGATCCTCAACTTTCCAGCCTGGAAAGCAAAAATATAAACCAACTGCTTGCAAGCATTCCAATCCATTTTTAAATACAGTAATAAACTAAAATGGAGAAGACATTTGAAAGGATCCACATCTTGTGTTAAATAAACAAAGCTCCAGAAATAGGTTTACAATTGTCTTTATTTTTTCTTTCCAAACGCAGATAGAAGAAATGTCAGAACACTCTGACTGAAGAAAAGCTTAGAATACTCTAGTTACTCTACCCAAATCTGTCCAACTAGTTACAAGTGGAACAGCTTGCCTTCGGAAGTTGTGGGAGCTTCATCACTTGAGACTTTCAAGGAGATATTGGACTGCATTTGTCAGAAATGGTATAGGGCTGTGATGGCAAACCTATGGTACACGTGCCACAGCTGGCACGCAAACCTTATCTGTGGGCATGCGAGCTGTCGCCCAGCTCAGCTCCACTGTGCATGTGCGCGCCTCCCGCTGACCAGCTGATTTTCGGGATGCAGAGGGGGGTGGGGCACATGCAGGAGATGCATGTGTGGGGAGTCGCATGTTCATGTGCAGGGGGGCAGGAGTCACGCATGCACGCACAGGGGCAGGGGAGTGCATTTTTGGGCCTAGGAGACTCCCAGGAGGCTCCATGCGGCCCATTTTGAATGCCAGGTAAGTGCAAGACCCGCGCAGAGCCTGGGAAGGGTGAAAAATGAGCCTACTGGAAGTCTGGAAATAGGCCCATTTTCAGCCTCTGGAGTGCCTCCGGAACCCGGGGGGAGGCTATTTTCGGCCTCCCGGAGGCTCAAGGAAAGCCTCTGGAGTCTGGGGAGGGTAAAAATGGGCCTCCCGGAAGTTCCGGAAGTCCAGAAATGGGCCCGTTCCGGTCTCTGGAGGGCCTTTGGAGTCCGGGGGAGGCCGTTTTCACCCTTCCAGAGGCTCAAAGACAGCCTCCAGAGCCTGGGGGGCCAAAACGCCCTCCTACCATGGTTCAGGAGGCCGATTAGGCCACAACCACCATGGCCATGCCCACCCAGCAACTGGGCAGAAAACCGGTTGCTAAAATGTTTGCATCCCACCCCTCACACGTGCTTGTGCAAGGGGCTGGAAGAGCATGGGGGGGTCGCGTGCGCATGCGCAGGGGGCATGGGGGCCATATGCGCATGTGCAGGGGGGCGTATTGCATTATGGATGCCGGCACGCACACACGCTGTCTCACACATGCGCGCCCTTTTGGCACACGAAGAGAAAAAGGTTAGCCATCACTGGTGTAGGGTCTCCTGCTTGGGTGGGGGGTTGGACTAGATGACATACAAGATCCCTTCCAACTCTGTTAATCTGTAAGTAAAACTGCCAGTGAAAGCTCTGGACAACTTTCCCATAACATTAGCTATTCAAATATTTTTGCATCTGTACCTGTGTTTGTTCTATGGATAAGCAACCTTTTTGGGGGGAATAATAGACACATCTGAAATTTTGAGATTCTCTTCTGGGTACTGTTGATAAACTGCTCCTAGGGCCGTGATGGAGAACCTATGGCATGCGTGTCACAGGTGGCATGCAGAGCCATATCAGTGGGCGCACGAGCTCAGCTCCGGCGCACCAGAAGTAGGGAAACAAGCTGTTTCCTGCCTCCGGAGGGCCTGGGGGGGGAGGCTCATTTTTTGCTCTCCTCAGGCTCCAGAGTCTCTCTAGGAGCCTGTGGAGGGCAAAAACAGCCTTCCCCACCCCACCAGAAGTTGGCAAATGAGCCAGCCTCAGGCTGTTTTCATCCTCCCCAGGCTCCTAGAGAGGCTCTGGAGCCTGAGGAGAGCAAAAAAGGCCTACCAGGCCCACTGTGCCATCACGTGCCAAAAGCGAGGGGAGTACAGGGGAGGGTCGCATGCACATGTATGGGGCGCATATAATTATGGGTTTGGGCATGTACGTACACACACACACACACACACACACACACACACACACACACCACTTTTGGCACACAATGGCATCACCGTCCTAGGGGTATAGAACATTGTAAAAAACTTTTTATCAGGAAGTAGTTCAATGAGGTTGCTTCCCACCATCTATTTAACACTCAGATGTCTACCTATTTTTGGCTGTTTTTTTTTAATCAACACTTCTCAACAAAACAATGGATGAAACAATGATTCACTCTCTTGTTTTATATTTTTTTAATGCCCATGGCTCCTTTTTAAGGCCTAGAGATATAAAACAACAGATATGCTTAAATTCCTTTGGGAAATGCTACTTCAGCACATTCAAGGCATGTTTTTAGGAGTTACTTTCAAAGCAACCTCTATCACAAAGGATGAGTAAGGAACATCTGTGTTCTAGTCTATTAAATCTGAAAAATGTTGTCAAAAAGAACTTCTGGGGGAAAGGAGGATGGAATGAAGAATGCAGATCTGATCAAAAAATTGCATGAAATGAGCCCGGTTTAGGCCATCTCTGCTCTACCGGTGAGCCTCAACTTACGACAGACACCAAAAAAAGTACTTGTGACTGTCCCAAAGGTGCTTTTTCAAGAGGCAACTGGACTTTCTTGTTTTTCTTTGAAGACGTTTCGCTTCTCATCCAAGAAGCTTCTTCAGCTCTTGTTTTGAAGTTCTGATGGTCAGGAGCACCCCACTATCATATGATCGCATTTTGGGCACTTAGCAACCAGCCATTTACAGCTGTTTGCAGAGTCCCGCCATCATGTGATTGCAATTTATGACATGTTTTGCTGGACACCAGCATTTGCTTGTGATTTCTGGCAAAAAGCACCCATTCTCCACATGGGTTTGCTTAATGACTGCAGCATTCACTTAATAATCTCATTGTTTGCTTCACAACAACTGCATTACTTAACAACCACCAATAAAGAAGGTTGTAAAATCGGATTTAGTCATGTGATGACCCACTTAATGGCCAGCATGACACACAACTATAAAAATTCCAGGCTCAATTACAGTCATAAGTCAAGGACCATCTGTATGCAGAACAGATGTATAGGGAAGTCAGTTATACTGAATACAGGACTGACCTCTGGATCAATGTTAGCATGCCTTTATCTCCTGAATCAAATCTTTCAGTTCCACCTAGAATTTCTTAGTTTCATTTCTATTTCTATTTCTTCAACTGAATCTTAAGAAGATGCAGCATTTGTGCTCCCACTATCCAATTATGAGATTTATAGCACGAGATTTATAGCACAGGGGTTTAAACCAGGACTGCATCGCTGTGCAATTAATCACTTCAGCAAAGTTAAGCAGTGCAGTACAATAGATATTAATAAGAGAACAATCCTAGTTATAGACTTGTAAATCAGATGTCTTAGTGGTAAGATACACAGTGCACAAAGAATCAGGCTGTGAGAACTGTCCACAGTATCAGTTACATAGCAAATTTAGCCCTTTTATCCTCGATTCCTTAATCCAAATTCTTATGTCACATTATGACAACTTAGACTTTTTTAAACCTTTGACCAGCTCTGTATGTAACCTGTACTACATGAAGAAGCATTATGACCGACTGTTCTAATTAAAATTCACAATGCCTCAAGTGTCTGGAATCCTACAGTGAATCCCATAATAAGGCATTGAACACCTTCATCTTTCTAAAGGAATAGGAAATAGGAATAAATAGGAATGCAACAGCTTAACTGGAATGAACAATGGAACTCCTACTTTTCCTAGGAATGCATGGTTGACATAATAGAATATAAATTGTTCCTTTAAAAGTGTTGCAGATAATTGATACATTTGTGCCATCACACACTCCACCTTTCTGGAATTGAATCCAAAGCATTGCACGGCCTTAATATTCGATGCACCAAGTATTTATTTATCTTTTTAAGATGAAATGCAATAGTAGCACTTGACATCCATTTTCCTACAGATATAAAAAAGAATGCCTGGATAAGGAAACTCCATTAACATTCCAAACAAGGAGATCAGATTTACACACTGCACTCATCTGCGGCCTGCTTAACCCTGCTCTAATGAACAACTCATAACAGGAAGAGTTCACACAACATATTCAGCAATAAACCATGGATTAAAAACTGCCGTGACTGCAGTGATACCCAAGACACCAAGAGGAAAAATCAGATGAGTCACAACACTTCTTAATGCGATGCATAAAAGCATTAAAATCTCTGAAGCAGTTCCTTAAAACCAGAAAGCCATTCTCCATATACTCTATATACATGGAACTAAAAAGGACTTCCATGAACTGTAAAAATTAGTAGAGGCAACTGAGTCCCTTCAGTCTAATCTCCTGCTCAGTGTAGGAATCCAAATTAAAGCGTTGCAGGGAGTAGGTTGTCTGGTCTCCCTCTGAACACATCCAAGTGAAGAGAAGACCACCATCCCTCTGATTAATTGGTTGCTTAGGGAACTGCTTTATTAGGCTGGTTTTTCTAGCATTCCATCAGAATTTGAATTTTCTGAATTATGAGTTATTCCACAGCCTCCATGTGGCAATGCAAGATGGTGAAATTGTCAATGTAACGACTTTGAGGGATGCTCTACCATATCTCTTCTCATTTCTCCAGGCTAAACATACCATCTCTTTGAAACTTTTTCATAGGCTTAGTTCAGCAGATTATCTTCACAGCCATTCTCTGAATTTTCCCAAGTAAAGTACCCAAAGCTGAAACACAGCACCAAGGGGGAATCTGACCAGAGAATAGAATGGAATCATTACTTCCCATTGTTTGGAAATTATTCTGCTGTTGATGCACTCCAAAATTTGCATTTTGTAGCCAGATCACACTGCTGGATTACATTTGTCTACTATTATAGCAATAACACTTAAATTTATATACCAGATCATGGTGCTTTACAGCACTCTCCCTAAACGGTTTACAGAGTCAGCATATTGTCCCCAACAATCTGACTCCTCATTTTACTGATTTTGGAAGGATGGAAGGCCAAGTCAACCTTGAGTCCCATCAAAATCAAACTTCAGGCTGTGGGCAATTTACCTGCAATATTGTATTCAAATCACTGCACCACCAGGGCTCCTAAAATGGCTATCCCAAAATGTTTTTCACAATCATATTATTAAGCTTAGTATCCCATGTCCTATACCTCTGCATTTGATTTTTAAGTGAGGAACTTTGCACTTGTATCTGTTAAAATTCATTCTTTTCTCTTTAAATATACCTTTTATGCTTAGCACATTCTAAGCTTTCCTCACACAGCTTCACAAGTCTGAGCTACCTGTCTGTACTTTTGAAATCTGTCCCTTCTCTTCGCCTTTCCATTTCTCCTTCTATTTCCCTTCCTTTCTTCCTGATTCTTACTATTTGTTTTGTAAAACCATATTGCCTTCTTTTTCTTGTTTTTTTAATTTGTGTTGTTACTGGAGTTGTTTACAGCCACGCTTTTAATATCACTGTCGTTAAAATTAGGATTTTCCCATTAACTTTTCTTCCTGCAAGAGCCTATCTAGCCTTACGCTAAATTTATTAAAAGTTGATGTTTGAAATAGAAGTAAATAAAGTGTGTGCCTAGGTTCCAATTCTATTTTCCCTAAAGTCAAGAACTCCAGTATTATCTGGTCACTTCCACCAATCTTCCTATCATTTCCACTTCCACAACTGAGCCTCACATTGGTCAGCCACTTCCATCTACTACTCCCGTAATGGCGAACCTATGGTACGCGTGCCACAGGTGGCACGCAGTGCCCTCTCTGTGGGCACGCAAGCCATCACCCCAGTTCACCTCCACCGCATATGCGCGCACACCTCTGCTGCGCATGCACGGGGGCAGGGTACATGTAGGGTTTCATGGACGCATGCGTGGGGGCGGGGCACATGCATGGGGGCTGCGCACGAATTGCATTTGGGGAGTTCGAATGTGCATGTGAGCATTCATGCGCACGCGCTTTAGGCACTCGGTCCGGAAAAGGTTAGCTATCACTGTACTACTCCATCTGGATTGTCCAGATTGACAAGCATTATTTAGTTATTTAAAACGTGCTGTAATTTAAAATATTTTTATCTCACATTTGCATCTCACATAAAGCACAGATGCTAAATGTCCACACCATGCCTAAAGCTAGTTCTCATAATTGCACCTCATTTAGTCTTCCACTGAAGCATTCATATCTTACCAGAAATATGAAGCAATGAAAAGAGGGCCATTTTTAATTGGGACATCCTGACAGCAGACATTGCTGTGCCCAAAGGCAACTTACCTGGCACCCAAATTGTTTTTCTCTATAGAAAGGGGGGGTACTCGCTTTGTTTATTTTATTTATTTATTTTATCAGTAATATTTCTATGCCGCCCACTCTCCGAGGACTCTGGGCGGCTTACACCAAAGACAGTATACTAAATAGCATATTGCCCCCAACAATCTGGGTCCTCATTTTACCCACCTCAGAAGGATGGAAGGCTGAGTCAACCTTGAGCCGGTGAGATTTGATCCGCTGATCTGCTGAACTAGCAGTCAGCTGAAGTAGCTGCAGTACTGCACTCTAACCACTGCGCCACCTTGGCTCAGTTGCACCACTCCTGCTATTTTATCTTCCATGTTTATTTCTTACCTTTATATAGGAATGCTCTAATTTATAGTTCCTCTCCTAGCATACTGGTTTCTTTTCTAGGAACAGGATGGGGAAAAGAGGGTTTTAAAAAAAAAAAAAAACATGAGTGGACAAGGGACTTGAGGAAAATGACCTTAGCAACTAGTCCTGTTGTCATGCCTTCTCTCAAACCAGCATCCTTTAAGCAGGTCTGAAATGAGAATTCACTGCCTGGCTACAGTTGAATTCTCCACAAAAGGAGGAGAATCTCCTCTCCAAATCTGCCATTGAACAGATCCATTGTTGAAAGCATTTATGTATTTATATCAATACCCACCTTACAACTGGACATTGCCTAGGAAAAGCAAGCTAATTAATTAATGCACTCCCAGCATTTTGAAGTGGAAACACACATGGGGGGGAAACAGACTGAGAAAGCTGTAATACCAAAAAAAAAAATGTAGCTTTTTTTAGTCCTACCTTTATTATTTTTTAATAATAAATTAATACTACTTCACCCTCCCATTTTCCCCACGGCAATAACCCTGTGAGGTGAGTTGGACTGAGATTATATGAACTGGCCCAAGGTCACCCAGCTGACTTTCATGCCTAAAGTGGGATTAGAACTCACAGTCGCCTGATTTCTAGGCCACCACCTTCACCACTATAGCAAATTAGCTTCCCATTACTTCCTTTACAGTTTGTCATCCCAACTAATCACTAGCAGCAGAGCTGTCCTGGCTGATGCACCATATTTTCAGCAAGTATTTTGTTCAGGAAAGAGCTCTCAGCATACTTTCTAGCCTGGTCCCTTAACCATTAAACCAATAGCAATAGCAATAGTACTTAGACTTATATACCGCTTCACAGTGCCTTTACAACCCCCTCCAAGCAATTTACAGAGTCAGCATATTGCCTCCAACCATCTGGGTCCTCATTTTACCCACCTTGGAAGGATGGAAGGCTGAGTCAACCTTGAGCCGGTGAGATTTGAACTGCGGAACTGCAGCTAGCAGTCAGCTGAAGTAGCCTGCAGTACTGCACTCTAACCACTGCGCCACCTTGGCTGGCTCTTCGTCTACTTGTCTTTTACTTTGCCTATTCGTGTTTCCAGAGACTACTTGCATATACCAGATGGAACCACTGCTAGGTGGTATACTTATATTTGTGCAGGCCCAGCTCCAATTAAATTGTTAGTTTTATTTAATGGAGAAGTTGGAATGTCAAACAAATTCAGGTATCAGTTTAAATCTTTACAAGACTGCAATATTCATTCTTGGGCTAATACTATGTTCATCCTATATGAAGGAAGGTGGAACCAATATGGATTAGGAAGGTAATAATTGGGAAAAGCACATAAAACTCAACCACAGCTTAGTATGTATAAATCCATTAAATTATCCCTAAGAGGTGGCCATTCAGCTCATTTGAAAACCTCCAGTGAGGAGAATTCCCTCACTGTTCTGTGCAAACTGTTCCAGTGCTTCAACAATTTTACCAGCTAGAAATTACTTGTAATATTCACCCTAAATCCATATATGACCTCTTAGATTTTCTAAAGCAATGGCTCCCTGGGGTCCTTCTGCAAAATTCCCTTGCTTAGCCAGCTGTACTGGGTATGCATCTGTAGGTCTTTCCCAGAGCAAAGAAATGGCCAACAGGCAGAATATCACTGTGCAAGAGAGCTTGGCCTTGACTGCAGAACTGCGAACTTCAACTGCATAAAAATAGAGAACGCATATTCAAGCCCAGCAGGCAAGACCAATGACATTAAAGAAGCCTCATCCAATCTGTGCCACTGTTAAGACATGAGTCAATTCCAGGGAAGCCACATCAATGCTGCACAGTATGCAGAGACAACGCAGGAATCTTGGCAGCATTTGGGGAATGTAAGTCACTAACACAGTGATGGTGAACCTGGTGGCATGCTAGGCCATTTTTGGTGACACACCCAACCACAGCCTGAGGAATCTGAAAATTGTTTAAGCATGACTTTCTGAGGCTCCAGAGGCCACAGGGAAGCAGGGCCCTTTCGCACAATTTCTAGAGTCCAGAGATAAGGACTGGAGAGGGCTCTTTTGTGAGTGGGTCATGCCTGCAAGAGTCAAGGCATTTTCTGAATTTTTGACAGGCCAAGCCCAAAAGGTTTACCATCCCTGCACTAACAGCACAATGTAAATCATGCTAAAGACTACACAGGGTTATTTGTAGGAAGCAAGCTCAAGAATAATATATAGCACAAGTGTGTATGCCAGAAGTAAACAGAGGAAGGATATTTATTTTTCCCTCTCAGAAACTCGAGGACTGAAGAGAAATGTTTTGCAGGCAAGACATATGTCTTAATTAAACCAAGCAAGATTGACGTCTCTGCTTTACAATACTAGGAACTGAGAGGATCAAAGGGCAGCCCTCCCAGTTCTGCTTCCCCTTCCCAAATCTGTGTCCATGACAACGCTTCTCCTCCTCCTCTCATTCATCAAGCAGGGATGCTGAGAAAAGCTACATTAGTAGCAGCAGCCGATGGACTGCCTGAGCGCCATTTTGAGTGGAAAGACAGGATGTGTTTTATCATTAAGAAACAGAATTCACTTTGGAGCTCTACCTCCCAGCTGAGCCTTTCTTTTTTACTCTTCCATTTGTATTATGGGAGCAATAGGAGCCAATCTCCCAGAACTGCAGCAAACTAACCAGAGATGGAAATGGCTTTTTTTTTTTTATCTCACATTTCATGCTGAATAGTGGTTGACAAGGAGCACATACAACACACACCTAGAGAGAACAGCTATAAAGACCAAAGAGTAAACTAATCTTCCCCCTCCCCTCCAGCAATCAGTACAGTACCATGATTGCCCCACTGCTAATAACATTCCTCCCCTCCTATCCAAGTTGCTAATCATTTTGCCGAGCTACAGCTGTTAACAGGTCACTTGTGCCATGATGGAGCCTAGAGCCCTCTTATAAGACTCCCTAACCTTCAAGGGGCCAGAGCAGCAGTTTTAGAAGCAGCTTTAAGAGGGCTCTATGATTAATCATAGAGTCCACTGACAGCTGTTGCCAGAGCAGCAGCTACCCTTCTCAAGGCCTGAGTGATCCTATTAGCACCTGCATTGTAATGCCCATCCCTGAATCAAGGGAACTCTATGATAGATGGAAGCTTCCTTGAAAGCTGCAGGATTTAAATTTACAAAGAAAATGACACAGAGAGAAAGGGTGGGGGGGGGAACCTGCTAGAATGATGCTCCTCATCCTTCAAAACAGCATTTTTATTGCATTTTTATTGGAATAAGCAAATAAAAAGAAAAGAACAAAAGACAAAAGACAACAGAAAACAGAAAACATTTTTTTCCTCGCTCCCCTCATCTATAGACATAGCAAGGCCTTCTGTAAAATGCAGAAGGAAGCTACTATTATAGTCTCTGGATGTGTTTAAAATTGCAGGTTTTAGACCATCTGATTTAAAATGCTATTAATCTCTCTAAGCTTTCATGTTGTCTCATTTGAATTCAGATAAGCAATTAGTATAATTGTGTTAATTTCAGATACTAGCACACGCCACTGATTTGATATTAATTTCATGAATTTGTAATGTATTTTCATCCCACACCCATTTTAATTGCTACGGTGCAGAACAGGATCAGGTGTACAATACAGAATGTCATAAATTGGAGAGTGGGAAGGACCCCTGCTGCGAAAATGTTCCACACAAATGGAAAAAAATCAGCTTTGGGCAAAAGAACTACCAAATCTTGTGCTTATACCTAATATTAATCTGGAGACCACACACACACACACACACACACACACACACACACAGTCAAGTATAAATTTAATTCAAAGTAACAAATAAATACAAATCTGTAAGATTATACAGGTAATCCTTGGCCCCCACGGAGAGGGCTCACAATTTGGGCGTCCTCCTGGATACACAGCTGTCCTTGGAGGAACATCTGACGGCTGTAGCCAGGGGGACCTTTTATCAGGTTCGCCTGATCCGCCAGTTGCGGCCCTTCCTAGATCGGGATTCCTTGTGCACAGTCACTCATGCCCTCGTCACCTCTCGCCTGGACTACGGCAATGCTCTCTACATGGGGCTCCCCTTGAAGAGCACCCGGAGACTCCAGCTGGTCCAGAATGCAGCTGCGCGGGTAGTTACGGGAGCTGCATGGCGCTCCCACATAACACCTCTCCTGCGTGAGCTGCACTGGCTCCCAGTGGTTTTCTGGGTGCGCTTCAAGTTGTTGGTCATCACCTTTAAAGCGCTCCATGGCATAGGACCTGGATATCTTCGAGACCGCCTGCTGCTACCGATGACCTCCCACCGACCTGTGCGCTCCCACAGAGAGGGCCTCCTCAGGGTGCCATCGGCCAAGCAATGTAGCCTGGTGGCCCCCAGGGGGAGGGTCTTCTCTGTGGGGGCACCTGCCCTCTGGAATCAACTGCCCCCAGAGATACGAAGAATTCAAGACCTCGGTGCCTTCCGCCGTGCCCTGAAGACCTTTCTTTTTCAGCAAGCCGGGCTGGCTTAACACTTTTTTAAATGTTTTTTAATAGGTTTGTTATTGGTTTTTTTTTTAATTATGGGCCAAACATATATATATCTTTTTAAATTGTTTTTAATGTTTGTATCTATGGTTTTTTTACTTTGGCTGTACACCGCTCTGAGTCCTTCGGGAGAAGGGCGGTATATAAATTTCATAATAAATAAATAAATAAATAAATAAATAAATAAATAAATAAATAAATAAATAAATAAATAAATTCCTCGCTTAACCATGCTAGCTGGAAGGAAATACTGTAAGTTTTAAAAACCATGTGGAGCATGCCACTTAGTGATAGCAGTTCCAGAAGTCCCAATTACCATCATTATACAAGGGCCATGAAGGTCATTAAGTGAGGACCTCACCTGAACACGACTTGTTTCTCTGACTTTGTCAGAAGCTGGCAAAGAAGATTTCAAATTGCAATCACTTGACCTTTTGGGACGGCCACAATTATGAGGACCTTCCATAACTATCACTTAGTTCAGCACTATTGTAAATCCAAATGGTCAGTGAACAAGCAGTCATTAAAAAGGACCAGGTTTATCTTATTCTGGGTACTACTTCTTTCAGTACCCATACAACAAAAAGATTGTTTGGAATTGTAAGCTGTTCAGAGTCACTGGGTTGGTTGAGTTAGGTGGCTATAGAAATTGAATTAATGAATGAATGATGCATGGAAGTGTCCACATGAAGCTACTGGACCTTGTTTCACTTTTAAAAAGAAGAATTTATTGCATGCATAGCCATCAGCCTTTTATAATGCAACATTTATATTTGAGAAGTAAATACAGTTCTTGCACATTTCATATGTCCTTCTGTCTATCTCTCTCCTTGTACACAGAGGAATCTTAAAAGAAACATAAGAATGGCAGTCAGAAAGTGTTATCAGTCTAGTCACATGATGATTGGGTCACCAGAATGATCCAATGAGACTTTATCTCAAGTAAATCTACTAAAGGAACTGCAAAACCAAGTCTGTAGAAATGTGGATGTATAATTTTGCAAAATTGATGTACCTTGAATTATTCTGGTAATTTCATGAATTCTTGATAGAATCATTATTTCTGGCCAGCTCTCAACAACTCTTCCTCCTTCTCTTGAAACCCTTGCATCCAAAATACAGAGAGAAAAATATAATACGGAAGAAGAAGAAAAACCTTCGGAATCAACTGCTGTTATAAAGGACACTGTCGGGGAGTGTCTGGCTTACATTTTAGCAATTGTTTCCTAAATGTCAAATAAACGGAGGGAATTAGGATCAGAGCTTCTTGGGAGATATATGATTTACCCTGAATCGCAAAAGGAAACATTTCCACTCTCACTTTCCTTAATGACTCTGTGCACTACTATTCAAGACAACCCAAGAGCGCCACATAATCCTTTTTTGCTGTTGCAATTCAAAAAAAAGGAAACCACTAAAATTACACTGAAGAAGAGCATTTTTAAAAGACAACATGAAAACTTGCATCTGCAGTCTGGCACTTCTAATGGACAATTTTGGCTAATGGCTCGTGACTTGCCCAACTGGGTGAAAACAGGGGTCCATCTTGCTTAGCAATCTGTCTTCCACAAAAATCAGCCAGAGTCTCCAGAGGAATTCACCAGCAAGTCAGGAAAATAATCTTATATTCACTCACCCTGAACCAGCAGCAGTCTTAAGGACTGCCCTGTTTAGCGATCATTCAAAGTGATGATAGTACTGAAAAAGTAACTTGATGGCTAGACCTCGCACTTACAACTGCTGCAGCATTCCCATGGTCACGTGACTTCACAACCAGTGGGTGTTTATGACCATCACCTGATGGCACCCATAGCCACATCAGTGGGCACGCAAGCTTAGCTCCTTCCGGCATCGGAAGTTGTCAAACGGGCCATTTTCGGCCTCCAGAGGACCTCTGGGGGGTCGGGAAGGACGTTTTTACCCTCTCCAGACTCCTAGAGAGGCCCTGGAGGCTGAGGACTGGAAAAAATGGGCGTTCTGGTCCCAACGGAAGTTGTTAAATGGGCAGTTTTTGGCCTCCGGAGGACCTCTAGGGGGGTTGGGGAAGGCTGTTTTCGCTCTCCCCAGACTCCTAGAGAGGCCATGGAGCCAGGTGAGAAAGAAAAACTGTCCTACCGGGCCACTGCATGCCAGGAGCGGGGGGAGGGGGGTCGTGCACGCATGCGCGGGGTGGTGCGTATAGAATTATGGGTGTGGGCACGCGCGACCCCTTGCCCCCCCTCTCCATCCTGGCACATGATGGCAAAAAGGTTAGCCATCACTGACCATCACTGTATCCCATGGGATTGCCATTTGCAGACTTCTCAATTGGTTTCCGACAAGCAGAGTGTCAACCCTGAAGCTGGCCTGACTGAGGCCATTTTGAGACTTCAGTGCTACCACACTGGAGCTGAGGGATATGGAGGGAGGATTAGAGATAGCTGGGGTTGTGTAGTCCAAAATAAAAGACTTACTCTTGGGAACCAAGGACGCTCTCACACCTGGCCGGAGGAAGGAGTTAGGAGTGACGTCACCAGAGCAGCCAGGGTGGATAAAAATGGATGGTTTTTTAAAAAAAAAATCGAATTTTTTTATTTAAATTGGATTTTTTTTATTTTTATCAAATTTATTTAAATAAAATGCTTTTGGAGTTATGCTTTTGGAGTAAAAAATCTATCTAAAAATAATTTTCTATTTAAGATGCATTAATAATTTAGTTTATTCAGCATGAAATGGAGCTTAGTTATGTAGCATGATGCTGTATTTTCTGCAATATTTACATTTTTGGTAAACTCATTCAATGAATCCAAGCTCTGCAAGCTAAATAGCAAACCTTCATTTTGTTTGCAGATAATAATATTAACGATTCTAACTACCAGCAAGAATGAGTCCTTACATTTAAAGAGCACCTGTCATCTCAGATCCATCATGGCTGCGCCAGTTAGCGGGCATCCACTCACCTGTTGCCTGCCACGTCCCTCACTTTGTTGTGTCACTGCCACATCACCAGCTGTTCCATTAAAGTGAATGGCACTGTCGGTGAGTCAACAGCGGGTCAGAGGAGCCGCTGCGGGACAGAGATGACAGTTGCTGTTTAAAAATTATGATTTAACTCGAGTTGATTTAAATCAAGCCTTTTTACTAGTGATTTAAATCATGATTTAAATAGTGATTTAAATTGACTTGATTTAAATCAAATCCACTCTGAGACCAGCAGACGCTGCCTTGATTGGTCCATGTGACTGATTGTTTGGGGTTAGAGGAAAAGCTTTTACTTTTAATTAGGTGAAAACCAAGAGGCCCCTCAGAGTTAGTTTTCACCAGATATGTGCCAGTTTGATATTTCCAGTTAAGCTATATTTCGAGGAATCCACCTGCCTCAGAGTTTTTGCTTGCAGTGGATCTATTACTTAGAACCCTGACACAGAGTCAATGGAGAAGCCAGCGGTAAAATCTAACTAGAGGTCAAATCATGTCTCATGTCATGACTGTGAGTGATTTGGTTAACAACTGCAACAGGACATCATAAGTCTGGCATAGTCATGGGATGCTTCACTTAACAACCGTGTCAATTAGCAATGAAGTTGTTATCAAGAGGACTCCCTGTACAAAAAGTCACACACTTCTGCTTTGCTGCTAGACCCACATTCTAATAAAATACAGTTATTTTAAAGTAAGTTTCATCTGCACTTTGTACAGAAAAGAAGAAAAATTGTGTCTTTATTACATGTTGTACCTAGAACATTCATTTTTCAGAAGAGAGAGAACTTTTATATTTTGTCCTACTACCACTTGCAATGGCATTAGAAATCACAATCTGTATGAAATATTCACCCCCATGTTCATTATAGGATCGAATTGGATGTGACGGTTAAAGATTAGAACTATACAGTGTTTCAGATCTGATGCCAAATGTTGCTTTGGACCTGTGGGAGTGCAAATGCATCATGTCAGGGACTAATTAAAGCAGCTGCACCTGTTTCCAGAACTGTGAGGCTGCAGCAAGATCTGCTGAAATAACACAAGAGCACAAAAATCTCTCTTAAAGCTAAAGGACCAAGCTTTTTCTTCATCTAGAACAGTGTTTCTCAACCTTGGAAGCTTGAAGATGGGTGGACTTCAACTCCCAGAATCCCCCAGCCAGCAGCGCTGCTGGCTGGGGGATTCTGGGAGTTGAAGTCCACCCATCTTCAAGCTACCAAGGTTGAGAAACACTGTTCTAGAAAGTCAATTTGGTTTAGCAGTTAAGGCACCAGGCTAGAAATCAGGGCATTGTGAGTGCTAGGCATGAAAGCCAGCTGGGTGATCTTGGGCCAGTCACTCCCTCTCAGCTCAACCCACCTCACAGAATTATTGTTGTGGAGAAAATAGGAGGAGAAAGAAGTATTTTGCTGCTTTGATGTACGTATTTAAAAATATAATAAAGGTGGAATAAAAATAACAAATCAAAGATCAAGCTGGGCCTCGTTTCACATTAAAATGTGGGCTCAGAATTTCTCCCTTTAAAAAAAGAGAGTGAATAGATCTGGGAGCCAGTTTGTGTTTACAATAGATATTAATAGAGCAAAAGCTCCCAGCTTCAGGCAGGCAGGCAGGCATCGCAACCTGAGCATCAAGGTCCCCAGGAAGCGATACAACACATAGCTAGGAACTGAATTTTTATTCTAATGGTAGAATACATTACAAGCAACTGTCATTCACTGATTAAAGCAAGGGGTTAACTCAGAGTTTATGTCTTCTACTAATTCAAATCCGGCACCCTCTTTTTCCAACAGATTTCTTGAACCTTTCCTTTCTCATACTTAGTCACTAATGGCAGTTGTCTGTCCATCCATTGTCTATCATATTTGTAAGCCATCTCATGTAAAAGTGGTTTTCAGCAGCATATATTTATACTGCTTGCATTTCTGAGAAGGTTTGCCACTAGCAAATTCTGACCCAGATGCTCTGAAGACAGCTGCAAGTTAGAACAGAAAGAAATATATCCTTATTGTCTGTACCCACACAATATGACTAACCTGATTACAGAATTAACCCATCTTCTGGGTTCATGAACTACAAAGTAACCAAACATGCTACAGGGAGTTCTTGGTTACAACAATAGAGATCGGCAACTCCATCGCTAAGCGACATGGATATAAAGCACATCATGTGACCACAGCAACTTACAATGGCAGTTCCAGCAGTTCCAGTTGGAGTCATTAGGTGAATCCTATATGATAATTACCTATCACATAATATGATTGCCATTTGCAATCTTCTACCATCTTCCCCATTGACTTTTCTTGTAGGCAACTTGAAGGTTGCAAATGACGATCATTATGACTGCAGGATGCTGCAAGAGTTGTAACTGCAGTTGTAATTGCAAATTGATTGCCAAGTGCCCAAATCAGAATTACATGACCAAAGAGACCCTGTGATTGCCGCAGCTTCAAAGATTGGCCATAAGTCTTCAGCATCACCATAACGTTGTTGAACAAATGCTATCTAACCAAAAATAATCTGTATTTTCATGTAACACATGAAGCCATAAAAAAAATTAACCAAGTTAATACTTACCAAATTCAGAATATTGTAGAAACACCGTTGCTAAACCTTTAAGAGACATGATCAAACATGATGCATGAAAGCAACTACTTAGTCTAAGAAAACTTTTTTTAAAAAAAAAATATTTTCCATTTTTCCAATCTACATAACTAAGAAAACCTCTTATAGTTTATCTCTGCAGAAAATTACACAACTCCCTATGCTACCCAAACACATCTCCTCTTTGAAAATGCAATTTCCAACCTATTTTATCACAACTTCACACTAGCAGCGACAGCCTTATTTTCTAACAGTGAAGGGTCCATTTATTTATTACTTCAATTAATGCCATTCCATTTCTAAAAGCTCTGAGGGCCATACAATTAACAACATAAAATTAAAACACAGAAAGTCAATATTTAACCATAATAGCAGGAAAGTCCCAATGCATCACCATTTGGATAGCAAAATCTTCAGGCATCCTCAAGTACTCTCTGAAGAGTCATGTTTTTGTTACTGTTCAAAAATATAATGTTAGAAGAAACTGAAGTCCAGTTCTGAGCTGGAATCGCATAAGAATAACACAAGACGGAGAGAGGAGGTAGGACTGAGAAGGTGCTGCTAAGAGGAGGGAGTTTATTCAAGAGCACAGGTAGCATAGAAGTCAAAGGTAGCTACAATTTGGCATTTTGAGGTTGGTAATAGTTATAGGAAACGTGGTCCTTTATATGTGAATGTGCCCTTCGAAGTTTGTTTATTTTGGTGGATGTGCAGCTCCAGTTGGGGGAATGAATTTATCTAACCTTGCTGAGTGCAACATCTTTTCCTTTCATATGGGCTTATGTGCTGACTTTGAAGCAACTCTCTTTGTGTGCTCAGGAAAACTCTGCAGTCTGGAAGATTTTCTGCCTGTTTGTTGTTCTTTGCGAGGGGTGCAGTTTAATCACTTTTTCGCCTACCTGTCAACTGAGGGCTGAAAGTTTAAACAATCTTCTCTACATTGCATTATCTTTGTTGGCAACATAGAGGTTGACTTATCACCACAGTTGAACTCAAAACTGTGTGTTGTAATCAAAACAGTGGTTAAGTCATTTTATGACCCTTCTTGCCACAGTTGTCAAGTGAATCACTGAAGTTGCTGAGTTAGTAACGCAGTTATTTAGTGAATCTGGCTTCCCCATTGACTTTGCTTGTCAGAAGGTCACTGAAGGTGACCACATGGCAGTCAGCTGCCAAGTATCTGAATTTTCATCACATGACCATCGGGATGCCGCAACGGTGGTAATGTGAAAAATGTTCATAAGTCACCATTTTCAATACCGTTATTGATTGCTAATGTTCACCAAATTAACAGTTGTAAATCGAGAACTATCTGTAGTTTCTCTCTGCTACTGGCAGGTTATGTTCATAATTGAAAGAGTTTAAAGGGAGTTCATGAAGAAAATTATTCCTGAATCTAAATTTCTTCTATCAATAACAAGGAGTGGATTGTCTGAATATTTGGGTTTAATTGCTCTGGAAACAGAAATATGCACTAAGAAGGTTCAAGCTCGTGTAGATCAGTGTTTGTCAACCTTGGTAGCTTGAAGATGGGTGGACTTCAACTCCCAGAATCCTCCAGCCAGTGCTGCTGGCTGGGGGATTCTGGGAGTTGAAGCCCATCCATCTTCAAGCTACCAAGGTTGAGAAACACTGGTGTAGTTGATATTTCCTTACATGTGGTACTGTTAGCAAGTCCTCTTTAGCAGTTTTCATCTTTGGTTTTTACATCCAGAACATCCCCCACTCCTCTGAACGAAGGGAAAAAAAACACTCAGAGATATGGTTTTCAAATTTGTAGGAAGTAAATTAGTCACACAAAAATATGCTTCTTTTATCCAAATGCAACGATTGAAGCAATAACGCTAAAACGATACACCGCCATGGTAACCGAGTTCACATTCTGTTCTCTTATCAGTTTTAGAGAACTTAAAACAACTCTGCACAGAGATCTCTGTTAAATTTGCGGATAATGCAGTGCAGCCTTTCCCGCTGTTGCTTCATGGATGAAATGAGCTTCAGATTTCTTAATTCCAAATCATTTTGGCCTCGAATAATGGGAATTGGTCCACCACATCTAGAAGAGGGCTGATTAGCTGGTGGCACTGAGTAACTACACCGAGATGGAGGAGTCAGAAGGTAAATGTGTTTAATGAGCTGCTATGCTGTGGTTCACTGTCTTCCTGGCCCTTTGTATGTGTTCTAGGAGGTCTTCCAGGTAGATACGTGCATATAGTGCAATTGTCACTAAGCTAGAAATGTACATTGGTTCAGATTTCTTCAGGTGGAAGAAATGGAGGATTTATTAACAGGTATGGCAGCTAAGTGGAACTTCCAATATAATTGTGAAGTTTCTGAAAGATGCTCTAATTAATTCATGAGCCACGAGCCAAACTTCAAAAGAAATACAGTCATTTATTAGGAACACTAATAGGAACATTTTGGCAATATTCGGATGCAGTTAGAACTAATCCCATGTAGATTTACGTTCCCTTATGACCCTGTTGCTCCCCTCCTCCCTGGCCATGTCATAAATCACATTCTCCAATTAACCATTTTGGCTGGCTGTGAAACTCAAAACTCTCCTACTGATTGCGGTAAGAAAGCATCTGTGGAATGTAGTTTCAGTTAGGGAAATCAATCAGCTCCATCAGTTCTCCCTCCCTCCTGTTCATGGCAACTTGAAAGCTTTGCAAGTTGACAATAATCCTAATTACAGGTTCTCGAGGGGAAAAAAATAGGGAGGATACAGCTTTTCTGATTAGCTGTGATCTTCTGTTTGGAAACTGGATACTGGACACAATAGAATGCTTGTCCATCATAAAAGCAAAATTCATTCCATACTTCATATACCGTATCAATTTTTTTTTTTAAAGAAGCAATGAAAATTGCTTCCAACATACATACAGGTAGTCCTCCATTTACAACAGTTCATTTAGTGACCGTTCAAAGTTACAACAGCACTGAAAAAAAGAGATTTATGACCATTTTTCACACTTACACCCATTGTAGCATCCTCATGGTCACATGATCAAAATTCAGATGCTTGGCAACTGGTTCATATTTATGACGGTTGCAATGTCCTGGGGTCATGTGATCACCTTTTGCCACCTTCTGACAAGTAAAGTCAATGGGGAAGCCAGATTCAATTAACTACCATGTTACTAACTTAACAAATGCAATGATTCACTTAACAACTGTGGCAAGAAAAGTTGTAAAATGGAGCAAAACTCACTTAACAAATGTTTGATGTTTAGCAACATCAATTTTGGGCTCAATTATGGTCGTAACTTGAGAACTAACTGTATTCCTGCTATAGGACATACATTTTAAGAGTGCTAATTGGCATTATAAACACAGCACAAATATTAAAGAAAGATGGGCTGAAGCTAATGGTTCTGCTTATGGAAGGGAGGGGTTATTTTTATTTCAGTTCAGATTGTTCAATGTTTCTTCTGAAATTGATTTAAAACCTGAATGGGCTGATATAACCTGAGCTGCAAATCTTAAGAGCTCCACAGAAATATAATTTCAGTTTGCAGCAAGATGGAGGGCAAATAAATTTAATAAATAAATGAACAATAAATAAATAATTTCAACCTTAATTCAAGTGACCAAATTACATTCTGAAATAATCCCAGTTTGAAAATATTTATTTTTTAATACTTCAGATCAGTTTGCTGGCAAACTATTTTAAAACTGTTTCATTTATTGTAAGAATAATTTGAACTTCTTAAAATTACAAAATAATGGTATGTGCAATTAATGTGCAACTCTTCATTTCATAATTACATTGTTTCACTATGATGGATATTAGTTCTTTGCAGAAACTCTTGAAATAAATGTTTGGGCAATATCTCATATTAACAAATCAATAACCGAAGTGTTTTTTTAAAAATTATATTATTCTCTTAAATTCATCAATATTCAGTTTAGATTAAGGACAGATTTCTATGAAGGAAATCTATCTGTGGTTGCTAAGAGCTGACACCAACCAATTACTTAATCAATTTCTTCTAAAAAGCATCAATTTGCTCGGACACTCCAGATAAATTTCAAAAGGATTGACTGCCAACCTTATCTTTGAACAGTAAAATGGGTGTGAGGGGAATGTATGTGCTTGTTTGGCTTTTATATAGAATAGAATAAAATTCTTCATTGGACACACAAGGAATTTGTCTCTGGTGCATAAACTCTCTGTGTACATACAAGCAACAAGTGATAAATCATGATCATATTCATCATAAAAATACATTCATCATAAATCATAAGATAGTCCGCAGATACTAAATAAGCAATGAACACAAATCATACTAGGATACTAAATAAAACAATTAATATAAATCGTAAAATATAAGCAATGAAATTATACTCGTAAAAAGATAAGGAAATAGGTGATAGGAAACGTAAGAAGAATAACAGTAAAACAGTTTGACAGTGTTGTGGGAATTAGTTGTTTAGCAGAGTGATGGCCTGGCAGAAAAAACTGTCCTTGTGTCTCGTTGCTTTGGAGTGCAATGCCCTATTTGTTTACATGCTATTACAAAGATACTATAGGTAAAGGTTCCCCTTGCACATATGTGCTAGTCGTTCCTGACTCTAGGGGGCGGTGCTCATCTCCGTTTCAAAGCCAAAGAGCCAGCACTGTCTGAAGACATCTCCATGGTCATGTGGCCGGCATGACTAAACGCCAAAGGTGCATGGAACACTGTTACCTTCCCACCAAAGATGGTCCCTATTTTTTTACTTGCATTTTTTACATGCTTTCGAACTGCTAGGTTGGCAGAAGCTCGGAATGAGCTCACACCATTACGTGGCACTAGAGATTCGAACCACTGAACTGCCGACCTTTTTTTTTTTCCAATTTTTTTTTATTTTTTTTTTAAACATAAAACATAAAATACATCTTTTTAGAGCAAGGTTTGATCCGGCATAAAATGAGTACAATTATTCACATTCCCTCAATCAATTTTGTTCCAAATTTTATCCATTTACATCTTTAAAAAAAAAAGAAAAAAGAAAAAAAATCTTATTCTAAACATTTATCATTCTACTATTACACCCAAAATTCTAAACAATAAACATCGTTCTAAATCTTTATCATTTTAACAATCAATATTTCATATATATTCCTCAGAATATAACTGCCAACCTTTTGACAAGCTCAGCGTCTTAGCCACTGAGCCACTGCACCCCTAATAAAAAGATATAGATTAGCTATAGATTAGCTCTATACTACACGTGGCCCACTGATTTGTTTGTTTTTTTAAATAGCCAATCTACTGTCACCAATCCCTCCCACTACTGTTACCTAGATTTTCATAGCCACTTCAACCCCAAAAGAAGCTTTTATTGCTTTCAGGCCTATCAAACTGCCAACTCCATTGCAAACCACCAAGCAGCTGACTTATGCACCAGCTATTCCTTTGGGGCTCACAATTATTTTTAAGGTATTAATCTGGCTCTTTCCCCTCTACCACTTATGTAAGTCTACTAAAAATTAATAAGGTAATGCACTTTTGAATTGCAGGTAGTCATTGTATACCAACTACCTGTTTTAGCAAGCATTCAAAGTTACTATGGTGTAAAAAAAATAACTTTGCAACCAATGCAACGGGATGTTGCAATGTGCTTCACAATCAGTGTGTAACAAGTATAGTTAATACAGAATGCAGAAGTAGAATTGGAAGTTGCAGGTCATGTGATTTATTTATTTATTTATTTGCTTTGTAACTGAGTTGCCTATCTCCATTGTAGTTGCTAAGCAAGACCTACTGTATCTGCACGTTATAAAATCACTCAATCAGGTATGATGGATTTATTGAGCATATGTGCACACATACACACACTTAATAAATCCATAATATATGTTTATCTTTCAGTATTTGAAAGACTCAAGGTTTACAATCTTGGATCACTAATAAGAATTCACTTTCTGCTTTTTGCATCAGACCAGTAAAAAGTGAAGGAGCTGAACAGAAACCTAACTAGATGAATTCTATGGGATTTCTTTCGAAAATGAGCATGCTCATAGAGGTGTGCAACCATTTTCAGATCAATGGCTACACTTTGTTTTTCAAACCTTATGTGTGTGGCCAAAGAGAGAAAAATAATTGTTACAGCAAGCTTAAAATAAATCAAATACTTTCTAAAGTTTCAGTTTCTTAAAATCTTGTGACCCATGTGTGTCTGGCTTGTTTGCACAACAAGAAAGTGTGGTTGTGAAGTAGGGAATAATTGCAGCAAATTATAATTAAAACATGTATAGTTGGGATTGCTTTTAAATTATTATTGATATAAACTCATTTGTTTTATTTTTGCCATGCAGTTTTGTGCTTTGTAGTTTTAAACATTAATCTATATGTCAGCCTCCAACTTTCCGCTTTGGCTGCCATAAGAAACGGGGGAGGGAAGAGCGGAGGGGGAGGGAAGCAAACTGGTGGATTGAAGAAACGAAACCTAAGCACCGAAGTGGCTATCGGGTCAACCGTCATCGCGTTCCTAATTGATGACGATGCCAGACGTGTGTCCACCTGACCTCTGGGAGACCTTTGGATTGGGTGATTGATGATGAACAGTGGGAGGGGATGCTTTCTATATGCAACTTTCGCGCCTCTTGCTTTAGTTTCAGCTTTCCTTGATTGCGTTCATTTCATTTTCCAGTAAAAGTACATTACTCTATAAAATATGGAGTTTGGCTCATTCTTTCCTGGACTTTGAAGGAAGCAAGCCTGACACTATATCTGAGAGCTTTTGGACAAAACACATTATATCTATCTATCCAGTGGTGAAATCCAATTTTTTTTACTACCGATTCTATGGGCATGGCTTGGTGGGCGTGGCAAGGAAAGGATACTGCAAATCTCCATTCCCATACCACTCCAGGGGAAGGATACTGCAAAATCCCCATTCTCTCCCCACTCCTGGGGGAAGGATATTGCAAAATCTCCATTCCCACCCCACTCTGGGGCCAGCCAGAGGTGGTATTTGCCACTTCAACCAACTACTCAAAATTTCCACTACCGGTTCTCCAGAACCTGTCAGAACCTGCTGGATTTCACCCCTCTATCTATCTATCTATCTATCTATCTATCTATCTAATCTAGTTAGTTATCTTACATAACAAATCACTTCTAAAGGCTACAAAAGCGTGTTATCACAGCATAGTGGAGCAACTGAATCGACAAAAACATGCAATATTTCAAGGACAGAATAATTGAGAGCTTATCCAGGTGAATATGTATGCCAGATTAGAATAGGATTTGGTAATTGGAAACTGTTACAATCCAATTTAGCATACTAGTGAACCAAGGCATCACATTAAGCCATAATGCAATTTATTTATTTGATATAGCACATTGTATGAAGACTGGAACTGTGAACCCAGATTAGTACCGTCTTTCCCCGAAAATAAGACCCTGTCTTATATTTTTTTGAACCCTGAAATAAGTGCTTGGCCTTATTGCCACGTGCTCAAAAACCTGATTGGGTTTATTATCAGGGGATGTCTTATTTTGGGGGAAACAGGGTACACTGTACTGTGTGAACTCACTAACATTTATGTTTCCATTGAGCAAGAAGCTGAATCCTTTTGATAGTCTTGTAAACCTTTGCAAATATGCTACATTTCTCAAAATTACAATGTATTATTAAAACTTGTAGTTCTCCTGGCACTATTTAAAGCCATATGCAATTCATAAAATGGAGGGAATAAGAAATAAACCACTTAAGTTTGCAAAAATAATGCTTTCCAAAATCGATATCATCATCATCTTTCCAGAAATGACTCAGATTTTCACGTTTTGAACATGAAGAATGCCTGAATAGGAACAATGCAGAGTAAGTGAAAAACAGCAACCATTAGTAACTGCAGCTGGGCACCTGCTTGGCTCAGGAAGAGAGAATGCAAATGAGCTTCATTTCACACCCACAAATGCCATTTAAGCCGCTTGCCAACTGTTCTATGCACCTCGCTTAGCGGAAAACAGCATTCAGCAATCAGCAAATTTTGTGCTCTCTATTCATTATCCGTGGGGTCATATTCCAACAGAAGATTACTTTTCTTCCCAAGATGGTCTCACCTTAATCAAGATGCCATCCTTCCTCTCTTCAGTCAATATCTCTCTGCTCGTTTGGAGGGCACGTTTCATACTTTAAGACATTATTAGGCCACTTGCATTTTATAACCATGCAGTAGAAAAAGCAGGTTTTCAGAAGGATTCTTGCCTCTTTCTGTGTCATCTTGGGTCTCAGAGAGGCAGGCAAGTATGAAAAGAGCATCTCTATTCAAGTTGACCTTCATGACTACACAATGCTCTTATGAACTGACTGGCCAGCCGTGCCCAGAAATTAGTACAAATCAGTTTACCTGTGCTATCCCTGTGGCAGATTTGGGGGATGCTTCACTCTCTGAATTTCACAGATTAATTACCCAGGTGCAATAATTGGCATTGTGGGTTTTTATGGGAAGCATTTATTGCTATTACCCCCTTCTTCCTATGGCTGAGACAAAGGGACTAGCCCAAAATTTACCCAACTAGTTTCATGCCTAAGGCAGGACTAAAATTCACACTCTAACCCAGGATCACAACTCAACAGAACAAATCCTGTGTTATGTTTTCATCTTAATGGAGTTTCCAGTTTAGAATATAATGCTAAATAAACCATGGGCTACCAACTCTTAAAGTCCTTCATACTCAGCCACTCAAACTAATATGAGAAACCCAACCTATAAAGTGCAGGAGCAGAATCCATCCGCTTCATCATATATTCAAGATTATTAATTTCAACCTGTGAATGAAAACCAATTGCAGAGTGAACTGGCCTGAGTGAATAGCAATAGCACTTATACTTATATACCACTCCATAGTGTTTTTCATCACTCTCTCAGTGGTTTACAAATGTTAGCATTGCCCTCAACAATCTGTGTCCTCATTTTACAGATCTCAGAAGGATGGAAGACTGAGCCAACCTTGAGCCCGTCAGGATCGAACGCCTGTCTATGGGCAGAATTAGCCTGCAATGCTGCATTCTAACCACTGCACCATCGTGGCGCCAGTGAAAATTTGGGCGCATCACTTTTTCACTGGTTTAAAATTGAGACCTGTTTTAGCATATACATCTGACTTAACAT